>NW_006408684.1:4764406-4766223 GCF_000296735.1 Chrysochloris asiatica | reverse complement strand
AAACATGATATCCTTCTCCAGCGACGGGTCCCTCCTGACAATATGTCTGAAGTATGAGAGATGAAGTCTGGCCATACTGGCCTCTAAGGAGCAGTCTGGCTGCACTTCTTCCAGCACAGATCTGTTGGTTCTTTTGGTAGCCCATGGCACTTTCAATGTTCTCCAACACCATAACTCCCAATGCATCAATTCTTCTATGGTCTTCCTTATTCACTGTCCAGCTTTCACACACATATGAAGTTATTGAAAATACCATGGCTTGGGTCAGGCGCACCCTAGTCCTCTAGCTAACATCTTTGCTCTTCAACACTTTAAAAAGGTCTTGTGCAGCAGATTTGCCTAATGCAATACATCGTCTGATTTCTTGACTGCTACTTCCATGAGTGTTGATAATTGATCCAAGAAGAAGGAGGCTATTAAAAATACCATGGTTTGGGTCAGGCACACCTTAGTCCTCAAACTGATATCTTTGCTCTTGAACACTTTAAAGAGATCTTGTGCAGTGGATTTTCCTGATGCAATACGTTATTTGGTTTCTTGACTGCTGCTTCCATGAGTCTTGCTACTTGAGTCAAGCAAAAATAAAGTCATTGTCAACTTCAATCTTTTCTCCATTTATCACTGGATGTTGTTTATTGGTCCAATGGTGAGATTTTTTTTTTTTTGTATTCTTTATATTGAGATGTAACCCATACTGAAGACCGTGATCTTTAATCACCATTGTTGTTGTGGAGTGTCATCGAGTCGGTTCCTATGTGGGGTTTCTGAGGAGTGACTGGTGAACTTTACTGACTTTATGGTTCTAGGCAACTTTGCAGTCCAGCTCATTAACCCACAGCACCACACCAGGACTTCTGATCATCATTAGTAACTACTGAAGTCCTCTTTGTTTTCAGCAAGCAAGGTTGTATCATATGCATATTGCAGGTAGTTAATGAGTCTTCCTTCAGTCCTGATGGCATGTTCTTCTTCATACAATCTAGCTTCCCAGATTATTTGCTCAGTATACAGATTGAGTAAGTATGGTGAAGGAATACAACCTTGGCCTACACTTGTCCTGATTTTAAACCATTCACTGTCCCTTTGTTCTGTCTAAACAACTGCCTCTTGTTCTATGTACAGGTTCCTCTTGTGATCTTTATACATACCCTTATCTGGACTCTCAAATATTTGAGAATAGAGTCCCTGTTGGATGTTTTATCTAGAGGCCATACTTTGTGTTGATTTGTAGCTTATTCACTATTTAGCATCTGGAAATGTCTAGCTCTATATTACATATTTTCTAAATTGACAAATTCATAATTTAGTTTATTTTTTCTTATTAAATTCACAAATTCAAGTTTGAGCCCATTTACAAAAGGTTTATAATTTTCAAACTTTATTCAATCTTCTCTTAAAAGAAAGACTTTTAATGGTGGGTCCTATGGGCTCAGGATCATGATCTCCACAAAGATAATGGCCTACATCCTACATTGATGAGAAATAACTGGGGTTTTAAAAGCTTGTGAGCAGTCATCTAAGATGCAACTATTGGACTCTTCCTGTCCAGACAAAAGAAGAATGAAAAAAATTGAAGATGCATAGAATCATCAATGCAAAGTCTATGATGCAGACATCAGCCTCCATGACCTTGATACCAGAAGAACTAGATGATACTCAGGTACCACTACCAACTACTTTGAAAGAGATCACATTAGAAGGTCTTAGATAGGGTGGGAGAAAAATGTGGAGCCAAATTCAGAATCATAAAAAAAAGACTAGCCAACAACAGCTCTAAACAAGCAGGAGTCGCAATACTAATCTCCGACAAAGTAGAC
>NW_006408684.1:4756021-4757311 GCF_000296735.1 Chrysochloris asiatica | reverse complement strand
TGAAACACAACTTTATTAACATGAATGAAACCAACCTGATACACTGGCACAAATATAAAAACTGAGAAATCTTTAAGAATATACCTTACTCAATATTAGAGCTATCAAAGAGTAGAAAATGCTTTCAGACACAGTGAAATGTGTTACAAAAGAAAGGAGGGAAGAAAGAAAGAAGGAATGTGTGTTGCCTTTGTGTATTTGTTGTTGTCAATTGCTGTCAAATCAATTCTACCTCATGGTGACCAATATGTGCTGAGTAGAACTGCTCCATAGGATTTTAAAGGCTGTGGTCTTTCAGAAGCAGTGAGGCCTGTCTCGCAAGGTGCCTTGTGATGAGTTTGAACTGCTCATTTAGTAGTCAAGAACTTCACCCCTTATAAGAAACCAGGTTCAATCTAGTAGTCAAGAATTTTATCCCTTATAAGAAACCAGGTGAACTGGTTGTTGTGTGAGGAAGAACTTAATTTTTATTGTCCAACTGCCAAATATTCATACAAGCAAGCTTCCACTTATAGTACATAACACTATTTGAAATAATGATTCCCATAAAACAATCTTGAAATAATTGAAGTTGAAGGAATAAGAAACACTAGTGGTACAACTGTTAATTGCTAAGTTGCTAACTGAAACTTTGGCTGTTCAAACCCACTCAGAGGCTCTATGGAAGAAAGAACTGGTGATATGCTTTTGTAAAGATTATAGCCAAGAAAATCCTCTGAATTGCAATAACAACATAACAATCAAACTCTTTGGGTATATATGTTTGTATGTAGACATATATCTTAAAGAAGCTCTGGTAGCATAGTGGATATGAATTGGGCTGTGAACCACAAGGTCAGTGGTTTGAAACTACCAGCTGCTCTGCGGGAGAAAGATGAGGCTTTCTGCTCCCGTAAAGATTTACAGCCTCGGAAACCCTGTTCAGGGTCACTATGGGTTGGAACCGACTCGACGGCACTTAGCAACAACAACAACATATATACATTACAAAGTATGAGTATTCCAGATCACTTAATTGTGCTCATGAGGAATCTGTACTTGGACCAAGAGGAAGTTGTTCGAACAGAACATGGGAACACTGAAGGTTGTAAAATTGGGAAAGGTGTGTGACAAGGTTGTGTTCTTTCACCATACTTATTCAACCTGTATACTGAGCAAATCATCCGAGAAACTGGGTTATATGAAGAAAAATGTGGCATCAGGATTGGAGGAAGATTCATTAACAACCTGCAATATGCAGATGATACAACCTTGCTTGCTGAAAGTGAAGAGGACTTAAAACCTTTACTG
>NW_006408684.1:4748757-4755046 GCF_000296735.1 Chrysochloris asiatica | reverse complement strand
AAAGAACATTGAAAAGGATTTGAGTTCTTCAAGGATGCCAAAACTGCTGCAAATAAAACTGGTAGAAATCAAAGTACTCAGAATTCTTTGGGAAAAGGTTTGTTGCTTTTAAGAGCCATGGAGTTGGTTCTGACTCTTAGTGACCCTGAATAGGGTTTCCAAGGTGTGGCTGGTGGGTTTAAACCATCAACCTTGTGATTAGCAGTTCAATGCTTAACCTACAGTGCCATATGAGGGCAAGGGTTAGAGAGATGGAAACATCGACCTCAGAAGTGAATAGACTTAGATGGGGGAGACATGAAGAAACAATAGCTTCACAATTTGATTTTTTTTGTTTAAAAATGTTTTTTATGATTTTGTAGCAATATTTTTTGACTTAGTCTTAGTCTTGTTTGCAAGGAAAGGGAAGACACATAGAATAAAGCCACATAGAGATAAATGGCCCAGTGAGTGGACTGCCCCAAACAAGTAAAATGTGCAGCAGAAAGAACTGACATCAGCACAGAAGTTCTAGACAGTTCTCACATTTTAGAAGGTATGAATCCAGAAAGAAAGGATTTTGGAAAATCAGGTCTGTTTTCATTTCCTATGGGTGCCGTAACAAAACACCACAAAATAAGTGGCTTTGAAAGACAGAAATTTATTTCCTGCAATGGGCAGGATCATGTTCTTTGTGTGGATTCTAGAGGAAGAACCTTTCTTGTCCTTTTCAGGTTTTGAAGCCTCTGACATTTTTTTGGCTTTCCTTGGTTTGTGTTGGATCCTCACATACTGTGTATGTGTGACTGTTTCTATGTCTGCTGCTTTTTGTAAAATATCATTCAGAAGGAATTAGGATTAGGACACAGTCTACTCTCCCTCCCCCGCCCCTGTCAGCCTTTTAACTGATAAAATCGGGGAAAAAAACCCTTTCCTTAAACAAGGGCACTTTCACAGGTACAGGGTTAGGACTTCAATATATCTTTTTTCTTTCTCTCTTTCTTATATTTTTTGCAAGGGTTATACAATTCAGTCTATACCAAGGCCCTATGAGCGGTTTTACAAGGCTCTTTGGAGTAAGGTTTTATAAGGATTTTCTGTTGTTATTGTTACGTGCCATCAAGTCAGTTCCAACTCATAACAACCCTGCATAGGGTTTCCAAGAAGTGACTGGTGGGTGTGAATTGTCATGCTTGCAGTTAGCAGTCGCATGCTTATCCTACAGCATCACAATAGGATTCCTTTATTAGGGTTTGTTGTTGTTGTATTTAGGTGCCATCAAGTTGGTACTGACTCATAGCAACCCTATGTACAGCAGAACGAAACACTGCCTGATCCTGGGCCAACCTCACAATTGTTGCCATGCTAAGGGTTTATTGCACTTTTAATTACTTGTATATCTCTGGCCCTAAATTGTATATATGGCTATGGGTTGGAATCGACTCAACGGCACTGAACAACATCAACTGTTTATTGCAGTCATAGCCTCTATTGGATAGAAACCAATAGTGAATTCACTTCACCACATTCATTGCATACTCTCCAGTTGTCTTCCTATTTCTAGGATGGACCCAAACAACCCAACTCTGTCATTACTAGCCTTTTTCTGTCCTAGTTAAGTTCTTCAAGTTAGTCAGGATTCCACACCTGACAATTGAGATCTTTTTTCTGGGAGTGAATGGCAGGAGGCAGGTACATCTGTGCATAGGTTCACCTGGTCCCACAACTGACCGGCTATTAAGAGGTGACTCTTTGTAAAATTTCTGCTTATCTTTTACAGGTGAAAAACTCTGCTCAGCAGCCCCAGATGGTGTTCACTGTCCGACGCGCCACGGTCACTTTCCAGACAGAAGGGGACACATGGAGGGAACAGAAAGAGCAGAGAGCTGCCTTGATGGTGGGCATCCTCATTGGGGTGTTTGTGCTCTGCTGGATCCCTTTCTTCATCACCGAGCTCATCAGTCCTCTCTGTTCCTGTGAGATTCCTGCCCTCTGGAAAAGCATTTTTCTTTGGCTTGGCTACTCCAATTCCTTTTTTAACCCTCTGATCTACACAGCTTTCAACAAGAATTACAACAGTGCTTTCAAGAATTTCTTCTCTAGGCAACACTAAGTGAGAGGCCCTGGCACAAAAAGGAGTTATTCCCATAAAGGAATTAAATAAGTGTCCAATTTCATCTGTTTTCTCATCCCCATCGAGACGCCATGTGGAAAAATTCTTCAAGTAATTACTGTAATAATCTAAAGCAGCCTCACGTCCTCATTTTTTTATAGGAATGTGGGTCCTCAAAAACATTTTTTGGTGACCTAATTTATTTATCTACAATTCCTCTACCTTTGCCCACAAGGTGCCCATTCTTTTCCAAATAGTCCAGCAAGGTTACTGCCATTATGCCAGACAAGTCAAATCAGGCAGATGAAAGAGAGAAGATGAGGTGATGAGAAAGTTGGCAATGGACAGGGAAGAATGAATAAGCTATTGTAATAGGAACATTAGAGGGTTTATTGTTGTTATGTGTCATGGAGTTGGTTCCGACTCATAGCAACCCTTGCACAGGGTTTCCAAGGCTGTTAATCTTTATGAGAGCAGAAAGCCTCATTTTTCTCCCGTGGAATAGCTGGTAGTTTCAAACTGCTGACCTTGCGGTTCACAGCCCGATTCATAACCACTATGCTACCAGAGCTCCTGCATTTGAGGGGTAGGAGTCCATAATTTCAAGCATTCTGGATGATTCCCAGTTTAAAATATTCTCTATGGACCTCGAAAGCATAATCTAAGGTTTATTGAGTATGTCCCAATACATGGCTACCAAATACTGCCTTCAAACATATTAAACATGTAGCCCCATTTATGAAGCCAGTAATTATTGGCTTGAAGGTTTTGCTTGTGGCAACTCCACACACATGCACACGTCTAAGTAGGAAGGAGGTTATGTTTAGTCAAAAACAAAATCCTTTCTTTTAGGAGCAGGAAAGAAATTAGTTTTATTAGTAGTTTTAAAACTTAGGAGTCTTGGTTTGGTGCTGTGAGTTAATGTGCTGGACTACAAAGTCAATTTGAACTGCAGGGTTGGCAGTTTAAGCTTACCAGCCACTCCTCAGAAACCCTAAACTGGGTCGCTAAGAGTTGGAACTGACTGGATGGCACTTAACATCAATAAACAAAAATTACAACTTGAGTTGAGGCAGTCTCGTGTGAAAGTACAAAATACTTTACTGGCCATGAGGCAGAGTGAGTTTTATATACAAAGTCTAGCATGACCACAGACAGATTCTCTATGATCAGTTGATTACATAATTCCTGAAGACAGGTGGTGCAAGTACTTTTCAATAACTTCTTTGTCACATATTTACTGGAACATCCTTAGCCAAAAAAAAGAAAAAGGAACAACTGTGTAATTCCTGTTTATCCAAGTGCACTCTGGGTTAACCATTTACTGTGAGCTCAGTCTGAATGCCTCTGATTTGAAGTTCTGCTAACACATTTCTACTTTTTGATCAAGCCCTCACTAGTTAATATTGATCATCCATGATGGAGTAGCCTTTTTTTCTGAAAGAACTCGATGTGCCTTCCTCGAGGGGTTTTGGCTTATTTTGATAAAATTGTTTTCCTTCACCTTGCAAGCTAAGAGGTCTCACCTTCAGGGTGAATTGATTTCATTGGATTTATTGCAGCAGACAAGGTCACACTAGAGGAACAAATTTAGGTGAGGCTCAGAAATATGAATCAAAATGGAACATTTTGGGAAACAAAGGAATTTCTTTAAACAAGTTAATTATTAATGAAGATTTTAAAAACATACCTGAACTTTCAGAAAGGATCACATAAGCTGGCTACTACATACTACATATCTCTTCAAGATACATAATTCTTTGCGTAGCAAAGGGGGCCTATTTTGGTTACAAGTGTTGGACAAGCATCTTAGGAAAATAAAGTCATGTAATTACTGTAATAATCTAAATGATTAATCCAGTCTGCAATGTAGTACACAACCAAGACTCAATGACATTGATTAACCAACTAGAAATATCTAAAAAAGGAGAATAAAGTATAGGAGATATTAAAAGTCACCAAATAACTTTCTGGTGACTTTCTCTGATATCTGGCTCTGCTTCTCTAATGTTATTTATCCTAGCACAGCAAGAGGGATTCACAATAACACAAACTCTTCCTTGTTGGACCAGAAAAGATCAAGAACTATTCGATGATCTAATACAACTTTTGCAAAAACATTCTAAAGCTTTTTGTTATGCTGACATTCCATGTGCATTATCCTTGACAATTTGAGCCGTTGTAGCAGATAAATTGTGGATAGCTTCTTCAAACTGAGAAAAATGACAGTTGAGTAGTAATATTATAGGAAACCTCATTCTGTCTAACTAAGGTTTATCAGCTATTGGGTTGTGTGAGTTGAATAAATTGTCTCTTAAACCAAATGAGAATTTTCAGATGACTAGTTCAGTGTAGGAGTCCTGGTGTGGTGCTGTGGGTTAATACTCCAGACTGCAAAGCCGTTTGAACTGCAAGGGCGGTGGTTCAAGCTTACCAGCTGCTCCTTAGAAACCCTATAAAGGGTTGCTATGGGTCAGAACCAACTCAACGGCACTTAACAACAGTAGCACAACAAGTTCAATGTAAAGGAGCTCAGGCAGCATAGTGGTTACGAGTTGGCCTGCTAATCTCAAGGTCAGCAGTTCAAAACTACCAGCTGTTCTGCAGGAGAAAGATGAGGCTTTCTGCTCCCATAAAGATTTACAGCCTCGGAAACCCTATGTAGCGTTGCTATGAGTTAGAACCAACTCCACAGCACACCACCACCACCACCAGTTCAATGTATACTTCCATTATGTTGTTGCTAAGTGCCATTGACACATAGCAACCCTGTATAAGGTTTCTAAGGAGTGGTTGGTGGTATTGAACCACCGATCTTGTGTTTAATAGTCTACATCAAAAGATAGTGTTTACCTAAGGACAAAATTAAGAACGGTTGAGAAAGAAGGAGGAATGGAAACAAGAATCATGGAGAGAAAGTGAAATAAGTGATGCTACATGGGGTGTTGCAATCGTTGAGATGAAATGAAGTGCAAGATTTGCTGAATGTAAAATTGACAATCTGCTCTGTAAACCCTTCACTCAATAAATTTTTTTAAAAAGGAACACGAAGTCAAATAAAGTCAATTAAAAAAAAACTTAAGACAAAAATATCTCTAAACATCATGACTGATCTTGTTTTCAAAGAACTTCATGCATAACACAATAACATTGAGACATTACACCATATAGTCAGTTTGTCATACTGTGTTAGTTTGCATGTTGCTGTGATGCTGAAAGCTATGCCACCGGTATTTTGAATACCAGCAGGGTCACCCATGGTGGACAGGTTTCAGCTGAGCTTCCAAACTAAGACAGACTCAGAAGAAGGGGAGGTAGTCTACTTCTGAATGTTTAGCCACTGATACACATGAATAGCAGTGGAACACTGTCAAATAGCACCAGAATACTGAAACATTATGAATAGTACCAGAATATTGTCATATATTGACTGAAGATGAACCCCTCATGTTGGAAGACACTAAAATACAACTAGGAAAGAGCTGCCTCCTCAAAGTAGAGTTGACCGTGATGACCCTAATAGAGTGAAGCTTTCCAGACCTCCGTTTGCTGATGGGGCACAACTCAAAATGAGGAGAAACAGCTGTAAACGTCCATTAATAATTGGGACATGGAATGCATGAAGTATGAATCTAAGAAAATGGGAAGTTGTTAAAAATCGAATGGAACACATACAGATTAATATTCTAAACATTAGTGAGCTGAAATGGGTTGGTATTGGCCATTTTGAATCTGACAAGCACCTGGTTTCCTATGCTGGGAATAACATAACTTGAAGAGGAATGGCAGCACTTTCATCATCAAAAAGAACACTTCAAGGTCTATCTTGAAGAATAATGCTGTTTGTGATAGAATAAAATCCATACAACTATAATGCAGACCAGTTAATATCACTATTATTTATTTAAATTTTTGCATCAACCACTAAGGTCAATGATGATGAAATTGAAGAATTCTACCAACTTCTTCAGTCTGAAGTTGATCAAATAGACAATTATGTATTGGTAATTACTAGTGATTGGAATGCAAAAAATTGGAAACAAAGAGAAAGGATCAGTAGTTGAAAAACATGGCCTTGGTGATAGAAACCATGCTGGAGATGGCATGATAGAATTTTACAAGACCAGTGACTTCTTCACTGCAAATACCTTTTTTAAACATCATAAAAGATGACTATACACATGGACTTCATCAGAT
>NW_006408684.1:4726984-4738637 GCF_000296735.1 Chrysochloris asiatica | reverse complement strand
AGGGTTGTTATGAATCATAACTGACTTGATGACACTTCGTACTAACAACAGCATACACAAAGATATATAGATTTTGTGGTTTGAATCCACTAGATGCTCCACAGGAAAAAACATGATGTTTTCTGCTTTTGTAAAGATTTTCAGCCTCAGAAACTCTATTCAGGGTTGTTATGAGTTGTAACCCACTCGATGGCACTTAACAACAACAACATACACAAGGAAAAGTGCTAAGTATTTTATATTCACCTACATTTAGTTCTGCAAAGAACTTTCTGAGATAGTATGGTAATTTAACACATTCTGATTCATTTGAGGGATGTGAAAATTAAATAATTTTATTAAAGGTTAAAAAGCTAGCAAACTACAGGTGCCATCAAGATGGTTCTGACTCAGAGTTACCCTGTGTAAAACAGAATGAAACATTACCCCGTCCTGAGCCATCCTCACAAGCATTCCAATGTTTAAGCCCATTGCTGTAGCCACTGTGTCAATCCATCTTGTTCCTCTTGTTTTCTGATCCTCTACTTTACCAAAAGACCAGGGTCTGGTCTTCCTTTTATTCTCTCTTATTTTTACAGTTTATAGCTCCATTTTCCTATTCCTCTTTTCTCTTTGCAGCTATTATAATCTTTTTTTCTGGTTGCTGTCTATTTTTATATTTGTTTATATGTTTGTTCTGTTTTGCTTATGTGTTTGTTCTGTTTTGTTTTCCTGTGTATGTGTGTGTTAGAGGGAATTTCTTCCCTTTCCTATTTGACAGGACACAGCAACTGTGCCCATACAGTCCAGCCACAACCATAACCTCTGCAGCTCCCCCCACTGGGCAAGAGCCAATACTTGCTTATATACCATCTGATCAGCAATAGACAGCAGCTAATACCAGTCAAAGTCATCCTGAACTGAGCGGCATGATTGGAAAATGGAGATTGGTGCACATATTTCCATTCTCTAACTACACCCACAGGAGACAGTTGGTGAGAGCGTAAGAACACATCAACATACAATTAATAATTAAATACAAATATGACTACATCACAATGTCTCTTAGACAACAGACAATTTTAGCTTACACAGAGAAACAAGAGAGAATGGCTCAAACAAATGACCAAGATGCAGAACCAGAAAACATTTCTGAAGAAGAAAAGGTAATGGAACTAAATAAAAAAGAATTCTAAAGAATGTTATATAGGTACCTTCAAAGGATTGACAGAAAGATTGAGGAAAGCAAGGGGAACACAGAAAAAAAATTAGAAAAATTCAGAACAACACTACTAATAAACAATATGCATGCAAATTTTGAAACAACACAAAACCTGCAATTAGAAATCCAGAAGATGAATACTAAGATTTCAGAAACGGACAATACATTGAAAGGGCAGAGGAATAAATTCAAAGTAATGTAAGCCTGAATTAATAAGCTTGAAGATAAATTTCTCAACACTGTTAAGCTAGAAGATAAATAAGAAAAAAGAGAAAAAATCTGAAGAAAACCTAAGAATTATGTGGAACACCATAAAGAGGAATAACTTATAGATGATCAGAATTCTAGAACAGGAAGAGACAATGAAAAGCATAGAGAATTGTCAAAGAGTTGTTGGAAGAAAACTTCCCTAACATCATGAAAGACAAGAAGATGAACATATAAGAAGTTAATAATTCCCAAACAGGATAGATCTCTAAAGAAAATCACCAAGACCTATCAAAATCAAACTTTCCAACCCCCAAGACAAGGATAGAATCCTGAGAGCAACTTGGGAAAAATGAAAAGGTGAATCATTAAGACTAAGCTCTTATTTATCAGAAACCTTGCAGGCAAGAAGGCAATGAGATGACATATACAAAATTCTGAAAGAAAAAAAACCTGCCAACCAACTATCATATACCCAGCAAAGCTGTCCCTCAAATACAATGGCAAAATTAGAACATTTCCAGAATTATAAAAATAATCAGAGATTAAAGGAATTTTGTAATAACCAGACGAACTTTACAAAAAATACTAAAGGATGTTCTGTGGACTGAAAACCAACAACAACAGACAGCAACCTGAGATTAACACACAGGAAATCACCACCCAGAGCTCAATCCAGGTATATTCAATGTAAAACAAACCTGCAAAACTTAAAATGGGGAACCAGAGCTATCAATATATAATGAAGTCAACTACAAAGCAAAAAGAGGGAATAGTGTAGATACTAAACTTCCCAACGGCAAGGAAGTCAAGTAGATTTCAAGATAAAACAGGGTGTTTTTAAATAAGGAAAATTTTAAATAAATTGCAGGTAACTTCAAAGAAAATTAATACACTTTCACATTAAAATAAAAAGAGGAATATTAGTAAAGAATTAGTAAACATTAACACAACAGAAATGAAAATGAAAAGAAATCCCACAAACGTAATGAACTCAGTACAGAAAATTATGTTAAATAAAGAGACCAGCAGCACCACAAAAGAGCACATAGAAAAATCACAACAATCATTTCATACTTATTGATAATTACATTGAATGTAAAAGGAATGAATGAACCAGTCAAGAGACAAAGAGTAGTAAAATGAATGGAGACAGCCTAAATGCCCATCAATAGAAGTATGATTAAACAAACTTTGGTACAGACACACACTGGAATACTACACAGTGTTCAAGAATAATGATGAATCTGTAAAACACCTCATAGCATGGATGAACCTGGAGGACATTAGACTGAGTGAAATTATCCAGTCACAAAAAGGACAAATATTGTATGAGACCACTGTTGTAAAAAGTTAAGAAAAATTTGTTTTGATAAAAGAAATATTCTATGATGGTTTGAAGGTGAGGGAAAATCATTCACAGGCTAGCGGATGACACATGTTAACATGGGTGATGGGGCAGGCAGTATACATACAACAAGAGAGAGGTTAGCAGAGAAAGATGAAGGTAGTGGGAAACAGGGAGGAATGCAAGAGTTAAAGTAGATAGAGGCAAATACTGTTAACTGATGGTACATGGAGGGTACTGCAACCATTGCAATGAAACACAGTATATAATTTGTTGAATGTAAAATTGATGATCGGCTCTTTAAACCTTCACTGAACTCACAATGAAAAGTTAAAAAGTAAAAGGTGAGGATGGCGAGACTTTATCTAACATATTTTGGACCTATGACTAGGGGGGACCGGTACAGGGAGGACACCAACAACAGGGTTTCTGAGGCTGTAAGTCTTTACGGGAATAGAAAGCTTCTTCTTTCTCCCATAGAGCCGCTGGTAGATTCAACTAGTTGGTCTTGCGGTTAGCAGCCCAACTCAAACCCACTAAGCTACCAGAGCTCCTACCATCTTTGCTTAATTGTCCCTTCAACTTTATTCATCACCTCATATATAGTTAGAAGAGTGGTAACTAAAGAAGCAACTCCCACATATGCCTCATTTTTCATGTTTGAAGAACTCATGGTTTCATGGTCTTAGCAGTGTAGTCTGTGCAGTGTCCCTTCCCTGACTACAGAACATTCTGAAGCCAGAACAATATCATGTAAAGGGGAGACAATTTCACATAGGAATCAGGGAGACCAACACACTTAATGTTGCCACTGAGATGTGGGACTCAAGTACAGCTCTCAGATGGTCTGCTCTAGTCAGCTTGAATGTATTGTCAGATCTGAGACCCTGGAGGCCTCAGTTCAATGCAATCAGTTAGCTGCAGAGGAGAAGGCACATTTCTGTCTCTATTTATTTTGCTATGATCACGGTTCTCTACAATCAAAGTTGAAATCAGATGTTTCTTCCTTACCAGAGAATCTATAGATGTTTCTTTTATACTAGTTGAGTTTTTTTTAATAACATAATTAGTAAAGTAAGAAGAAAAAATATTACAACTGAGTTTAAAGTGTAAGTTCCTTAAACACACAGCCTATAACAGTTACAGTTTCATTCAACAAACAAGTACAGCAAACATCACAATCTTGAAGTTAAGGGTTATGGTATAATAAATGGCTTTCTTACTTAGGCCGCTTCTTGCCAACAAGGGTTCAATTTCCAAGATACAGAGTAATATAGCACTGACACTGAATCTTCACTCAGCCTGGACCATGCTTGCATTTTTATTGTCTCCAAGCCTCTGTCTTCTCTTTGAAAACAAAATGCTAAAGGCTAGCTCAGCGTCTTAGGAACACAAACCTCTAAGGCTATCATTCTCTCAAGATTCTTACCTTGGAAACATGTGGAAGTATACAGACAGAATAGAATTGGCCAAAGGGGCATAACAGAAGTGTTAGGGAGAGATTGGTTTCTATACCTCCAAACCAAAGTTTTGAAGGCATCACAGGTTATGCTCTCCAGCAGCTAATGATGTGAGGGAGTCTGAGGTTTAAGATGCTTATTAGGGTTCAGAACCTGTTTAAGGAAGGAGGGTCAAGTAGAGGAAGATGTCAACCTGCAGTGCAGGCTGATAGGTCCCAAGTCACCTAGCAGGGAGCTCTGGAATGAGGCCACCCCCACCAGTGTCTGGCAGTGGGCTTAGCCTGGTTGGCCCACTCACCAGATACAGGTTGCCCTGGGACGGGCATGCATGACCTTGACTGCTGAGGCCTTTTTTTCTGCTGGGAAGACATTGGAGTTGCTGAGAGCTGTGCCGAGTATTTTCATGTACACCAAAGAGGAGAGACTGGGGACTGTCTTGGGACTTGGACACTGACTGACTCAGTCCGTTGTGGAAACACAATTAACTGACATGACTCTTATGAAAGCTCTTTGGTCAACTGAGATGCTGAAATTTGAAAACCTGTTAGGAGAGTAACCATGTCATCCTGACTTTCAATACTGTTGTAGTAACTTTCTCATGGATTCCATCTCTGGGGCAAATCATGTTTTGTATATGGCCTACTGTAAACTTCATAGGTCTTCATGGCAAAGGTGACAGTGTGAAAGAAAATCAATTCACTACAAGAGAAATCTGGAGCTCTATTTTGAGCCTAGGAGACTACCCCACTACCATCGAGTTGATTCTACCTATATAACGACTCTGTGTGCTAATGCGCTGGACTGCAAAGTTAGTTTGAACCACAAGGACAGTGGTTCAAGCTTATCAGCTGCTCCTTGGAAACCCTAGACAGGTTCACCATGGGTTGGAACCAACTTGACAGCATTTAACAACAACAACATAGGGTGTCCAAGGCTGTAAATCTTTATGGGAGTAGAAAGTCTCATCTTTCTACTATGAAACAGCTGTTGAATTTAACTGCCAACTTTGTGGTTAGTAGTCCAGAGCTTATCCTACATAGTAAACTATATAATTGTCTGATTCCAAATGTCCAATACCAGTGCATTTTAGCTCACTAATGCCTATTATATTGATATTAATGCGTTTCATTTAATTTTTGAGGAATTCCAATTTTCCTAGATTCATAAGAACATTCCATGTTCTGATTTCTAATAGATGTTTGCAGTTGTTTCTTTTCATTTGAGTCATGCCATATCAGCAAATGAAGGTCCTGAAAGCTTTACTCCATCCACGGCATTAAGGTCAACTCTACTTTGAGGAGGCAGCTCTTCCCCAGTGATATTTGAAGTGCCTTCCAACTTGAGGGGTTCATCATCAGCACTATATAGCAGACTATATTCCATTGCTATTCATAAGGTTTTCAGTGGCTAATTCCTCATAAGTGGACCACCTATTCCTTCTTCCTCACCTGTCTTAGTCTGGAAGCATTGCTAAAACCTATCAACTATAGGTGACCATGCTGATATTTGAGATACTGGTGACATAGCTTCTAGAATCATAGCAACATATGAGACACCACTGTACAACAAACTGGCAGATGAGTAATGGATTTTATTATGTACAATGGCTTACCTAAATGACTACATTCTGCCACTGACTGTGTTTCATACAATCTTTCCAAGATCTCCCACAAAAAAGTGCATTAAAAAATTTTCTGGTCTGTTTATTAACATAACCATCAATAACATTTCCAAAGTTTATTTCTTTATTCAACAGGCCAACAATGTAATTTGCATCATTGATAAATCCCTTTAGTCTCAGTCACATTTCACAAAATTGAGAGTCATAAACCAAGAAAAACAAAGGATGTGGCACAAAGTCTTATGTCTGGCTTCTTAGAATATGAATCAAAATGGACAAGTTGAAAGATGGAACCTCCCCATCATCAACTAGGTGACTCAGCAGTGAAATAAAATTACCCTGTGAACAGCACTTCTCCTAGGTTCTCCTGATAGTTTTGTTTCCTTGATCAGTAAGTAAATGGTGAGATAATAGTCCAAAGAACTGAATAAAGTTGCTCCTCTTCTTTAGTGGAATTTTAAAAGAGGAATGTGTTTACATTGGCCAGAAACTCCTAAGGCAACATGGACCATAAGCTGCAAAAAAACAACCTGGGGAAAGAGCACATCTATACCAGCTGTGCGGGGTCCTGGTGTGGCGCTGTGGGTTAATGCTCTGGACTGCAAAGTCATTTGAACTGCAAGATCAAGATTAAAGCTCACCGGCTTCTCCTTGGAAACCCTATGCAGGGTGACAATGGGTTGAACCGACTCAACAGCACTTAACAACAACAACAGCAATGTATCAGCTGTGGAGCAACACAGCAACAATCTAAGGAGAGAAACAGAACAGCACAAGTAAACAAAGGTAGAAGGCAAGGTGGGGAAGATTCAGCCTCGTCACAGTGCAGAGCAGCAGAGCAAGAAAGGATGAAAAGAAGCAAAGAAGGGCACATGTGACATGGGAAAAAAAGAGGAAGTTAGAACCAAGGGAAGAGCCAGGGGTTGTGGCAAACATAAATTTATTCTTTCACAATTTAGGAGGCCAGAGTCTGATTTCAGGGTGACACAACTAGGGGAAGGCTTTCTCTCGTGGTCAACTCTGGGGGAAGAACTTTGTCTACTTTCAACATCTGTGGACTTGAAGATCTCCATGTGTCTTGGCATCATTCTTCCCCTCTGTCTAGAAGGTTCTCAGTGTGGACATACTCCACTCCTGGCTCTTTCTTGGTGCAGAGCGCATCCTTTGGGCCTGGGTACCCTGTGCTGGGAAGCTCCTAGACTCAGGACACATAGAACTCTAACACTGGCAACAGTGAGAGATGTTGACATGCAGCAGTAAAGAAACTGGCAGCAGAGACAGCAGAACTAGGAGATTGGAGGAGATAACATTATGGACTTCCTTGCCCACGGAGCAAGAAAGCTGAACACCTTTGGTAGGGGGCTTGCCAGAGGAGTGCTATGCCTCCAGGCCCTTGGAGGAGAAAACTAGCCAATCCATAGAGCTAGGAAGCTGAGCATCTTGGACCAAAGCTTTCCAGTGAAGCAGGATACCTTTGGGCATTTATCAGCAGATCTGAAGAGTTTTGTAACAATTGCCCAAGAAGAATAGAGGCCAAGCTGGTCCCAAAGGCCTTAAGGGCCAAAGAACGAAAGGCTGAGGGTCAGGGAGAGAGGTCTGCCTGTGAGCCCTGCCGATGAGCTCTATGGAGCAAAACATTGTATCCTGAGTTCCTCCTGATTTAAGTTGGGTTGCTAACCTCAAGATCATCAGCTTGAAACTACCAGTCGTTACTCAGGAGACAGAAGAGGTTTTCTACTCCTGTAAAGATTTATAGCCTCGGAAACCCTATACAGGGTTGCTATGAGTCAGAACAGATTCCACTGTACACCACCACCACCACTTCCTTAATAAACCCCATGTAAGGATCATCTGCCAGGTAAGGAACCAAGGCATGCCCAGCACTGAAGACAAGAAAGCAATTGGCATAGCCAAGACCCTCATTTAGACTTTTAGTTTCCAGAATTGTGAGAAGTTAAATTTCTGTTCTTTAAAACCTCCTATTTGTGGGATTTCTGTTACAGCAGAACTAGGAAACTAGACAAAATCCAAACAGTTGAAACCTAGGATTTACCATGTTGCTAGCAGAACAAACAGGCCAGCCTGAATCCACTTAGAAGTCAGGATGAGGGGCGCTAGCTGTAACATTTCCCAGCAAGTGTCTGTAACAGAACAGAACTCAGATCACTCCTAAGATGTGCCACCAGGCCAGTGGTTCAGCAAATCCCCATTCCCACTGGCCTTATCTACTCTGCATGCAGTGTCTAGTCTGCCACTTTTCCTCAGGGAAGTAAGAAAGCTCTGGAAAATAAATGAAGCCCCCAGACTTACAGAGAACTCCCCAAAAGGCTTGATTTGAGTAGGAGTCTGAACTCTACTTGTTTTTACAAATTTGGATGGTTGGTTGTATGCTGTCAAGTCGATTCCGACTCAAGTGACCCTGTATAGGGTTCCTGAGGCTGTAAATCTTTACAGGAGTAGAAAGCCTCATCTTTCACTCAGAGCCGTTAGTAGATTTGAACCGCTGACCTTTTGGTTAGCAGTGCAGCTCTTAACCCACTAAGCTACCAGGGCTCCACTTAAAAGAGAAAGTCTCCTACACTTTTTATTTTACTTCACAGTCAATTGTCATGGATTTGATGGGACTATGAAGGGAAGAACATACTTTGAAGAAAGGTTTATCTGAATGATAACCCTCTATCCTAAATTCCAATTTTTTCTTCTAGTCCAGGCTGAATAAATTCTGGAAGAACTATAGCACACAGGGAGTCCTGGTGTGGAGCTGTGGGATAAAGCACTGGACCACAGGGCTGATTTGAACTAGAGGGTCAGCGGTTCAAACTCACCAGTTACTCCTTGGAAACCCGGTACAAGGTCGCTATGAGTCGGAATCGACTCGACAGCACTTAGCAACAACAATACAGCACACAGAAGAGTCTATAGAAGAGGCTGAAGATTGAGTGTTTTGTTCAAATGCTGGTTTGCCTCTTTCTTCCTTTAGTGGACAATAGGAGCCGTAAATAATGCTAGCTCATTCCTGTCTCATGAATACTGAGCTCATTCTCTGCTTCATGTGCCCAAAATCCCAATGGAACTTCTCTGATTAAATCTCAAACTTGTATAACTCCTCTTTCCCTCTACAAAATAAAGTAGTGTTCTGATATAAATACCTTGGGAAAGGAAGAACTAGCCTGAATTGGTATTTTCTCTGCAGTACAAACCTAATATTTGAAAAAATAATATACATATTTCATTCACCACTTCCCACTGCAGCTATTACTCCTTGCTCTAGTTTAAGCATTAAGTTGACAACAAAATTGTTATTTTCCTCCTTGTCATTGGTATTGTGGCAACTTATAAGAAAACGACTGGGTTTTATAAACTGCCTCACATCTATTCTTTCACCATACTTATTCAATCTGCATTCTGAGCAAGTAATATGAGAAGGTGGATTATATGAAGAAGAACATGGCATCAGGATTGGAGGAAGATTCATTAATAACCTGAGATATGCAGATGATAGCATCTTGCTTGCTGGAAGCCAAGGGGATTTCAAATATTTACTGATGAAGATCAAAGACCCCAGCCTTAGGTGTGGATTGCACCTCAGCGTAAACAAAAATCCTCACAAGTGGACCAAAATAACATCATGATAAATGGAGGAAAGACTGAAGTAATCAAAGACTTCATTTTTCTTGAATCCACAATCAACACTCATGGAAGCAATAGTTAAGATATCAAACTGATGTATTGCATTAGGCAAATCTGCTGCAAAAGAGCTCTTTAGAGTGTTCAAGAGCCAAGTTATCAGTTTAAGGACCAACATGCACCTTACTAATCCATGGTATTTTTAAATCACCTTATATAACTATGAGAGCTGGACAATGAATAAGGAAGACAGTAGAAGTATCAATACATTTGAATCATGGTGTTGGCAAAGAATATAGAAAGCACCATGGATTGCCAAAATAACAAACAAATCTGTCTTAGAAGAAGTGCAGGCAGAATGTTCCTTGGAAGGCAGGATGGTGAGACTTCATCGCTCAGACTTCAGACATATTATCAGGAGGGACTAGTCCCTGGAGAAGGACATCCTGCTTGGTAAAGTGGAGAGTCAACAAAAAAGAGGAAGACTCCCAAAGAGATGGAATGACACAGTGACAGTAGCATTGGGCTCATGTGAGGATGGTGTAGGACTGGGCATTGTTTGTTCTGTTATGAACTTCTACTTTATGGTGGTCACTATGAGTTGGAGGCAACTTGAAGACACTTGGCAACAACAACAACAAATAAGAAAACCACACAATAAAATAATAGCTTCAATAAAACCCATAAGTAAATGCTTTAGAAGTCTTATTAGAGTATCTAAGAGAAATAATTGCTTTACTGACAACATTAAGAGTACTTCTCCTCACAGGTTCTGTGAAGCATGATAACTCACCCCCAGGCTGCAAAATACAAAGGAAATCAAGTTAGAGGCATAAAATAGATGCTGTAAACAATCAGAATCCCTCCTGATCCAGTTGTTCTGAGTCTGTTATTGCCACTGGGAATGAAATGGAACTGTCGGAGCTCAAACTGTGCCAGCATCAGTTTGACAAACTTCAAGAAATCCATTTGGGTCTTGATGAACCATAATTTTATATTCCTCATGATTGTGGAAAACCAATCTTCACTCCTGCTATAGCTAAATTTAGCTAAACTCCTACTTCATGGGGGTTGTTGGAGCCAAACTTTCCCTCTGATCTGAGTCTCCTCCTGCAGATACTAAGGCAACAACCAACATGACAGCAATCATGTTTATGCCCAAAGCACTGGACCTTAAATAATTTTCTTTAAAAATCAAGGACGTATTTGCTAACCAATGTACTGATTAGAGATTATGACATGGCATGCAGATCTATTGTTCTAACAAACAGCTCACCAGTGGCCCTCCTCAGAGGGTTTGCAGAACTAAAAGAACTCTTGATTCATCAGAGTTTAGCACATGAAATCTTTGTTTCAAGAATGATGGATTTGTGCATTTTTGGACTAATCACATCTGCATATGGGTCTTGAAGACAAGAGAAACTTTCAAAGATAAAGAAGTAAAAAAAATACTTGATCTCTGATATTTCAACAACAAATTGAAAACGGCTTTCTATAGTGGTTGACTGACCTGGTCCCAAGGAAAGATAAAATCAAATTTCACTCAAGTATATCTTTTCCTCCAGCTCATTTATACTATATCCTCTGGTCTATGTGAATTTCACTTTCACGCCTTTCTCCTGAAGTCCTAACTCCAGTGTTTTGGATTGAATTGTCTCCTCCCTTCCCCTAAATATGGAGTCCTAGGGTGGCACTGTGGGTAAATGCACTGAACTGCAAGGTCAGTTTGAACCTCAAGATGGGTGGTTCAAGCTCACCAGCTGCTTCTTGGAAACCCTATACAAGGTCGCTATGAGCCAGAACTGACTGGACAGCAACTTAACAACAACAACCCTCAAATATGTGCTATAAGGGGGCAGGAGTGGCTCTGTAGGAGAATCCTTCCCTTCCATGTATGAGGCTTAGGTTGGATTCCTGGCCAATGTATCACCCCGGCTGCCAGTGGAAGCTCACAGGTTGTGAGGCTGAACATGTTATAGCAGCGCTTCCCAGACTAAAACAGCCCAGGAAGAAAGGCCTGGAGATCCACTTCAGAAAAAAAAAAAAAAAAAAAAGAATGCTATAAATCCTGGCCCTTGTGCCTGTGGAAAAAGGGGCTCTGGTAGCGTATTGGTTAGGACTTGGGCTGTGAATCTCACAATCAGCAGTTTGAAACTACCAGCGATTCTACAGGAGAAAGATGAGGCTTT
>NW_006408684.1:4708533-4726709 GCF_000296735.1 Chrysochloris asiatica | reverse complement strand
GAGCAATTCAGGGACTTTGATTTCTTACTTCAAGTAGTACAACCTTTCTTGATATCATTTTCTAAATTATTCCACCATCATTAACATATACTCCCGAAGCTTTTCATCTCTCCTCTCCAGTTACTGTTGTCAGTTTGATTCCACACAGATAATTCTTTAAAGGAGAAATGCTCTTGTTACTCCAAACTTTGGGTCTGATGCCCTGGAGTGATTGAGTCCAATTAATAACCACTTCAGAGAAAGAAAGATACAAGCCTTTATTATGAGGAAGTTGACTACAGGAATACCTCACAGCAAACAGACTAGTGTTGAACTGACTCTTTGTCACATGCAATATTTATATTAGTTTTCAACAATGCTAATTAGTACAGCATGCTGGTGGGCTATAATTCTTCCATTCTAACATTCACACTAAATCACTAAGTGTTCACAATGCCCCAATAAACACATCTAAAGGGAGGACTTGATTAACACATGACTAAGTCTCCTAGTGCCTGTTTGTTCAAATGGCCACTCCTTATCACAGGGTGTACAGATAGGGACCAGGAGCCCGGTGGAGCTAGGCAACCATTAACATTCCAATTAAAAACAGCTAAAACATCTCTAAGAAACAAAGACAAGTTGTGGGATGCGTATGTATAAGATGCTTTTAGGCAATGCTTGATTATTCTTAATTGGTGTGGCACTGTAGGATAAAAACTGCACCAAAAGTTGGCTTGAACAGCAAGGTCGGTGGTTCAAACTCACCAGTCACTCCTCAGAAATCCTACTCAGGATTACTGTGAGTTGGAGCTGTCTCAATGGCACTTAACAGTACCAGCAACTAAGCAAAATAGTTATGCTCTCAAAATGGTTGTACTTACACATCTGTCTAGGCAGATATACTTTACTAATTTTAGCCAAGCTAGTGAACCTACTCAAAGGCACTTAACAACAACAATTGTTTGGTTCAAAGAAGATTTCAGGGGATTTTAGTTTCAGGTTTAAAGATTATGTCAGGACAACAATTTAGGTGTTCATGTAGCCTTAATGGCTCCAGATAATCTGGATTACTTGAGAATTTGAAGTTTTATTCTTAATGCTCCCCTTTTTAATCGGGATTCTTCTAGAGAGATTTTAATCAAAATGCTCACCAATGGTAACCAGGTACCATTCAGTTCTGATATCATGGCAGAGGGGGCAGTAGTTTTTGGATTCAATTAGTCACATATTGCATTTCCTTTACCTATATCTAATTCTCCTTCTACTTCTTGTTCTAGGGGGGGAAATGAAGACCTAAATTTTAAAATATCTTCTATGTTGTTGTTGTTAAGTGCTGTTGAGTCAGTTCCGACCCATAACGACCTTGTATAGGGTTTCCGAGGAGGGATTGGTGAGGTTGAACCACCGACCTTGTGGTTCAAACTGACTTTGCAGTTCAGCGCATTAACTCACAGCACCACATCAGGACTCCAAAGATATATATTCTATAAAGACCCCTTTATTAAACCATCAGCATGAGGCCAGGACAGAGTCCAGTGAGTCCACAGCCATGGAACTAGTTATAGGTGATGGAAACAACCACAAAATTGGTGGCAGATCAAGCCATCACTGTCACTGGGGGTGGGGGTGGGGGTGGGGAACTACAGAGTGGGAAAGGAGCATGATGGGATACATGCACAACTGAAGATTTAAAAAGTCTACAGCATTGGTTCTGAGGCTTCAGTCACCTGGCTGTGTAGTGGTAGGGCTATGACTTATGGCCATGCAGCCCAGGACCCTGACTTTCAGACAACATGCAACTATTTTCTGTAAGAGTCCTAGTGTGGTGCTATAGGATAAGTACTGAACTGCTAACCGCAAGGCTGGCAGTTCAACCCATGAGCCGCTCCTTGGAAACCCTATACAGGGTCACTAGAAATCAGAACTTAAATTTTTCTGTAAATCATTAAGAACTTGCTCAGGCAAGTTCTCCGATTCCCCATGCAAGCCTGAGGACCAATTCTCCTCTCTGGGCTAGTTGTAATCTACTTTCAAACACACTCTGCCTGAAGGCAAAACTACCACATTTTTGGTTAATGGTCAGAAAGAACTCAAATGAAGTCTGAGTTTAAGCCAAGACCCCAAACTGTAAACCATTTCCTTACATAAACCAAGTGCTTTGGAATTTCAGCTCTAATACATACTCCATCTTGGCTGAAAGCAGAGAATACCAGAAAGATGTTTACCTGTGCTTTATTGACTACACAAAGGTTTTTGATTGTGTGGAGCATGACAAGCTATGGACAACATTATGGAGAATGAATATTCTGGAACACTTAATTGTGCTCATGAGGAATCTGTACATGGACCAAGAGGAAGTTATTTGAATAGAACATGGGAACACTGAATGGTTTAAAACCAAGAAAGGTGTACGACAGACAGGGTTGTACTCTTTCATTATACTTACTCAACCTGTATGCTGAGCAAATAATCCGAAAAACTGTGTTATATGAAGAAAAACACGGCATCAGGATTGGAGGAAGACTCATTAACAACCTGCAATATGCAGATGATACAACCTTGCTTACACAAAGTGAAGAGGACTTAAAATACTTACTGATGAAGATCAAAGAGCACAGCCTTTGGTATGGATTGCATCTCAATGTAAAGAAAACAAAACTCTTCACCACTGGACCAATAAACAACATTCTTATCAGTGGAGAAAGGATTGAAATTGTCAAGGACTTCATTCTTCTTGGATCAACCATCAACACTCATGGAAGCAGCAGTCAAGAAATCAAATGATGTATTACATTAGGCAACTCTGCTGCACAAGACTTTTTTAAAGCATTGAAGAGCAAAGATGTCAGTTTGAGGACTAAGGTGCACCTGACCCAAGCCATAGTATTTTCAATAACTTCATATGCATGCGAAAGCTGGACAGTGAATAAGGAAGACCATAGAAGAATTGATGCTTTTGAGTTATGGTGTTAGAGGAGAATATTGAAAGTGCCATGGGCTGCCCAAAACACCAACAGATCTTTTTTGGAAGAAGTGCAGCCAGAGTGCTCCTTAGAGGCCAAGATGGCCAAACTTTGTCTCTCATACTTCGGTTATCTTGACAGGATGGTGTGGTCACTGGAGAAGGATATCATGTTTGGTAAGGTGGAGGGTCAGAGAAAAAGAGGAATCTAGTGAGATGGATTGGCAATATGGCAGTATCAATGGGCTCAAGCGTGGCAACAATTGTGAGGTTGGTCCAGGATGGGGCAGTGTTTCGTTCTGTTGTGCATAGGGTCGCTATGAGTTGGTACTGACTCGATGGCACCTAACAACAACAACAACAAAATACTCCAGATGAATGAAGACCAACTGTTGTAGCTTGGCGGTGTGCACCTTTTCAGACCCCGGGCACTATGAAACTAACTAGGAAGAAAAACAGAGCACTTTTAAAAACCAATATTAGACCAGTTATCTGGGATGTGTGTGTGTGTGTGTGTATGAAACTAACTAGGAAGAAAAACAGAGCACTTTTAAAAACCAATATTAGACCAGTTATCTGGGATGTCTTGTGAAATCATGACCCTAAACCTCCAAACCAAGAGAACAAACTCCTTGAGGTGATTTGTTGTATGCAAGCAGTATCTGAAGCTACTCACTCTCTTTTGCTTTAATACATCTAATTGTTGTTGATAAGTGCCCGAGCATTGGTTCTGACCCTGTGTAGGGCTTCTAAGGAGCAGGTGGTGAATTTGAACCACCTACCTTGTGGTTCGAACCAACCTTGAGGTCAGCAAATTATCCTGCAGTGCTACACCAGGACCCCAAATAATATAGATAATACCAAGGCACAACACTTCCTCTCTATTTGCCCACCTATCATAACTGAACTTTTTTTTTTTTTTTTGAGGCAAATACCAAAGCATTTTATTTTTTTCTGAGCTAAGATTGGTGGTGGTGGTGACTGTGCTGTGGAGTCAGTTCCAACTCATAGTGACTCTGTACAGGGTTTCCGAGGCTGTGAATCTTTACGGGAGCAGAACGCCTCATCTTTCTCCCGCGGAACAGCTGGTAGTTTCGAACTGCTGACCTTGCGGTTTGCAGCCCGATTCATAACCACTATGCTACAAACAACAACAATACGTGGATAGAAATATTAAAGAATTTGTGTTCAAGCAACAGTGAATTATTTTTGCAGTTATTACAAACCCAGCGCTGAAGACAGTTGCGGGTAGCCAGGCACATCTAGGAGGTATGATACGTCTTTCTCTTTAGAATTATTAGTCACTGTGAGTCGAAACTGACTCGACAGCACACAAAAACAAAAACAACAACCATCATTTGCTATGAGGTACTCCCATACTTTTCACTCTTCCAATTCCTTTTTCAGCATACTCCAAAATTTCTATGTTATCTCGAATCATCTCACGCTGTACTGTCTTAGTTTGGCTTGTTGACTAGAAGGGCATTGTCATCAAATAAATTAGGACTTTCAGTAGAAGGTGTCCCCCTATCTGTTTTATGTGAAATCTCCCTTGGCAAGGGTGTGAATTCACTGGTTATTCCTTCTGCTCCATGTGTGACGCACTAGACAATAAATATACTTCACATTCCTTTTCAAAGGGCTTTTGGTCCCTGAGTTTTGTTGAAGCTGTACATAATATTGATAACTGTAATCAGAATGAGATGGTAATTCTGAGCCTCATAACTAACCCGACATTGGCAGCGTAGAATGAAATGATGGGCTAGTACGTGTTCTGTAAACAGATTTGCAAGTCCCAAACTGAGTCCAGAAAATCTAACTGTTCACTGCTCTGCCCGGGTACAACACCGCCGCCATCGCTGCTGGGAAAGGATTGCCCCGCAGGCCCCTCAAGGGGGAGAGGGGAGCGGGCATGCTATAGGGTGGGCTCTTCTTGCTCTAATGCAGGTTGAGGCTGCCCAGATGTTTGGGAGAGTGGTCACCCAGTGACTCAAGTATGACGCATAGCTTATGGACCTTGCAAGAAAAGCTCAGGGAAAGCCTTGCTCATCCTGGGACCATCGAACCCATTCAGACACCGCGGATGGTGGGTTCTAGGCACCCACCAAGGAGGGGAGCCCACCTGGGGTCACGGCTACCTCAGTCTGCACACATTTCCTTCCTTGGCCGCTGCAGTGTGTGATAACAACATTTTGATTTAAAAAAATTATAGAAGAATCCTGATCAAAAGAGGGAAAATGCAGAACAGGATTTCAAACACTCATGAACTACAGACTTTCTGGAGCCACGGAGGCCGGATGAACCCCTGAAAGTAGGGCTCTAAAATAAATCTTTAAATTTTAAACAAAACATATCCCTTGCAGTCTTCTTAAAATTAACAATAGTGTAACTAGTAAAAAATGTCTGCCTTGAGCACTGTGCTCTTTAAAATTTGTGTTGTAAGTGCGATGGAGTCAGTTCTGACTCATGTGACACTCTAGATGGTTTCCAAGACTGTGAATCTTTACAGGAATAGAAAGCCGTATCTTTATCCTGGAGCAACTGGTGGGCTCGAACCGCAGACTTTGTGGTTCGCAGTTAGTAGTTAACCTACAGAGCCATTGTGCTCCCTTTTACAATTTGTTGTTGGTGTTGGTAAGTGCTGTCATGTCAGCTCCAACCCATAGTGACCCTGTATATGGTTTCGAGGAGCAACTGGTGAGCTTGAACGGCCGATCTTGTAGTTCAAACGGCTTTGCAGTCTGGTGCATTAACCCACAGCGCCACATCAGGACTCCATATATATGTATGTGTGTATGTGTATATATATATATGTGTGTGTGTGTGTGTGTGTGTATAATTTAAGTTTTTTGATCCCTGAAGGATAACCATCTTAAACTATTCTCTCACTGCAATCTTTTAATAAAAGCTTGAATTGTGTCTTGGTTGCTTTTTCTTCTTCCTTAAGATTTAGACTAAAAGAGTCAATTTATAAAGGTATGAAATGAAAAATTTGATAAAGTGGCAGGTTTGTTTTCCCACTACAGCTGGGTTCACAGGGGGATGTTATGGATTGAAATGTGTCCCCCCCAGAGGATCTGTCATAAATCTTAACCTCTGTGCTGTGGTTATAATCCCATTTGGGATTATATTATAATCCCATTTGGGAATGAGTTTTTTCTGATGTTCGTGAGGCAGGATTAGTAATGCAAGGCCTGTCTTGTGTTAATCTCTTATAAGAAGGAAGATGAGCAAGAGGAAGAAGAAGGGGGAAGAGATACGGCAAGCCACAGAAAGATTTCCCAGAATTAACAGAGACGACCTTCCCCTAGAGGCAGCACCTTGAATTTGGACTTTGGGTCTTCTAAATTGTGAGAAAATAATTTCTGTTTGCTAAAGTCATTCACTTGCAGTATTTTTGTTATGGCAGCACTGGGTAACTAAGACAGGACATTGAAGTAACTTTAGTAAATGTGGCTGCTGACCTTCAGGTTAGCAGCCTGACTCATAACCTCCCTCTGGGGCAGGACAAATTCAGATAATACTCCTATCTCTCTGCACCCTCTTTTCCCTCTGTGCAAGTTTGAATAGTTCAGCCCAACATCTCCCAGCATGACTCTTCAGGGCAGAAACTGAACAAGGCCCTTTATGGTTCAGTGCCAAATCATTTTTAGTCGGGTGTGTAAGAGCACTTCCTCCCAGAAC
This sequence comes from Chrysochloris asiatica, assembly GCF_000296735.1. NCBI lineage: Eukaryota > Metazoa > Chordata > Mammalia > Afrosoricida > Chrysochloridae > Chrysochloris > Chrysochloris asiatica. The sequence continues at coordinate 4,720,081 of NW_006408684.1, read as the reverse complement.
ATACCACAAGATGCGGAGAATGGTGCACAGCAACTAGCAGCTGGTTACAGGGAATCTTAAAGGCAAGAATTTAAAGATAGGATTTCAAAATACCAAATGACATGTGATGTTACTGAGTCTAGATTCAGTCATTCTTTCTAAGTTATGAGAACCAGTTACCATTTCTGGATTCTCACTGTTCCGCCCACTGGTCTTTCCTGGCAGTCAAACTTCACTCTGCTCTTTAAAATTTAGAAAAGAGACCCTATTATAATTATTCAGGAGAAAAAGTGTCATTTAAAATTTTTCTTAAAACATGTTAGATGTTGGAAAGATAATTACCCCATCTTTTGGGCATTCTAAGTATTTCAAATTGATAAAGAATCAGTATTATTAATGCGCATTCCCAGACTGGCCCATTTTCCCTGCTTATTAAAAAAGTATCTAGAGTCCTGGTGTGGCACTGTGAGTTAATGCGCTGGACTACAAGGTTGCAAGGTTGGTGGTTCAAGCTCACCAGCTGCTCCTTGGAAACCCTATACAGGATCCCTATGAGTCAGAACCGACTTGACAGCACTTAACAACAACAAGACAGTATCTGGCTTCGTTCCTCAGTTTCTCCCCAAACTAAATATACTAAGCCAAGTTTCACATTCTTGGGTACATCATATGAGGTTTTGCTGATACACAATCAGAGACAAGGGAGAGGGAGCAGACCTGGAGAGGCAGGAGACACAGAGGAATGGTAGAAAGGGTGAGAAGTTTAGGCTGGGGAAAGGGGACAAGGTGTATAGGTCAATTTTCTGTGTCAACTTGGCTAAATTATGTTTCCTGGTTGTTTGGCTAAATAGTCATTTAGTTGCTGTTCCATAATGTAATCTAATGTAGATTGTAATGTAAGTACTTTTCATAATGTAATCTACTGTAATATAATAAATTAATTAGTTAAAAAGAGATTTTCCCTAAGATATGTTCTACCTCCAGACTATAAATAGATATTTTTTTTGGGGGGGGGGCTTTTATTGTGAATTGAGTAAATATTTACAGAGCAGTTCATCAGTTTTACATTCAAGAAATCATTCATTGGTTTCATCTTTGTTTAATTTAAATCAATGATTGCAAACACTTCATGTAACATTTATCCCACTTCCTCCCTGTGATTCTTTTTTCCATTCCAACCTCCTCCCCAACCCTTCTTAACGTCTCCTTAGATAAATGTTGTCCTTTTGATCTTGAATGATTGACCATTCCATGGTGAGCATCCCTTACTAGTGTTGTCCTATCTACCACTTAGTTGAAAATTGGGTGACAAGGGTTGTTTCTGTTTTAAATCTGAAGGGTGGCCAAAGGCCATGGTTTCAGGTTCCTTGAGTCTGTTTCTGACCAGTAAGCTTTGAGTTTTGTCTCTTGCTCTATCCAGGAGCTTCTAATGTGATCCCTTTCAGAGCAGTTGGTAGTGGTAGCCAGGTACCGTCTACTTCTTCTGGTCTCAGAGACATGGAGACTGATGTTCATGTGTTCCATTGGTCCACTGGATAAATTTATTCCAAGCATCTTCAGTTTTAATCACTGTTATTTCTTCTGCACATTGAGAGACCAATGGCCACTATAAATAGATATTTTGACAGAACTTTATACTCTTTTCCATCCTTGACCTATGGAACCTGTTGTCTAACCTGCAGATAGTTTTCAAAAATTGTTTTGTTGTTGTTGAGACATAGTCAGCAAATCCTATGCCTGTCCAACCACGTTTACATGTATGATTCAGCGATACCGATGACAATTTTTGAATTGTAGAACCATGCTCACCCTCCTTTTCTCAGTTATTCCTCCCGCATTAACATAAACACACTGCCCCCTAAGATTCCATTCAATCTTTTAGATTGCAGTTGTCAATTTGGTCCCATATAGATAGTTATTAAAAGAGCATAATACTCAAGGTGGACTTTTTTTTAAACTAGTTAAACTATATTATTGCTTGGTTTTAGGGAGACTTTAGGGGATTCTGAAATACCTATTTTTGTCTTGCCAAGCCAACATTTGTGTGAGATAATTTCTTGAAGTCAACCTCTATCTCCGTATATAGATATAGATATAATCTATCTCCATATATAGATACAGATATACATATAGACATTTATCTTTATACAGCATCCTGGTCTGTATATATATACTTACATAATACATATCTATCTCCATATATACAGAGATACAGATAGACATATATCTATATAAAGCATCCTGGTCTGTATATATACTTACATAATGCATCTCTGTCTCCAAATATGTATATACACCCTGGTGTGCTGCTGTAAGATAAGTCCTTGATGGCTAACTGCCAGGTTGATGGCTCAAATCCACCAGCTACTCCTTGGAAACCCTAGACAGGGTAGCTATGCGTCTGAACTGACTCTATAGCACCGAACGACAACATATACATACACAAAGACACACAGACACATATATGTACATTTTATACACACATGCATATATAATCACTTGTTCTATTTCTCTATTATTGGGTTAAAGTGACAGGAAAGTTAGAGACCCTGAGTAGCTACTGAGTGTGCCGTAAAATGGAAGTGAGCTTGCTGTTTAAGATTACAACCCTGTCTAAGTTAGGAAAACAAATAAAAATTAAAATTACTCTAAGTTTTATTTTATAGTTGCTAAAATTTCTAAGTACAACGGAGGGACCCTGAGGCTAGATCACAGGAATACTGGATATACTAAATGTTACTTTTGAGTCTCTTACGACTGCTTTGCTCATCTCCTGAGTGGAATATGTTTTATGATCTGGAATTTAACCTTCTAGAACACATAAAGTAGAAGGTATAGCTTCCTTATACGGACAGAGATTCTCTAGATGTTCTTTCTCTTGGTTTCTATAAAAATGTTGTATCAGGTCATTGTCTGGCCCTTTAGCTTTCCACAGTGGGCATGAAGACCAAGTTCAACAGTCCAAGGATGACTCTCATGAGGTGAAGGTCAGACTTTCCAACCTTTTTACGAATTCTGATGCCCACCATCCTTTCCCAGCATTGTCTACTTCTCTTCTGAGTTTGATAATTCATTGCAATTACTGCAGAACACTCACAGACCATACTTACATTTATGGGATTTATTCAGGAAGTAACAGGTTACTGTAAGATCGGAAGTTTAGGTTATTTTGAATCTGATTTGAATGTCTCGAAACTTCCTGTCAGCATATGCTGAAACCATTTTTAAATTATCTTCAGCAGAATTTTACTTGCATGTGATGTTAATGACATTGTTGTTGTTGTTGTTATGTGCCGTGGTGTCGGTTCTGACTCAGAGCGACCCTGTACAGGGTTTCCGAGGCTGTAAATCTTTGCGGGAGTAGAAAGCCTCATCTTTCTCCTGTGGAACAGCTGGTAGTTTCGAACTGCTGACCATGCAGTTAGCAGCCTGATTTGTAACCACTACAATACCATGGTATTAGCTATCATTAATTTCAGTCAGTCTATTCCAACAAAAAACCTGAAACTTTCTACTTTGTACAGTCCAGGTTATCAGAATTTCCAAATAGATTGTAAAAAGAGAAACTAGAGTATACTGTTTTAAAATTGTTAACATAACTAGCATACTTTTTACCAGAATCATGCTTACTAGGGGTGTCTAGAGGTTACTCAGGATCTTCACTGCTGTAAAGAGTTTCTCCAGGATGGAGCAGCTACCTAGTAGCTGAACATAGAAAGGACAGACCAAGGGAATTGCTAGGGGTGATTAGGAGGTAGACAAAGGACTTGTACATGCCCGTCTGAGGGTCCTTATAAACTAGCAGCATGTTGATGGGTGACCATAGGTAAGGCAGGAGGGAGATGGGGCATTTTCTCCCTTCCTGCTATCAGTGTATATTGTTCTAACTGGATGTTAACTGGGTATGCCAAACTTGGTCCAGACCAGTGACTTCTTCAGGTAACTAATTCTTGATCTTTCCCTTTAAACTAAACCTTTGTCCTGCTTGGGGATATTCATCCTTCTATAGCTTGATGAGGTGTATCCTGCACTGGATGTGTGAACCAGAGCTATTGATGTGAATAAGGAGGTTACTAAGTGAGAGCCTCTGGAATGGGGCATGCTCACTCCTTCCTGTGTGACTATGGAAAGTATCTCAATCCTACCATTGGTTAGTGCTTCAACTTATTGGGGCAAAGGCATGCATGGATGGTGCAAGTGAGAGGTGGCAAGGACTTGATCTGGAGCTCCTAAATGTCACAGCTAGCTCTAATGACTTTGCAGTAGCTCCCAGTACTGTATCGGGTGTGCCAGGGCCTCTTCCAACTGACTTAAATTGATCTATCACAACTGCCAACTGCTGAGCAGCTTGAAGCCTGTTCCTAAGCTCAGGGATAGTCAGGATGGAGTTGTCCCCACCTGCCCCCTTGTCAGCTAGCCTAGAACAGGTCAGTGTGCTATGGAGGTAGCTCCCAAACATTGAGAAGGGTATTTGGGGCAAAATGAGGCACAAATACCACAGCACTAAATTCTATTAGGGATTTCATTAAGGTTAATCTCTAGGAATCAGAGAGAACCTAGTTAGGGAACACAAAAGTCCAGAAGTTTCCTCAGATCTTGTAGTGAACCACTGGCTCAAGCTCTTTGGTGGGATCACCGCCCATTACAGGTATAGATCATTGTAAGGATACTGCTTTGGCCCCACCGGTTGATCGCTGGGGTACTTCTCTCTGACCTAGAACATGAACATCCTGAAGGCCATGAAGGCAACGAGATGCTTACACATGACATCCCAAGAAACAGGCCTGGGGCTGTGTCCACATGGTTTGGTATGTACATGTGTCCACACGGTTCGGTATGTACATGTGTCCACATGGTTCCGTATGTACATGTCTAGGTCCTGGTGGAAGGGTTCACCCCAGTTCAACCTCAGGTCTTTGTGGTCCCAGTCATACCATGGATCCCTCTCATATAGTAAGCAATCAGGGAGCTTCGGGTAGTCACCATATCCTAGGCCATCATCCAGGCACGGCTCATAGTCTTCTACTTACACACTGCATTTCTTGGCGGCGGCAACCAGTTCTGGGGTCTTGGGATGTCCTTGGTAATGTGGGAGGCTGTCCATGTTCCCAATGGTACCATGTTCCTGGCTGTCCTTTGCAGCTATCGTACTCCCAGGTCCCCAACTCTGGCCACGACCATCTTCACCTTCTTTAGAGCATATAACATTTATGTATTATTACTATCCCTGCCCTTGTTTTCATCTTAGATTTATAGTTAATTATAATTAGTGTTCAGAAGCCCTAGTGGCACTGTAGGATAAGTTCTGAACTTCTAACTGCAAGGTTGACAGTTCAGATCCACTAATCACTCTCTGGGAGAAAGATGAAGCTTTCTGCTCCTGTAAAGATTTACAATCTCAAAAACTTATACAAGGTTGCACTGAGTCAGAATCAAATAGATGACAGTAGGTTATATTTTTTGGTTGATATATTCAATGTGCAATACTCATCTTTTTGTTGATGTTTTTGCAGTCATTTTTGGTGGTTGTTGTTGAAAAGATCTTCTAGTAGATTCCTTATGAAAGGCCATGGATAGGAATTCCTGACTTCTTGGATATTGGACATTAAAAAAAAATAGTGTTAATACTTGAAGGAAATTGACTGAATATGAACTACTTGGCTTGTATTTTTCCTTCAAGTTTCTTTAAATATTATCACTGCTTTCTATGTGTGTTTAATGTTGAAATCTGAGGTTAACCTAATTTCTTTTTCTGTAAGTGACCTGAACTTTTGTCCAGGAGAACCAGAGATGTTTGGTTTTTCTCATGTTCAGAGTTTATTAGGTTATGTTTTAGAATGGACATATCACTTTTTCCAGGTACATAATGGAAACTTTCCAGATGTAGACTCAGTTAATCTTTTACTTCATAAAAGCTTCCTTGAATTAAATTGTAAATGTTATCTTCCACTGTTTATTTTTCTTAAGAGATTTCATTTATAAGTATGTTGTATCTCCTTTGCTAGTATTTTGTATAATCAATCTCTTTCTGATATTTTTATTTTCTTTTTACCCTTAGCATTTCTCGTGATTTTGGTCATAACTTTTCTCTGTTGTTTACTTTTGTAATTTAGTCTGCACTTTTCAGTTGACTATGTCTTTCTCTTCTACATCTTTTCTGACTCTGCTTAGTTTTCACTTTATTCCTTAATATTTATAAGCTTCTGATTCATGGTGATCTTACTTGATCATTTAATTATACCTGATTTGTATTATGTTGTTATAGTTTTCCTCTGCATTATTTAAATATTTTACACAAGATAGATCTCTCAATAGAAAAACGAGCTAAGAATATATGTTGTTGTTATGTGCCGTGGAGTTGGTTCTGACTCATAGTGACCCTGTACAAGGTTTCTGAGGCTGTAAATCTTTACGGGAGCACAAAGCCTCATCTGTGTCCCACGGAATAGCTGGTAGTTTCGAACTGCTAACTGTGAGATTAGCAGCCCGATTTGTAACCACTACACTACCAGAGCTCCTTGAGAATATGTGTAGACAACCAAAAAAATCACATATGACCAAGAATAATGTGGTTGTTAAGTATTGTTTAATTGGTTCTGACTCACAGCAATCCTACATAGGATTTCTGAGGCTTTAAATCTTCTCAGAAGCAGGAAGCCTTATCAGTCTCCTGTGGAATAGCAGGTGGGCTGGAACCGCAGATTTTGTGGTACACAGTCCAATGCTTATTGTATTGAGCCAAGAAAAATGTAAATATTATTTATTAATGATAATGTATAATTGCGCTGTGGGTGAATGTGCTGGACTGCAAAGCCAGTTTGAACCGCAAGGTTGGTGGTTCAAGCTCACCAGCCACTCCTTGGAAACCCTATAGAGGGTCGCTATGAGTCAGAACCAACTTTATGACACTGAACAACAACAACATAAAGTAAAAATAATACCCAACCTTTTAGTTAAGAAAAAAATTGGTAAGATTAGAACTTTACAACTGGGTAGTGAACTATGCCCAGTGCTGAGGTGGTTATGAGAATGTGAACATACTCATTCCCAGCTGGTAGGGGTGAACATTGCTTCAGTATTTGATTTTATTTAACAGAAATTTTAAATATGTGTATAACATGGAAAACTTCTCTCTCTTCCTATCCTTTTCCATTCAGAGACATTTTGAGAAGTCCTTTGATTTTTTGAGTATTTTGATTTTAAGCCCAGTTAAGAAAGTGACCTAGAATTATTGAAGTTTCTAAAAGCGTATTTCCTGGCTTCCTTGTTTGAATTGAAGGTAGTGGAGACTGGATTTCACTTTGGGGGATGAGATCTTTTTACTGAAAAGAACCCATATTGTAAAATGACAACTGAAATAATGTTCTAGGAACTTAAATTATTTTACATCATGATATAGCATAGTTTCTTTCTAAGATGCATAGTTGTTAGTTGTTACATGTTGTAGAGTCAGTTCCGACTCATGGTAACCTTGTATAGGGGTTCCAAGGAGCGGCTGGTGAGTTTGAACCAATGACTTTATTGTTCAAACAGACCTTGCGCCACACCAATACTGCTTTTCATTTACTTCCCGTGTGGCGAATTGGAGAGAAAATACAACATGTGAGAAACACTTGCTGACAGAGACTTCTATGTCTACACTATGAAGATAAACAAAGATTTCTCTCCATTAGGAGACTCCATGTTTGAAGCAATATAAGCAATGAACTAGTGATAGGATCCAGGGGAATCATTTTTAGAGGAATTCCAGTGAAGGTAATGAAATCCTTCATAAAAGGATTGGTGATCTCAGGCTGTAGCTGATTGGAACTTGAGGAATCAGGTGAGGTGCTGCATTCTTGGATCATACAGATGGACGCGGAGCTGCAGGTTGGCAGACTGGCAGCAGTGCTCCATGTTTAGGTTTTCTTGGTCTTGTGTGAGCCAGCTCTGCTTCTTGCCTTCACTGCTTCATGCTCTGGCATTGCCTTTGCTTCAAGTCCTTGAGAAAACACCTGGATTGATTTGTAGCTTTAGGAAAACGCTATACTTGCTTTATCATAATATAAAAATTCAGAATCAAAATCAAGCTATAAAGATATAAAAAAGAAAATAACCACATCCTAGAGACTTTCTGAGCTCCCAGCATGATGATTCTGTGACAAATTTCCCCTGTTTTTTTTTCTTCTTTTAAGTAGGACACAGACCCAGTAAGGTGTCAGTCTAGGTATTCTATTATCCTGGACATTCTTGGCGGCGTCTGCCTCAGGATGTTAACAACGGAGGAAAAACTGTCAACTTCAGGTAGAATGCTCAACACACCAATACCTGCTGCCCTGAGTTTTCCAGAATACAGTGACATGACAAAGATTGATTTGTGGACACTGACATTCTTAAATTAGGATGAGGGTGAAAGAGGAGAAAACCGAAAACAATCACAATATGAATACATAAACATTCATGCAGGATGTTTTCATAACAATATAAAAATGTAGAAGCCACTTTAATATCAACCAGTACAAATTAGATGTCACAGAATTATATGGACAAGGGAATGTCTTGAATTCATGACACCGTATGTACATAGACTATAGGAAATGAGGACTACAATACGCTAAAAGACATTTATAAAATTTATTTTGTAATATAATTTCTTTTGAAGTATGTATTTATATGAGGAGACTTTAAAAAGTTTGTGAAAAATGGTACTGAAAGATAATGGAATTTTTTCCACAAACTTTTTGCTGCCCCCTGGTGTGGCACCACAGGCTAAGTACTGGACCACAGGGTCAGCGATTCAAATTCCCTAACTGCTCTTTGGAAACCCTATACAGGGTTGCTATGAGTCAGAACCAACTTGACGGCACTTAACAGCAACATATTTACAGGTTTATATATCCTGTTGTTTAGTGCTGTCGAGTTGGTTCTGACCCATAGTGACCCTGTATAGGGTTTCTGAGGAGCAGCTGATGAGCTTGAATCGCCAACCTTATAGTTCAAATGGCTTTGCAGTTGGCACATTAACCTACAGCGCCACACCAGGACTTCTTATACATATCTGGTGGTGGTGGTTATGTGCCATGGAGTTGGTTCTGACTCATAGTGACCCTGTATAGGGTTCCAAGGCTGTAAATGTTTAAGGGAGCAGAATGCCTCATCTTTCTCCCGTGGAACAGCTGGTAGTTTCGAACTGCTGACCTTGTAGTTCGCAGCCCGATTCGTAACCACTACGCTACCAAAGCTCCTTTATACATATCTAGGAGGATGTAAAACAAGTCCTACATGGTGTTTAGCTCTACATTTGGGATTATAGATGACTTAAAAAACACTTTTTGATATTTTCTGATATTTTTGCAATGAATATAATTTATAACCAGAAATATATTGGTCACTGTGAAAGCTTTATGAGCTGAAGACAAAACTAAGTAGTGTGAGGCACATGGCTCCCTTGTGTATTTAAAGTAAACTTATTTAGTAACAGAATTTAGCACTACGATGACAAGAGAAGCCAAATGTTCCTCTTAAAAATTTGGCTAGAAAATCAATGCTATTTTGTGCTGATCCCTCCCATTGATTTATTAAACTAATAAAGGCTTGTATAAAATTCCAACAAAGTGTGTTTTATTATCCTTCTGGTGTAATCCAAACAAACATGTGACTCCTCATCTGTATGTATCAGGTTTAGAGACTTCTGAGGTGAAGGGAAGCAGTATGTGTGTGTATGGGGGCTTTTTGTATTTCTTCTCCTTGCTTGTATAGCCCTTGTTGAAGGGGAGACATTGTTATGTGTGATGAAATATTAATGGAAGAAGCTGTGAGGGCATAAGTATTGAAAGGGAGGCATCTGGTTTCTCTGATGCTTTAGTAAGGCAAAAAAAGTACATTTTTACTAAGCAGAACAACTTGTCAACCCTAAATCTTTGCTTGCCAGGACTCAAGCACTATAAGGAGAAAGAACAACTTCTGACACATCACATGAAGGTCCAGCTGAGATGCACTGGCACGTGGGGTGCAGGTGCAGGGTTTAGACAATTTGAACAGACAGATTCACACTGCTCCTTTTAGTCACTATGTGACTGTTTGCGGGGGAGGCAGGGAAAAGTGCCTCTCAACATTTTTATACAGGCAAAATATAGTTTTTAAGAACACATTTTGAAGCCTTAGAATAGAAAAAAGGAGAAGGAAGCACCCAAGGGAAGACTGCAGTCAGAGACCACCATGTGGGTATAGGGTAGAGATTTTAGGAATCCCTATAGGACTTGGGCAACCTGGTGTGGTGCTGCAGGATAAGCACTGGACTGCAAGGTCAGGTTGAAGTGCAAGATTGTTGGTTCAAATTCACCAGCTGCTCCTTGGAAACCCTACGTAGGGTCTCTGAGTTGGAATTGACTCGATGGCACTTAACAAGAACAACAATTTCCTTCCAGTTTCCTACTATGGAAAAAAAAAAAAATCACTCAGACTCCAGGGCCTATTCTGCTTTCAGGGGTTGTGGTGGTGACGGTTGTACACCATCAAGTCAATTTTGACTCATAGCAACCCTGTATAAGATTTCTGAGACTGTAAATCTTTAAGGGAGCAGAAAGCTTCATCTTTCTTCTGTGGAGGGACTGTTGTGGTTAGCAGCCCAGCTCATAATCTACTCTGCTACCAGGTTTCTTCAGCTGTCAATACGCATTTGTAAAAGTAGAAAATAGTGAGAAGAAACTGAGGATGGAGGAGAGAAAGAGTAGAGTAGAAGAGATATCCTGGTTGTACTGCATCATGTAGAGTCCTGGAATTTATGACCTCCCATAGTTTGTCGTACTGTGGTGGCTTGTGAATTGTTGTGATTCTGAAAGCTATGCCACCAGTATTTTAAATACCAGCAGGGTCATCCATGGTGGACAGGTTTCAGATGAGCTTCCAGATGAAGACAGCCTAGGAAGAAGGAGTGATGAACTACTTCTGAATATTTAGTCACTGAAAACCTTATGAATAGCAGAGAAACACTGTCAGATATAGTGCAGAAAATGAGCCCCTCAGGTTGGAAGGCACTCAAAATGCAACAGGGGAAGAGCTGCCTCCTCAAAGTAGAGTTGACTGTGATGATGTGAATGGAGTAAAGCCCGTAGGAGAAAAGCCCTCAGGACCTTCATTTGCTGATGGGCACAACTCAAAATGAAGAGAAATAGCTGTAAACATCCATTGAAAATCGGAACATGGAATGTATGAAGTATGAATCTGGGAAAATTGGAAGTTTTCAAACATGAAATGGAACACACAAACATCAATATTTTAGGCATTAGTGAGCTGAATGGACTGGTATTGGCCATTTTGAATCTGATGAACACATGGTTTACTATGCAGGGAATGAAAATTGAAGGAGAATGGTGTTGCATTCACTGTCAAAAAGAACATCTCCAGATCAATCATGAGGTACGACACTGTCTGTGATAGGATAATATCCACGGACCTTTAGGGAAGCCCAGTTAATACCACTATTATTCAAATTTACACACCAACCACTAAAGCCAGTGAGGATGAAATAGAAGAATTCTACCAACTTCTTCAATCTGAAATTGATCAAACATGCAATCAAGATGTATTG
>NW_006408684.1:4706555-4707681 GCF_000296735.1 Chrysochloris asiatica | reverse complement strand
AATGGTTGATGTTCAACCATTTCAAGAGGTAGCATATGATCAAGAGCCAATGATTCTGAAGGAAGAAATCCAAGGTACATTGAAGGAATTGGCAAAGAACAAGGCACCAAGAATTGATGGAATAAAAATTGAAATCTTTCAAGAAAGTGAGGCGGCACAGGAGGCACTCACTCATTTATGCTAAGAAATTTGGAAGATAACTATTTGGCTGACTGATTGGAATAGATCCATGTTTCTGTCCATTCCAAAGTGAGGTGACCCAACAGAATGCAGAAATCATTAGACACTATCTCTGATATCCCAAGCGAGTAAAGTTTTACTAAAAGTAATACAGAAATGGCTACAATCATACATTGACAGAGAACTTCCAGAGGTTCAAGCTGGATTTAGAAGAGGCTGTGGAATGAGGGATGTCATTGCTGATGTCTGATGGATCCTGGCTGAAAGGAGAGAATATCAGAAAGATGTTTACCTGTGCTTTATTGACTATGCAAAGGCTTTCGGTTGTGTGGATCATGACAGGCTATGGACAACATTGCCAAGTATGAATATTCCAGAACACTTAATTGTGCTCATGAGGAATCTGTACATGGTCCAAGAGGCAATTGTTTGAACAGAACATGGGAACACTGAAAGTTTTAAAACTAAAAAAGATGTGCTACAGAGTTGTATTCTTTCACCATACTTATTCAAACTGTATGCTGAGCAAATCATCCAAGAAGCTGGGTTATATGAAGAAAAACGTGGCATTGAAGGAAGGAAAAATGAGATTGAAGGAAGACTCATTAACAACCTGTGATATGCAGATGATACAACCTTAAAACATTTATTGATGAAGATCAAAGAGCACAGCCTTCGGTATGGATTACATCACAATGTAAAGAAAACAAAACTACTCACCACTGGACCAATAAGCAATATTCTTATTAATGGAGAAAAGATTGAAGTTGTCAAGGACTTCATTCTTCTTCGATCAACTATCAACACTCATGGAAGCAGCAGTCAAGAAATCAAACGATGTATTACGTTAAGCAAATCTGCCACATAAGACCTTTTTAAAGTGTTGAAGAGCAGAGATGTCAGCTTGAAGACTAAAGTGTGCCTGACTCAAACCATGGTATTTTCA
>NW_006408684.1:4703938-4705660 GCF_000296735.1 Chrysochloris asiatica | reverse complement strand
CCTTCCTTCTTCCTCTTTTTCCTTATATAGCCAAATAAGTTTAAGAAATGTTGAGTGAGCCAAGTAACATTTAATATCCTAAGAACATCTTTATAGGTTTTGAGAAGCCCTATAGAAACCTGCTGCTGTAATTAGTTGCTGTTGACTCTATTTTGACTCCTAGCAACCCTGTATGTACTGAGCAGAACTGTCCTCCATAGTGTTTAAAGTTTTAAAGGCTGTGAACTTTTGGAAGCAGATTGCCAAGTCTGTCTTCTGAGGAATCTCTGGATGGGTTTGAACTGCCATCGTTTCAGCTGGCTTTTGCTGTTGTTGTTAAGTGCCATCAAGTCAGTTTTGACTCATAACTATCCTGTATAGGGTTTCTGAGGAGCAGCTGGTGGGTTTGAACCACCAACCTTGTGGTTCACAATCTAGTGCTGATCCTAAAGCTCCACACCAGGTGTAGTTAAGTGCTTAACCAGTTGTGCCACCCAGGGACTCACACCTAAAAATCTCTTAGAAGGGAATGCCCACTAGGGGACATTTGGCAATCTCTGGAAATTTGTTTTGTAGTCAAAACTGGGGGAAGCTACTGACCTCTAGTGGGCAGAGACCAAGGATAATGCTAAACATCCTATAATATCCCCAACAACAGAGTCATCCTGCTTAGAATGTCAACAGTGCTGAGGTTGAGTAACTTTGGCAAAAATTTATTGGCAATCTAGCCTTCATCCCATCCCTGCTTTTCCTTTTCCCCCACAGAGCATCTCTATAAATTAGTATTCCATGATACACAGGTAAGGAAATGCCACATTTGTGCTCTGTTCTGAGAGTGATGAGAGTACACTAGGGGGACATGAGGGCCTATACAGGGTCTGCATGGGCAACGACTTCTCCTTCAACACCGCTGGCGTATCATGTCCTCATAAACAACCATGACATCCCAGAGTGGACTCTTTTCTATGATCCTCCTTTGTGCTTCCCAAACATTATCATGTCTTTGTAGCAGGACTATTTGCCCTAAACCATGAGCTGTGTAAAGAAGGCTGCCTTTGTCCCTTCTGTATCCCTAACATGCAGTACAGAGTTAATCTTCAAATGCAGAGATGATCTGGCAGGATTAGGAATAGACATAGCAATGAATTCCAGTTAAACCTAACAAAGTTTTAGGTAAGTACTAGTGATTATAGAATATAAGAACTTATAAATAAATGCCCCAGAACCTCAAAACAAACAAACACCTTGGAGGTAAGTGGCAACAGTTGAGGAGAAAGTGTATGGTATATGATGAAGAGATTAGAAAGAGAGAGAATGAAAGGATATGTATAATGCTTCCCCAGAATGAAGACATTCCAGGCCTGAAAAGTGCAAGCAGAGGTGATGTCTAGAATGCAGGCAAGAGAGTGAGCCCATAAAACCAGCTCCAGTGGTGGGAATACCACAGTTTATAGGGGAGTCTTAGCAGGCAAAATTGGAAAAGCAGATACCACAGAACAAGTATTTACCAATGGTGGTGGTGGTGGTGGTGGTTATGTGCTATGGAGTCGGCTCCTACTCATGGTGACCCTATATAGGGTTTCTGAGGCTGTAAATCTTTGTGGGAACAGAAAGTCTCATAGTGACTTACACTTTTTTTTTTAAGGCAAAAACTTTTAAAAAGCTGCTGTAATATTTATGACTTAAAAATACCAAAGCAGAGGGGAACAAACAAGATGGTGGATCGGGTGGATGTATAGCAGA
>NW_006408684.1:4693050-4700093 GCF_000296735.1 Chrysochloris asiatica | reverse complement strand
CCTGTAAACTTTCACTCAATCCACAATAAAAACCTTAAATTAAAAAACAAAAAAATACTAAAGCAGTATTAATAGGGTTTCCATAGTAAGACTGAATTTGTTCTATGGTGATTCCTTGAATTTATGAATATAAATAGTAGTAGACCATGGTGTTTTAGTACTTCATTTGATCCTGGGATGATTTAAAAACTTAATAGTTTTGTTGCTGCTGCTATGTGCTGTGGAGTCTGTTCAGATTCATAGCAACTTGTATAGGATTTCTGAGTGGCTGGTGGGTTTGAACTGCTGACCTTGTGTGTAGCTGTTCAGGGCTTATCCTACAGTGCCACACCAAGACTCCAATCAGATATAGGATTATGAAATTATGCTAAAAGGCTAAAAGAACAACTTTTTTTTCCCTTCCATTGAATTGTACTGAAATTAACATTCAACAACTTAGTTGAGTGTGAAAACTTCCTTTTTAACTCTCTTAGCCTGTTTCTAATTTATTTAAAAATGAGATAAAACTTTAAATTTTACTTCATGTTCAGTAATAATTTTGTACATTTTTTTCAGCAATGTCTTCATGATTTTTTCAAGTCTATGAGGGAAACATGCTAATAAATATTAAAACTTAAGTTACTAAAAATTGAAAGCTTTGTTATAGGACAGAAATGCTTAAAGGCAGTTAACCAATAGTCCCTTTAATGAAATAAAACCATACAATAAAATTGATAATACTACAGACAGGCTGGGAGCACAGTGCCATCATACGATAAGCACAGGACTCTGCACAGGTTCGAGCCAGCCAGCATGTCTTCAGAACAAAGATGAAACTTTCTGCTCCCACAAAGATTTAAAGCCTCAGAAACCCTATACAGGATTGCCATGAGTTGGAACTGACTTGATGGTCCCTAACAACAGCAACAGACTGACTTCTTGTTGTAAAGTGCTGTTGAGTCAGTTGTAACCCATAGCAACCCTGTGCATGGTTTCCGAGGAGCAACTGGTGAGCTTGAACCGCTAACCTTACAGTTCAAACTGACTTTTCAGTCCAGCTCATTAACTCACAGCGCCACACCAGGACTCTACAGACTAGCTAACCAACAACAACAAAAAAGAGAAGATTCAAATTACGTATATCAGAAGTGAAAAGGAGGCAATCATTACTGATCTCAAGGACATGAAAAAAATAGTAAAGGCATATTATGAACAATTTATGCTCCCACATTTTAAAATCTGGATGAAATGGACCAATTTCTTGGCAATCTCCCAATTCACATGACTAAAAATAGGTCACTGAATAGGTCTTTATGTATCATAGAAATTGAATCAATTATTTACCTTCTGCAATGGAAATCACTAGGCTCAAATGGATTATTGTTGAATTGGTTACATTGTTGAATTCTAGCAAGCATAAAGAAGAAATGATACCAATTCTCTGTAATCTCTTCCAGAAAATAAAAGCAGAAGGAATGTTAAAACCAGATGAAACTATTACAAGAAAGATGAATTACAGGGCAATATGTCTTATGCGGAGTCCTGGTGTGGCACTGTGGGTTAATGTGCTGGACTGCAGCAAGGGTGGTTTGAACTGCAAGGTCCATAGTTCAAATTTACCAGCCACAGGGTCGCAGTGGGACGGAACTGAATTGACGGCACTAAGCAACAACAGTCTCTTATGAATATAGATGTAAAAATCCATAATAAAATATAAGAAAATTGAATGAAAAATATATAGTAAGAATTCTAGAGCATGACAAAGTAGGATTTATTCCAGCAATGCAAGAATGGTTCAAGCATTTGATAACTAATGTAATCCATCATATCACCAGGCTGAAAAAAAAATCATATGGTCAAATCAATAGATATAGAAAAAGTATTTGACATAATCCAACACACCTTTAGGATTAAAAACTCTCAGCAAACTAGGAATAGAGGAGAACTTCCTCAACTTGATGAAGACCATTTTATAAAACCTATAGCTAACAACATTCTTAATCATGAGAATTAGATGCTTTCATGAGGCTCAGGAACAAGGCAAAGATGCCCCCTCTCAATACTCTTATTCAGCATCATATTGGAAGTCCTAAGCAAAAAAAGTCCTAATAAAAAAGAAAGAAATGAAACAAGGCTTATACAGATTGGGGAGAAGAAATAAAACTCTCTTTGTTTGTAGATATCATGATTGTCTACAACAAAAATCTCAAAGAATCAGTAACAACAGCAAAATTCTGGAACAAATAAGTGATCGTAGCAAAGTTGCAGGTTGCAAGGCTAAGCTAATTCTTTTTCTACATATCAGCACTGAACAATTAGAAAATAAAATTTAAAACACAATACCATTTACATTAAGGACCTCTGGTTGTGTAGTGGTTATAAGTTGAGTTGCTAGCCTCAAAGTCAGTAGTTTGAAATTACCAGCTATTCCATGGGAGAATGACGAGACTTTCTGCTCCCATAAAGATTTCCAGCCTTGGAAACCCTATGCAGGGTCACTATGAATTGGAACCAACCCCACGGCACATCACCACTATCACCATTTATATCAGCACCAAAAAAAGAGTGAGAAATAGATAAAAAATCTAGCAAAACATGCACAATGTCTACAAGAGGAAAACTCAACACTCCAAAGAAATAATGAAAAAGATCTAAATTCATGAAGAGATGTCTCCTGTACACAGATAGAAAAACACAATATTGTTAAGCTGTCAGTTCTGGCTGACTTGATCTATACATTCAACACAGTTTCAAGGGTGCAGCTATCTATTTTGTGAATATTGACAAACTGATTTGAAAGTTTACTTGGAAAGACTGATAGATGATATATAGGTAGATAAAATCAGAAGAGACAACACAATACTGAAGAAGAATACAGTTAGAGGACTAGACCTACTCAACTTGTATAATAAAGATACAATAATCCCATAGAGATTTAAGAGTTCCTTAAAAGAGCACAATGCTCAAGGCAGACATTCTTTATTAATTAAGTTAACCATTTGCTTCAAAGAATTCTCCCAGACCAAACCTACTGCTAAACAGTCCATTCAGGCTGCATAGAGTTTCTGAGACTGTGAATCTTTATGGAACCAGGCAGTTTCTCTTCCATGAAACAACTTTTAGGTTCAAATCGCCAATCTGATGGTTAGCAGCTCAACACTGTCCCACTGTGCCACCAGGGCTCCTTAAAGAAGACTTCAGGGGATCATATTTTTGGCTTAAGGTTTAAAAATGATAAAAGCAATACTTTCCAAGTTTCATTCAGCTTCAGGGAATCCAGAAAGGCTAGATTCCATGAGAATCTGAAATTCTGTTCTGCATTTGCCACTATTTGATCAGGATTGTTCTACAGAATCTTTGATCAAAATATTGGTTAATAATGGTAGCTGGAACCCTCCAGTGTTTCTATTTAAAGGCAAAGAAGTTGTTCACGGAGACAATTAGCCACATGTTCCACATTATCCTCCTAATTCGGACTCTTTCTCTCTGTTGCTCCAGGAGAGTAGAGATTAATTGCTGTACCTTAGATGTCCACCTTTAAGCTTTTAAGACCCAAGGCACAACAGCAATTGGGAAGTTTAGATAGAAAACTTAGAGGGCAGTGAGTTTATGCTAATGTTGGAGAAGTAATTTAGAAAAGTAGGGTAAAAATGATTGCATAGCTTGAATAATGTAACCAATACCACTGAATTATACATGTAGAAAATATTGAATTAGGATATTATTTTGTTGTGTATAGACTAGACAGATGTACTACAGAGATACTCAACAGCAAAGATATGAGAGGTCAAATAGAACAGACACAAATGAAAATTCTGGCTATTTGAACTTCAGAAGAAAGGCTAGAGAGGTGGATGAAGGGCTTGCTGGGAGGACAAGCTGAGCAGAAATAGTGAGAGACGGAGACTGATTGGTGAACGGCTGGCCAGATGTAGCTTGACCCTCTTGAAAGCAACTTTGGCAGTGGAGGGAGGTCTGGCAGAGCAGATTCACACAGGTGACAGGAAAGGTGTGAATGATGCAGAAAGCATCAAAAGTAGATGAAAGGAATACACAGAGTCACTGGACCAAAAAAGAAATGGTCTATGTTCAGCCATTTCGAGAGGAAGCATATGATCAAGAACCAATGATAGTCAAGGAAAAAGTCCAAGGTGCATTGGAGGCTTTGCAAAGAACAGAGTTCCAGGAATTGATGCAATACAAATCGAAATCTTTCAACAAACTGATGCAACACTGGAGACTTCACTCATCTATCTGTGCCAAGAAATTTGAAAGATAGCTACCCAACCAACTGATTAGAAGAGAGCTATATTTGTGCAAATTCCAAAGAGAGGTGATACAACGGAATGCAGAAAGCATTGGACAACAATATTTAATATCACATGTAAGTAAAATCTTGAGAAAGAAAAATTAAAAATTGCTGCAACAGTACACTGAAAGGGAAATTCCAGAGGTTCAAGCTAGATTAAGTCGAGGAAGTGGACAAGGAAGTGACAAGTGCTGATGTCAGATGGATCTTGGCTGAAAGCAGAGAATACCAGAAAGATGTTTACCTGTGCTTTATCAGGCAATGTTGTGGAGGATTAGTATTCTTGAACACTTAATTGTGCTCATGAGGAACCTGTATATAGATCAAGAGACAGTTGGTCAAATAGAACAAGGGGTCACTGAATGGCTTAAAACCAAGAAAGGGGTGCACCAGAGTTTTATTCCATCACCATATTTATTCAATCTGTACGCTAAGTAAATAATCTGAGAAACTGGATTATATGAAGAAGAATGTGGCATCAGGACTACAGGAAGACTCATTAACAATCTTGCTTGCTGAAAGTGAAGAAGACTTAAAATAGTTACTGATGAAGATTGACGACCACAGCCTTCAGTGTGGGTTGCACCTCACTGTAAAGAAAACAAAAATCCTCACCACTGGACCAATAAATAGCATCATGATAAATGGAGAAAAGACTGAAGTTTTTAAAGACTTCATTTTGCTTGGATCCTCTCATGGAAGCAGCAGTCAAGAAATCATACGACATATTGCATCAGGTAAATCTGCTGCACTTGACCTCTTCAAAGAAATGTAATCATAGTTTACTGTTGCAACTGGCATGGAACAATACTTGTGTATTCAGAATACAAACACTTCTTGCTGATTTTCAGTTTGTAGCATTAAGTATAGACAGTACAGAACAGACAATTCTGGTTGCAAAATAGAATATAACCTATTAAACTCAATTGTTGTTGCTATGTGCCATGGAGTTGGTTCCAACTCACAGCAATCCTATACAGGGTTTCCGAGGCTGTAAATCTTTACTGGAGCAGAAAGCCTCATCTTCCTCCCACGTAACAGCTGGTAGTTTTAAACTGCTGACCTTGTGGCTCGCAGCCCGATTCGTAACCGCTACACTACCAGACCTCCTATTGTTGTTGTTGTCAGGTGCCATCAAGTCGGAACTGACTCATAGCGACCCCATGCATAGCAGAATGAAACAATGTCAGATCCTGGGCCAACCTCACTACCACTGCCACACTTGAGTCCATCAATGATGCTACCTGGCCGATCCATCTCGTTGGGGGTCTTCCTCTTTTTCTCTGACCCTCCACCTTACCCAGCATGGCATCCTTCTCCAATGATTGTTTCTTCCGGACAATATGTCCAAAGTATAGGAGACGAAGTTTAGCCATCCTGGCCTCCAAGGAGCACTTTGGCTGCACTTCTTCCAAAACAGATCTATTGGTTCTTTTGGCAGTCCATGGCACTCTCAGTATTCTCCTCCAACACCACAACTCAAAAGCATCAATTCTTCTATGATCTTCCTATTCACTGTCCAGCTTTTGCATCCATGTGAGGCTATTGAAAACACAATGGCCTGGGTCAGGCGCACCTTAGTCCTCAAGCTGACATCTCTGTTCTTCCTATTAAAACTCAATAATTCAACGTAATTTAGGATAGGGGAGACAGGTTTTAAGACATCCCTTCCCTTGCTCCAGAAAGGGGAAAGTGAATAGATACCATCTATGGAAAGTTAGGTAGCCAGTGAGGAATAAACTGTGACCTAAATTCTCATTCTTTGTAAAAGGAAATCCATATATGTAAAATTACAATAGAGCTTATTTTTTAGAGATGAGTTAAAACACTGCCTCTGGGCAGTGGAATCAGAGTGAGTACTCATTTTCAGTAGAAGCTCTTCTATACGATTTGACATTTTAGTCATGTACACAAATACTTATAAAAATATCCAAAAAGGGTCTCAGCATCTAATTAAGCTTGGGCTTTGTGTGGTGCTGTAGGAAAAGCAATGGACCGAAAAAGGAAGGCTTGAATTTCAAATCTGGCAGTTCAAACTCACCAGTCACTCACTCCTTAGAAACCCTATACAGGATCACTATGAGTTGGAACTGACTCAACAGCATTTAACAACAACAATCCTGAACATAAGGCTTAGAGAGACATTGGAGACAATTATTTGTTATCAGCATTTGCTAGCACCAGCACTCTCTAGAGCAGGGGTCAGCAGACCACGCGTCTTATCATTAGAGCTTTGAGTTAAGTATGGTTTTTACACTCTTAAATGTTTGTGTTTAAAAGAGGTTTGTAAGTTCCTACTACAAATATAAATATAAAATATATATATTTTATCTGTCCATTGTTCATTGGTCTCTCGCTGACTGTATGCCTCCATTATGGTAACTAGAAGGGATACCTGAGTGAATGGATATCCCACCCCCACCCACAGAGGGTTCTACTACATATGCACACAGATCTCCTTGAAATTTAAAGTGACAGTTTCGACATAAAACCAAACAGCCACCACTCGTCTGTCTGTTGTACTGTGCTGGCTTGTGAGTTGTTGTGATTCTGAGGGCTATGCCACCGGTATTTTAAATAACCAGTAAGATCACCCATGGTGGACAGGTTTCAGATAAGCTTCAAGACAAAGACAGACTAGGAAGAAAGAGTGACGAACTACTTCCGAATCTTTAGTCACTGAAAACCTTATGAATAGCAGAGAAACACTGTCAGATACAAGGCCGGAAAATGAGCCCCTCAGGTTGAAAGGCCC
>NW_006408684.1:4673319-4688670 GCF_000296735.1 Chrysochloris asiatica | reverse complement strand
TCCGAGGGTGTAAATCTTTACGGGAGTAGAAAGCCTCATCTTTCTCCCGCGGAGCAGCTGGTAGTTTCGAACCGCTGACCTTAAGGTTCGCAGCCCAATTTGTAACCACTACGTTACCAGAGCTCCAAGTCAAGTAGATGCTGGTTATTTAGAGGTTGGTGCTGGGAACAGGTTATAGATTAAAGGCCAACAGTTGGTCAGAAAAGGAAGGCTTTATACAGATCTGAGTATTCTGAGGAGGGTGGCATGTTCAAAGTAAATAGAGAGATGTACCTACCCAGAAATGCCATATCCCTAAATAAAGGGGCAGGCGAACTATTTCAGCAACTGCCAAGTCCTGCCAAGCCAACTCCAGCACAGAGGTGCTTTGGAGGAGGAAGCTATCCAACAAGAATGGAAACAAGCTAGAAAACCTCATTTCAGAAGAAGAAAGTGATGACAGGCAATCTTTAAATAGTACTTTGTGAACTGATGGTTTGAAATTGGTGACTTAAGAGATTCGCTGCTGTAAATATAGAAGGTTTAGAGCTTTCTCAAATGGCTACAAATGCATCATGTAAGTTGTGGACTGATTCTGGAGATACATGTGGTCTTTTTCCTGGATGGAGTAATTTTATCTAGAGGTTATTGTTTCTTGGAGAAGAGCTTGCAGTGAAATGACTAACCGTATGTGAATGTGTAAGTCAGTAGGTAGGCCTCCTGATGTGGCTTATTTTTCTGAGGCCTCTTAGTTCCCTGAAATATTTAAGTTGTTCAACTTGAAGTAACTCTTGAGCAAACCCACAAATTATCAATAGTAGTGTTAAAAGTAATGTCTAGACATTATGGAATTAGCATGCTTAAATTTTAATATTCTGCAATTAATATGTGGAGTCTTGGTGTGGCTCCGTGGGATAAAGTGCTGGACTGAAAGGCAGTTTGAACCACAATGTTGGAGGTTCAAACCTATCAGCTGTTCCTTGAAAAGTCAATAAAGGGTCACTATGAGTTGGATCCTACTCAATGGCATTTAACAACAACAACAACAGTGCAAATATAGGATAAATTAACCATAATGTAACTTTAGAATCTCTTTATCGTACAATGTGAAAATTACTTTCTATTTTCCTTTTTAAGCTACAGTATTTTTCAGACCACCACACATCTGTCAGTTTGTCATACTGTGGTAGCTTGTGAGTTTCTGTGATTCTGGAAGCTCTGCCGCTTGTATTTTAAATACCAGCAGGGTAACCTATGGTGGACAGGTTTCAGATGAGCTTCCAGACAAAGACAGACTAGGAAGAAGGAGTGATGAACTACTTCTGAATATTTAGTCACTGAAAACCTTATGAATAGCACAGAAAATTAGAAATTGTCAAAAATTAAACGGAATGCATAAACATCAATATCGTAGGCATTAGTGGGCTGAAATGGACTGGTATTGGCCATTTTGAATCTGACAGCCACATGGTTAACTATGCCGGGAATGACAAATTGAAGAGGAATGGTATTGCATTCATTGTCAAAAAGAATATATCTAGATCAGTCATGAGGTACAATGCTGTCTGTGATAGGATATATCCACACACCTACAAGGATGATCAGTTAATACCACTATGATTCAAATTTACACACCAACCACTAAAGCTAGTGAGGATGAAATAGAAAAATTCTACCAACTTCTTCTATCTGAAATCGATCAAACATGCAACTAAGATGTACTGGTAATTACTGGTGATTGGAATGCAAAGGTTGGGAGCAAAGAGTTGGAAAATATGGCCTTGGTGACAGAAATGATGCTTGAGATCACATGATAGAAATCTGCAAAATCAATGATATGTTCATTTCAAATACCTTCTTTAGACAGCATAAGAGATGACTATACACATGGACCTCGCCAGATTGAATACATAGAAATCAAATTGACTACATCTGCGGAGAGAGACGATGTAAAAGCTCCATATCATCAGTGAAAACAAGGCCAGGGGCAGACTGTGGAATAGACCATCAATTACTCATATGCAAATTCAAACTGAAGCTGAAGAAAGTGAAAACAAGTCCATGAGAGCCAAAATATGACCTTGAATATATCCCACCTGAATTTAGAGATCATCTGAAGAACAGATTTGATACATTAAACACTAAAGACCAAAGACCAGAGGAGTTGTGGGATGACAATCAAGAACATCATACAGGTAGAAAGCAAAAAGCCATTAAAAAGACAAGAAAGAAGGAAAAGGTCAAAATGGATGTCAGAAGAGACACTGAAACTTGCCCTCCAGCATAGAGATGCTAAAGCAAATGGAAGAAATGAGGAGGGCCAAGAGTTGAACAGAAAATTTCAAAGATCAGCTCGAGAAGATAAAGCCAAACATGTGCAAAGATCTGGAGTCAGAAAACAAAAAATGAAGAACACGCTCAGAATTTCTCAAGCTGGGGGAATTGATGAAAAAAATTCAAGACTTGACTTTCATTATTGAAGGACTCTCTGGGCAAATTACTGAATGATGCAGAAAGCATCAAAAGAAGATGGAAGGAATACCCAGAATCACTGTACTAAAAGGAAATGGTTGATGTTCAACCATTTCAAGAGGTAGCATATGATCAAGAGCCAATGATTCTGAAGGTACAAAGAAATCCAAGGTACATTGAAGGAATTGGCAAAGAACAAGGCACCAAGAATTGATGGAATAAATATTGAAATCGTTCAAGAAAGTGAGGTGGCACTGGAGGCACTCACTCATCTCTGCCAAGAAATTTGGAAGACAACTATCTGGCCGACTGATTGGAAGAGATCCATATTTGTGCCCATCCCAAAGAGGTGACCCGACAGAATGTGGAAATCATTGGACAATATCTTTGATATACTATGCGAGTAAAGTTTTAATAAAAGTAATACAGAAACAGCTACAAGCATGCATTGACAGAGAACTTCCAGCGGTTCAAGCCGGATTCAGAAGAGGCCATGGAATGAGGGATATCATTGCTGATGTCCAATGGATCTTGGCTGAAAGCAGAGAATATCAGAAAGATGTTTACCTGTGTTTTATTGACTGTGCAAAGGCTTTTGATTGTGTGGATTATGACAAGCTATGAACAACATTGCAAAGTATGAGTATTCTGGAACACTTAATTGTGCACTGAAGAATCTGTATATGGACCAAGAGGCAGTTGTTCGAACAGATCATGGAACACTGAATGGTTTAAAATTAAGAAAGGTGTGAGACGGGGTTGCATTCTTTCACCATACTTATTCAACCTGTATGCTGAGCAAATCATCTGAGAAGCTGGGTAATATTGAAGAAAAACATGGCATCAGGATTGAAGGAGGACTCATTAACAACCTGTGATAAGCAGATGATACAACCTTGCTTGCTGAAAGTGGAGAAGACTTAAAATATTTACTGATGAAGATCAAAGAGCACAGCCTTTGGTATGGATTGCATCTCAATGAAAAGGAAAGAAAACTCCTCACCACTGGACCAATAAGCAACATTCTTATCAATGGACAAAAGACTGAAGTTGTCAAGGATTTCATTCTTCTTGGATCATCTATCAACACTCATGAAAGCAGCAGCCAAGAGATCAAACGATGTACCGTGTTAAGCAAATCTACCACACAAGACCTTTTTAAAGTGTTGATGAGCAGAGATGTTAGCTTGAGGACTAAGATGCACCTGACCCAAGCCATAGTATTTTCAATAATTTCATATGCATGTGAAAGCTGGACAGTGAATAAGGATGACCACAGAAGAATTGATGCTTTTGAGTTATGGTGTTGGAGGAGAATATTGAAAGTGACATGGGCTGCCAAAAGAACCAGCAAATCTGTGTTGGAAGAAGTGCAGCCATAGTGCTCCTTGGAGGCCAGGACGGCCAAATGTTGTCTCTCATACTTTGGACATATTGTCAGGAGGGACCAGTTGCTGGAGAAGGATATCCTGTTTGGGATGGTGGAGGGTCACAGAAAAAGAGGAAGAACCCCAGCGAGATGGATTGGCTAAGTGGCAGCATCAATGGGCTCAAGCGTGGCAACAATAGTGAGGTTGGCCCAGGATCGGGCATTGTTTTGTTCTGCTGTGCATAAGGTTGCTATGAGTTGGTACCGACTCAATGGCACCCAACAACAACAATAACAAGATTTTTCAGAAGTGGAAATTTCCTGAGGTTATTTCAGAATACGACTGGAATTTCCCAGAAGACCTCTGCAAACCTACCATTCCTACTTAATGATTTAAACTTTTGTCATGTACCTATTACTGAACTGACAGCCTAGTGGTGGTATGCCATTGAGTTGGTTCTGACTCATAGCTACTGTATGGGTTTCTGAGGTTGTAAATCATTGTTGTTATTGTTGCTAAGGGCTGTCAAGTCAATTATGAACCATAGTGACCCTAAGTATACAACTGAACGAAATACCTCCTGGTCCTGCACCATCATCGCTCTTTCTGCTACACCTGAGCCCATTGCTGCTGCCACTGCGCCAGTTCACCTCGTTGGGGATCTCCTTTTTTGCTGACCCTCCACTCTATCAAGCATGATGTCCTTCTCTTAGGACTGGTCTCTCCTGATAATAAGTCCAAAGTATGAGAGATAAAGTCTGGCTTCCATGGCTTCTAAGGAGCATTCTGGTTGTAATTCTCCCAACACAGATTTGCTTGGTTCTTTTGGCAGCATATTGTACTTTTAATATTCTTCCTCAATTTAAACCATGACTAAAATGCATCATTTCTTCTACAGTTTTCCTTATTCATTGTCCAACTTTCACCTGCATATGAGATTACTGAAAATACCATGGCTTGGATCAATCATACTTTAGTCCTCAAAAAACTGACATCTTTCCTCTTGAACACTTTAAAGAGGTCTTGTGCAGCAGATTTGCCTATTTCCTAGTCTCTATGGCAGCAGAAGACCTCATCTGCTACCCTAGGAGCACCTGATGGATTCAAACTGTTAAACTTGCAGTGAGCAGCCCAACGAATAATAATTACACTTGGAGAGAATGAGAAGGGGCCCTAGTGTCACAGAGATTAAGTGCTTGGCTGCTAACCCAAAATGCCAGTGATTTGAACTCACCAGCCACTCTATAAGGGAAAGATGTGGTAGTCTGTTTCTGAAAATATTTACAGCCTTGGCAGTCCTGTCCCATAGGAGAAATCAACTCAATGGCAGTGGGTTCTCAGGTGAGTTGAGGTCAACTTCTGAGACACATGGAGAGTGTGGCAGAAAGTCAATACACAGGGTGGCCCTAATAGGAAGAAGGAAGTAGGGCTTGGGCACTGGGTGGACAAACAACTATGCCTATTATCGAAAAGCAAGGGAGCATGGGCTGACTTGTGCTTATATTCAGTAATTTGTAGTTCATCACATTATGTGGTAAAACCCATGTGAAATTGTTCACTATGGATTAGTAAATATGTACAAGCACGTGTTTATGTTGCTGAAGGGATAATCTGTCGCTGCCTATTACAAACTTTCATTTTTATTTCTCAAAACAACAAAACCCCCACATGCATGGAGTTGATTGTGACTCATAGAGACCAACATCTAGTTTTTCTGGTCTCAGAGTTGTGGAGACTGGTGTTCACCTGTTTCATTTGTCTATTGGAGTAATAGATTCCAAGCTTCTTCAATTCTTATAACTCTTCTTTGTTACGTATACAGAGAGACCAATAACATCACCACAGACAGCTGATTATGGACTTTCAAGATCTCTGACACTACTCACTCAAGCAGGATGTAGAGCATTGTCTTTGTGGACTACGATATGCCAATTGACCATGGCGTCCCCTGAGATTATGATCCTGAGTCCCCAGGTTTTAGGATGTTGGGTATTATCTAGGAAGTTTTCATCATTTAGCCTGCTGTATGCTCCACCACATTCAGAGTTGCATTTGTAAGAAAGGTAAATACTCATGTACAAATGTACGCTTTCAAACTCATATATTTGTAGAATATATGAATATATCCTAGTCTTCTTCCCTTACCCATCCAGCCTATGTCTCAGTTCATGTATCTATGCACAGAACTCTGTTGTTCCAAGGTTGCATATGTGTCACTGTTTACATCTATCCCCTTTCGTCCATGCATAGCTCCCTGTGTCTTCACCTGTCTTTATTATTCTTCTGTCACCCTCCCTCTTCTTGTATATTGTCTTCCCCATCACCCACGCTAACACTTTAGCCAGTGAAATATTCTCCTTTACCTTCCACCTCTGATAACCATCAAAGAATGTTTCTTTTAGTCTTGGAACCATTTCTTAAGCTTTGACAATAATGGTTTACATACAATATTTGTACTTTTGTGATTGACTAATTTCACTCAGCATAAGGTCCTTCAAGTTATGAGGCATTTTAGAGATTCACTGTTATTTTTCAACGTTGCATTGTATTCCATTTCGTGTATGCACCAAAGTTTGTTTATCCATTCTTCCATTGTTGGGCACTTAGGCTGCCTCCATCTTTTTGTTATTGTGAAAAGTGCTGCAATAACCAAATGGAGGGATTTCTAAGTCATAGGTTATCTATTTCCAAGTTTCCAAGGAAGCACTATGCTCTGAGACGAAATCTTTACCGGAGCAAACAGCCTCATCTTTCTCCTATGGTTATTTATCCCTCAAGTGGGTTAAAATGGGCATGAACACAGCAGAAAAGCAACTAGGGGAAAAAGGCTTAATTAAAGTTAAATTTTAAATTGCATTTCTATGTGTTGGTTCCCTTGGCAATTAAGAACGGACTTAAAAAAAAAAAAAAAAAAAAGACTTTAAACATGGAATTGTTAAAATGTGACCCCTTGAAAATCTCAGTCCTCTGCCACTGTGTTGAGTCCAACTCATAGTGACCCTAAAGAGGGTTTCTGAGACTGTGACTCTTTTCAGGAGCAGACAGCTTCATCTTTTTCCCATGGCTGGTGCTTTGAACTGCTGACTTTTTGGTCAGCAGCCAAGCTCTTTAACCCACAGCACCACCAGGACTCCTTTATGTTGAAAATTGTTGTTGCTATTGTTAAGTGCCATCAAGTTGGTTCTGACCCATAGTGACAGGGTTTCCAAGGAGTGGCTGGTGAGTTTGAACTGCCGGGGCAAGGCAGGGGCATTGGCAGTCTGTTTCTGAAAATGCTCTGTTAAAGAACATCTCTGCTCACCTCCACGGGAATTGGGCCATGCTAGAAGGCTCCATTGCTGTGGGCAACAGCTTCAGAAGTCTCTGTAAGGCCTTTGACAACATGACGACCTACCTGAAGAAAAAGGAGAGACTGCAGCAACAGCTGGAGAAGAGGCAGAGACGCAAGAGCCCGCAGCAGCCGCCCTGGAGCCCCAAAAGGCACGCCAAGAAGCGGAAATCCTTGGGCTGCTGATCTCAGCACCTGGCAGTGAGCTCACTGCATGGGAGGAGCCAGCTGTTTCTACCTCCCCTCCCTGCTGACATCTCCTTGAAGAACAACAAAGTGAATGTCATTCCTGATTCCCATGCTCTGCAGCAGTGAGGTTCTGTCCAGAACAGCCCAGGACCAACTTCGGAGACTGACATGCCCTTGCCTCTGAAAGATAGCGGCTAAACATGGATCTCCTGCCTGGCTCTCATGCTGCCTTCTGGTTGAAGGGAAGCCATCCACAGCAGTGTTGACACAGTTAAAGATACTGCGAATGATGTGGTGGAATCACCTTCAGCATTTTATCTGGTCCTTCATATTGGAGGAAACCTGCAGACCTGTGGTCGGAGCAATCAGTTTTCTATCACCCTCATAGTGATTCCACGCTGTACCTATAAGGAAAAGCTTTAAGGCAGTATGACTTCTATTTTAATTTTGTTAACCTCCTTTCATCCTAAATAGTCTACCAGGCTGCCAGTATAGTAGCCACTAGCCACATGTGACTGCTCAAGTTTAAATAAAATGAAAAGTTTAGCTCTTGAAAAAATAGATAAATAAATAAAAATTTAAAAAATCAAACTGACTTTGCAGTCCAGCACCACAGCACCACACCAGGACTCCATGTTGAAAATAGTGGCATGAAATGAGATGAATTTGTGGCATGTTTTAACATGAATAGTAGTGTATATGTCCTTGGATTTGGGTAACTAATTTACTGATGTTAATTGATTATTCTAAGATCTCACACTTCAAGGTCACAAGACTGTAAAAGCCACAATTCTCAAATTGGCTTTAAAAAGTTAGGTAAAATAAGCACATTTGAAATTTTTATTTAACTCATTAATGACTGAACAAGTAGAAAGCTAAAAAAGATGGGTCAAAAAGAATTTGAGGAACTGGAGTTACATATTAGTGAGAATGTTGTCGTTGTTGTTAAGTGCCATCAAGTTGGTTCTGACTTGTAGTGACCCTGTATAAGGTTTCCGAGGAGTGGCTGGTGGGTCTGAATCACTGCCTTTGCAGTTAGCAGTCCAGTGCTTATCCTACAGATCCAATAGGAATGGTGAAATAAGGCTGCTAAAAACTTGTTAATTGCTTACAGAGTAATAAAACCATAACCTTAGGGTTATCAATTTCAGGGAAGGCAAAGCTATCAATAGGGGCTTCTATGAGTAAACACAGACATGTGGGCAGATTGATGGTGGTGGTGGGTGTGTGATGTCCAGTCAGCTCTGACTCAGTGACCATGGCTATAGATTTTTATGGAAGTAGGAAGTCTTGTCTTTCTCCTGAGGAGGATAGCTGTCCAATGGGTAACCCACTGTACCATCAGGGCAGATTAGGTGGGAGCCCTGGTGTGGCACTGTGGGTTAATGCGCTGGGTTGCTAGGTTGGTTTGAATCGCAAGGCTGGCCATTCAAGCTCACCAGCTGCTCCTTGGAAACTCTATACAGAGCCTCTATGGTTCAGAACTGTCTCAATGGCACTTACCAACAACAACAACAATCAAAACCTGTACAAATTCGTAGTACCTTGAAGGCAAGGTGTAGTTCACTGTTGTAACACCAACAGGGCTTAGAACAGTACCAAGGACTTATTAAATGTTCAATACATATTTGTTGAATGAACCAGACCAAGCATGTATAGAATTAAAATGTGCAGAAATATACCCACATAGCAATTAGAAAGTTCAGGTCACAGACTCAGGTGTGCTCAAAATATCACTTTAAATTACATATCACATCTTCTTTTCCCTAAATGGGTGGTTCCCTTCAACTGTCAAGGGCAGGGAATGAAGCGTGCCCATTGTGCCTCAGTCAGGGTCCCCTGGTTATCAGGGGGACTCTCTCCTCCTGCTCAGCCAGGCCCTGTGTGTTCGGCAGCTCTTTCCACTCCTGTGACATGGAGATCCACATTCCTTCCTACCTCAGTCAGTGGGTCGCTGGTATTTCACATGACCTGGAGTATATTTTTTAAAGCACTGATAACTTAGTCTGATACTCTTTCTGATTTCAGTTGTTCTTGTTTTTGCTTTTTAAAAGTAGCTTCTCCCAGGGGATTGGAATATGCAGCCAGAAGAGAGCATTACTGATGAGTTGCCTCTCCTCGTCTCTCCTGCTACTTGCCCTCTTTCTAGGGATTCAGGTAGGACTCTGAGAGGCTCTTCCCTCCCATTCCCTTCTCCCTATTCCTGCATTCCTCCCCCCTCCATTATGAAACATTTTTTCCTAGTCTTGGGTGGGATAGAGGTAGGAATTCCGGGTCCAGCTTCTAGCCAAGACATTTGGTTACAACTGATTCCTATGAAATTGAGACTTTTGGAAAGAAACTAAGAAGACATAGAGACTCTCTGATTTCAGCCCAAACATATTTTTCCTTGAGGCAATGAACATGAGTTTGATTCAGGCTCCTGCTTGCTCTGGGACTGTTACTTTCTAGACTTCATTGGACTCCTAAGCCACATTGCTTTTCTGGACTACTGTCTGCATCACTTCCTCTGCCCTCTGGGTGGAGCATATGAGCTTCACTATTATTATGGCTGTCCTCCAATTACCTACAAATGAATGTCCCTTGCTTCCGATTCTCCATGACCCCAGTCTGGATGAGCAAAGAATGAAATATACGAAGATAATATGTGCCATGGAGTTCAAATTATAGGACACTTGACCAAAGTAAAATGGCTGAAGCAGGGTCCAGTCTCTTACCCTTCTTGACTTCTGTTTCTTGACAACAGGCTATTAATAAGCATAGACTCAAGCCTGTATCTGTGGTTGGTCAAGACAAAAAGTGTCAATAGGTCACCAGCATTTTCTTCTAGGGCTTTTTGATACTGATGGCTAGCATGGCCCACTGTCTAAGAGACTCTCAGGGAAAGTGTAAGGGACTCCAAGATTTGGGGGTGTTTATAACTAAATGGCTCACACAAGGTATGACTTGAACTCCGATTTGTCCTAGACTCTACTTCTGTTTCTAAGAAGGCGACCCATGATGGTTGGTGGAGTGCCTCAGAAAAAATGTGTTTGAAAGTTGATTAACTAGTGTACAGAAAAGTGTTTACACAAAGAACTTGCTCAGGCATGTCCTTAATAATTTGCCAAAAATTGCAAACTTCCATTAGCTTGTCAATCAGAATATTTGTTACTGTTAACTCCTGAATTTGGTCAATAGCTATCCTCACAAAACAGGTGTCCCTTGGATACATGATTTCCACATGCTGGAAGTTTATGATTCTGCATTTGGACCTTCTTGTGCTTTCAATAAACACTTTTGTTTAATTTCATCAAAATTGGAGAGCCTTTTTCCTTAAAACATATGGAGTAAATATAATTTGAAGGTTAAAAAAAAGTATTGCCACAAAACCACAGAAACCTTTACTAAGCAAAAATATCAAAATGTAAAGCTATTGTTTCTCCACATATCCTCTATCCAGGTCCCTGAACTTCAGACCCAACACCCCATCCTTTCCTCTCTCTCTCATTTCAAGGTCATTGGGCATTTATGAAATGTGGCCAATCTCAGCCCAAGTCTTCTTTGCTGCATTTCCCCCACTTCCAACTCAAGTTGACCAGGACTGTTACCAGCGAGCATACATGACCGGTTGTGTGTTGCCTTTGAGTTTCAGTCTTAGAAGGGAGTTTATCCTGATGGGCTGATTTTTCTTGTCTTGATGACTCCAGGGCAAACCACTTGCTTGATATTGTCATAGCCTTTCCTTTATCAGGTCAGGGTTGGTCTGCATGTTTTTTAATTGGGGATGTCCCACCTCTGAAGATTCTGGGCGAGGGGAGAACTCAGGATTCCACCTAAGGCCCCCTACTCCACAAAGGCTTAACAAGAAGGCTGTTTCCCTGGGCACATTCTAGTCCCCTTTTAGATAATCCAATCAGTTATAGGCTGAAGACAGGCCTACAAACTTTCTGTAATCATTTTTTCTAATATTCCTTTCTATCTTGCTTGCTGAAAGTGAAGAGAACTTAAAACATTTACTGATGAAGATCAAAGACCACAACCTTTGGTATGGATTACATCTCAATGTAAAGAAAACAAAAACCCTCACCACTGGACCAATAAACAACATTCATTTCAATGGAGAAAAGGTTGAAGTTGTCAAGGACTTCATTCTTCTTGGATCAACTATCAACACTCATGGAAACAGCAGTCAAGAAATCAAACAACCTATTGCATTAGGCAAGTGTGCTGCACAAGACCTTTTTAAAGTGTTGAAGAGCAAAGATATCAGCTTGAGGACTAAGGTGCGCCTGACGCAAGTCATGGTATTTTCAATAACCTCATATGCATGTGAAAGCTGGACATTGAATAAGGAAGACCATAGAAGAATTGATGCTTTTGAGTTATGGTGTTGGAGGAGAATATTGAAAGTGCCATGAGCTGCCAAAAGAATCAATAGATCTGTGCTGGAAGAAGTGCAGCCAGAGTGCTCCAGGCTGGCCAAACATCGTCTCTCCTACTTCGGACATATTGTCAGGAGGGACCAGTCACTAGAGAAGGAGATCATGTTTGGGAAGGTTGAGGGTCAGAGAAGAAGAGGAAGACCCCAACAAGATGTATTGGCAAAGTGGCAGCATCGATGGACTCAAGCGTGGTAAAAGTAGTGAGGTTGGCCCAGGATTGGGCAGTGTTTCATTATGCTGTGCATAAAGTCGCTGTGGGTCAGTACTGACTCGATGACACCTAACAACAACAACAACTGCCACTTAAATGTCTATATTACACTAATAAACAGGGGAACCCAATATCCACAAACAGTCAAACACCTTAACCTTAATTCCCGATCTTTACCCATTCAGACCGTCTCCATCCTAAATCAGTCTTGCTTTTCCAAGGCTGTGCATACATCACAAGCTACCTCTATCCCATTTAGCCCATGTATACCTTCCTGTGATGCTGTGGGTTAATGTGCCAGACTACAAAGCCATTTGAACTGCAAGGTTGGTGGTTCAAGCTCACCAGCTGCTCCTCGGAAACCCTGTACAGGGTTGCTATGGGTTGGAACCGACTTGAAGGCACGTAACAACAATACCTCCCTAAGTCTTTTCCTATTATACCCATTCCTCTACCCCGCTTCTTGTGCATTGCTCTCCCCCTCCTATTTATTGCCCTCCCCATCACTTGAGTTATCACACATCTATCCCCTAACCTTTGAGATACTGTCCCCTCCCTCCCAACCCTGGTAACCCTGAAAAAATTATTCTTTTAATATGGAAATTTTTCTTAAGTTTTTACTTAATGGTCTTATGCAATATTTATACTTTTGTGCTTAATTTCACTCATCATTATGTCCTCAAGTTTCATCCAAGTTATGAGGTATTTTGCAGCTTCAACGTTATTCTTCAAGGTAGCATAGTATTCAACTGTGTGTATGTACAAGAGTTTGTTTATCCATTTTTCCATTGATGGGCACTTAGGCTGTCTCCATCTTTTTGCTAGTGTGAATAGTGCTGCATTGAATACTGGTATGTATATTTTTGTGAATATATACCAAGTAGAGGAATTGCTGGATCATGAGGCATTTCTATTTCCAACTTTCTAAGGAAGCACCATACCATTTTCCAGAGTGGGTGAACCAATGTACAGTTCCATTAGCAATCGAGGAGGGTCCCAGTCTCTCCAGACCCTTGCCAGCATTTGTTGTCCTCTGCTTTTCTGAACTTCTGCTGTTACTGCTGGTGTGAGATGACATCTCTAGGTCTATATACATCTGAAGGTGGTGTTTCCAGAGCTCTAACCTCTCCCCAGTAGTCTGGTGTGGTGCTGTGGGTTAACAAGCTGGACTGCAAGCTTGGTTTGAACTACCAGGTCGGCGGTTCAAGTTCACCAGCTGCTTCTCAGAAACCCTATACAGAGACACTATGATTTGGAACCAACTAGAAAGCACTTAACAACAACAAAATAGAACACAGAATTTTTCGGGGAAGTGTTTGTTGTTGTTAAGTGCCATTGAGTTGATTCCGACTTATAGTGACCCTATACAGGATTTCTAAGGAGCAGTTGGTAAGTTTGAACCCCTGACCTTATAGTTCTACCTGACCTTGCAGTCCAGTGCTTTATCCTACAGTGCCACATCAGGACTCCATTTCTATTTTATATTACATCAAAATGACAGTTTTGGCATCTTTGAGGGACTCAATTGTGTTCCATTTCTACAGTCCTTGAGTTTGGGGAACAAAAGAAGTATAAAGGTACTTTGTCCTGATAGAAAGAAATTCCTAGGTGCAACTCCTGGTCTTTTTTTCACTAGCTTTAATTTTCTTAAAATCTTTTTTGTAATAAGCCCCTGTGGTTGTCCTGTGTCCTTCAAGAAGCTCTATCAAGATTAACCCTTTAGAAGCGAGGATTTGCCGTGCATAGGATAATTACATAAGATGATAATTGATTATATCATATATCATGTTAGGTTTCATCATGCCAAATCACTGAGAATCCAAACTCAGCCAAGATGACAGAAAACCTTAACTAGCACACCTGGTAAAAGAATTTTGATTTTAAAGGATACATTAATGCAAGTAATATTAGACTTTCGAGATGGCAAGTGACTTGGATGTTAGAATGAGGCTGACAACATGAGACAACGTCTCTCAGTAGAAGAGGATCCAGTCACTATGGAGACAGAGTGGGGCAAGCAACCCGGGTGGACAGTACCTGGTATCTTCAGTGATTGAGACCACCCTCCACTAATGGAGCAATTACTTTAGTTTAACTGCAGATAGAGATTCTGGTTTAAAAGGTTTTGTTTGTTCTCTAGCTATCAGATCTCATGATTGTCTTTACCTTGTCCTCTAGTTATGTTTGACTTACTGCTCAGAAAATGAAAAATATGCCTTACCTAATCCAGTCTGCCTTAGAGTTTACACAACAGCAGAAACTAGAAAGTTCTAGACTCACTGTCCATGTTTTTAATCCAGTGCCATGTTTAGTTATGGGCTGCAAACCTGCTTTTACAATGAAGCCTGCAGAATGCCTTATCTTTGGGTTACTTACCTGTGAAACTAGTCTATTTATGCTTTTCCCTAAAGAATAAAGGACTTTGCTTGCCACTGGAAGATAAGCTGACACTATCAGTTATTCCGTTGGCCACTTGGGGCTAAATGACATTTCTAGTAGCTACTGCAAATCCTGAGGGAGCAATTAAAATTCTAGAGGTACATCAACCTGATGCTGGAGAAACTGAAATGGATTTGCCACTATTCCCTTAGGAAAAGGTGCCATCTTCCATTGGGCGAGGGAAAGGAAAGGAACTAGAGATCTGGTCAAGTGTCCCAAAACAGGCTCAATTCAACTGCTTTTAAGGATAATTCAAGCTTCAGAAATTTGATCTCTCTGTAAAAATGCCATGAATTTTAGGGCCTGGCCATTTTTGCATACAATAATGAATCAGAATTGCCTTTAAAAACACAGAAGCCTCCTATTCATAAAGAATGTCTGCCTTAGAAACTATGCTTTTTTTTTTTTTTTGAATGTTATTAATCATTTATCTTAATTTTATTGAACGTGTCTTTGGATAACTTATAAGCCTTCTGGATCAGTTTATCCTCTGCTTTCTAAAGCAGAGTTTTGAAACTTTATTTGCAAACCAAGAAAAATACATTTTAAGCACAGAAGCTGTCTAGTGCAGGATTCAAAAGCACAGTTTTACTCTGACATACATGGGATAGCCATGAGTTGAATTGAGTTAGTGACAATTGATATGTTATTAGACCATATGACTAGGCTTTGGAATTGGACGGATGTGGGCAAATCATATAACTTTTCTACGTTTCAGTTCCTTCTTCTGGAAAACAGGGTGCTGATTCCAAACACATTGGGTTGTTGTGAGTTTTGTTTGTTTGTTTATTGTGAATTATATGATAGTTTACATGGGAGAACATTAGTTTTACATTCATTCTATCTTACATCGTATCATTGCCATGGTTACAATCCCCTCCATGCATCATCAACCTACCAAGGGTATATACCCTGCAAGCCAGCACCCTACACTATCTC
>NW_006408684.1:4642528-4673219 GCF_000296735.1 Chrysochloris asiatica | reverse complement strand
TCTTCAGCACACAAGTCGCTCTCCCTCTCTGGATCTAAAGTCGAAAACTGTGATTGACAAGCTTGAAAAGTTACAAAGGAAATTTAAGGAGGAGGCAGTTAACTCCTGTAAACGGTGGAGGAATTCATCGGAAGAGAAGGGTGAGGATGACTGTAAAGCTTGAAGAATGCAGTCAATGTCACTGATATTGTACATGTAGAAATTGTTGAGTTGGTGTATATTTTGTTGTGTACATTTTCAGCAACAATAAAAAATTAATAAAATATATTAAGTTTTTTTTATTACAGAAATCTGGTTCTTCCAAGATTCTGATTTAATAAGTCAAAGAGGGGCCTGGGAAATGATCTTTGAAACGCTCCCTAGAGGATTCAGCTTTGTACTTCCTATAGACCCACCAGCTATGCAGAGTGACACTGGGGGAACTCAGAGAGGGAGTTTGTGGACATTTCACTTCTGGAGACAGTGACTTTGTTACTGACAGGACTAATCATATCTCCACCCTGAAAGAGAGAGCTCTTGCCTTTACTGACTAAGAATCATCAGAGAGGCAGGGTTTCCATACGAGCAGAGGTTCACTGCAGGAGAGAGACTTATAAGATGGAGAGGGCTTAATAGCCCCCACTCTTCTAAGAAAGGCTTTTCTGGCGTCTAAAAAGGTTTTCAGTGGGGAAAAAGCATCATGTTTATTTATAGGGTTAGGCGGGAAGTAGCTCGTTTAGGAGGGGCCATGCTAATTGTGTGTGCTTGCAGCGTTTCTTCAAGATGGTGTCTACTGCAAAACTTATTAAGGGATGTTTCCCATGTGTAGTTCTTTAGAATTCTGGTTCATGCTCCTCCCAGAAGTTGGTGTTCTCCTCTGCCCCCAGTAGAAGGTCATCCTGTAATACACCTTGTTGTTGTTAAGTGCTGTCAAGTTGATTCTGACCCATAGTGGCCCTGTTTCCAAGGAGCAGTTAGTGAGCTTGAACTACGGACCTTGCAGTTCAAATGACTTTGCATTCTGATGCATTAACACACAGTGCCACACCAGGACTCTGTAGTACACCTTACAAGGAAGGAAAATACAGAATCCTTGTGGGTGATCTGTTTATAGTAAACAGACTGTAAAATGGGCACGGTCTTGTGATTAATGCTTTCATATTCCAAGGGGTCCTCTAGGTTCCCTGTTTCAATTTTAACTTACAAAAATAGGTTCTTTTCACCATAAGCTACTTGATAAAATGAGTAACTTGACTCTTGTGCTAAATATGCCAAGGATTTTTGTTCTGGAAAACCTCACTATTTCTCATGCATCTTTTTGTTGTTGTTGTTATGTGCCATGGAGTTGGTTCCGACTCATAGCGACCCTGCACAGGGTTTCCGAGGCTGCATATCTTTACAGGAGCAGAAAGCCTCATCTTTCTCCCATGGAACAGCTGGTAGTTTTGAACCTTGCAGCTCACAGCCCGATTTGTAACCACTACACTACCAGAGCTCATGAATCTTTGGAGGCCTTTAAATATGTTTGGGTTGACTGTATAAACAGGAAAACACTGGGGACTGGTTAATGCTGTCCTAAATCAAGGCAGATGGGTTTCAATTTTGTGGCATGGTGACAAAAATGTCTCTGATATCAGGGAGAACTTCATAAAATGTTTCCAATGACTAAAATTTCTCAGTCTGATTCAATGCTCTGAACCTGATTTACATTGTGAGCATAAATCAAAGATTGGATGGTTAATGATACTTTGCTCCTTTTTTATAAACATCGAATTTTGAATTAGAACCTTTTCGATTACAAGTGACAAAAGTCAACTAAATTTGATTAGATTAAATAAAGGAAGTTACTGACCCATAAGATGGAAAAATGTGAGTATCGATACCTCTTAGCATGGCTGGTTTCTGATATTCAGATAATGTCACCAGGACTCTGTCTTTCTATCTCTTGTGTCTACTGTTGTCTAGGTTGGACTCTCTTCACATGGTGGCAAAGATAGCCTATGGCAGAAAACCCTATGAAGAAAGTGAATACTGTTTCAGTAATACTTATAAACATAGAAAAATTCTAGAAATTGATTTCATTGGCCTGGCTGGGGTCACATGACCATCTTTGACTAAATCACAGTGGCTGGAAGGTGGAACTCTGGTCAGGATTAGATCCTTTGCTTCTCCATGAGACATGGGATGGAATCAGCATCGAGCAAAGCAAGGACTGAGATGAGGGGAGGGACAATTCTTCAAGGGAAGATCAGGGGCTGTAACTAAGTGAAGGTCAAAGCAGGTTGAGCAAGCAAAACAACAGATGTATACCCCAGATATTGTGTACTCCCCAGATGTTATTCAGTATCTAGAGTGAAGCCATTAGCTACGTACGGTAAAGTAGAATTTCATCCCATTGCAAGTGGTAAGCCACACATTAGCTAAAACTAGGGGTAGCTATGAAGGGCACCATTCTTTTCCCAGCCCCAAATACATTTTAAAGACCTACCTTGAGAATAATGCTCAACACACTAGCTTGTTTCACTTGCCTCTCCTCTAAACACCTAAAGCAGAGACTCTCTCTGCCATTCAGTTGTCTTTAGAGTTGACCTGTTGTATTATCTGTCCACTAAGATCATTTCAGCTACTGAGTAATGTATAAACCAGTGATAGCTTTATCATCATTAGAGATATTCTTTTGTCCTTTTCAGCTCTTCAAAGGCAGGGATCCTAGTGTTTTGGCTCAGACCAGTTCTGTCTCAGGACCTGACTTGGTGACATTAACTTGCTAGCTTTCCTCTATAAAATCAGGGTAATTTCTAAATCACAGGCAGCGTGAGAAATTATGAGATAAAAAGTGCCCTGTGATGTAACTTGAACGAATTTAGTCAGTAAATGAAACCAACTGCTGTCAAGTTGCAATGCATATGTATCAGAGTAGTACTTTGCTCCATAGAGTTTTCAGGGAGTAAAATTTTTGGAAGTATATCACTAGGCCTTTCTTCCAAGGTGTTTCTGGGTAGACTTGGACCACCATTTTTTTGTTGTTGTTTAGTGGCCAAGCTCTTAACTCTTTGTACCATCCAGGGACTCCTTGGCACCTAGTAGGTTTTGCATAAAATGTTGGTGTTGGTTATAAAAGAAAACATTATTGAGAGTTTACTGTCTTGTAGACAGTGGGTGCTTTTGTCATTTTTAGACTTTTAGTTCATCCCTAGTATTAAGCTGAACTCGTTTTACATGTATATTGAGAACTGCAAACTTGGTACGTAACAGCTTCAAAATGATTCAATCTGGTAGGCTGGGAATAATATTGAAAGAGCTCTTATAAGAATGGAGCATTAGGAATAGCTTAATCACATTGTAGCTTTGAGTACAGCCATGAAAACGTGGGCCCCATCGAAGCCTGTTGAAATAGCCCTAGGGTTTTTAGTTAGTGATAATGATGTTGAACAAAACCTAATGAATCTACATTATCAGTCAGACAACCAGAGAGGGGAACTTCTTAGAGCAGTCGGATATAAGGGACAGATCCAGCTCTTCAGTGGCCTTAAATGTTTGCCTGATTCTCTTTAAACACATTTTAAAAGAGTCCCCATGTCCTGGCAATGCTGTGGGTGGGGAGAGGAGTGAAGAAGTCGCCCCACCTTCATAGACTTTTATGTTCCCGTGAAAGATACAGCACCTGATCATTGCCTTCTGTTGTTGCTGTTGTTGTTGTGACTCATAGCGATGCTATATAGGGTTTCTAAGGCGCGGCTGGTGGGTTTGAACCGCCGATCTTGTGATTACCAGTTCCATGCTTCTCCTACAGCACCACACCAGGACTCCTGATCTCTGTTTTTTACTACCATTTAAATGCTGTGACATGGCTTCCTCCCCCCGCCCCCCGCCCCGTGATTGTACACACCTATGTGACGCACCAGCCTTTTTTTTTTTTCCGAAATGATAATCTCACATATCTACTCAAGTGAAATGCTATTACTGCCAAGCTTTTTGAGAGGTAAATGTTAAGTTAGCATTTGATTCATGACAAAATTATATAGAATTTGATGTTGCATGTTTGTACTAGGAATTATGAAGAAGTGCAAACTGCCTTCCTATTCTCCCAGACGCACAGCCTCATATACTCATCTCTTACCAGTATTCTATTCTAGCTGTGACGGACTTGTGTTGGGCAAAGTGGGTCTTTTGTGGGTAGGGTGCCTACATAATTTATTGTCCAAATCAAGACATTTTCAGGAATGAAGCTGTTGTTGTCAGGTGCCGTCGAGTCGGAACCGACTCATAGCGACCCCATGCACAGCAGAATGAAACAATGTCCGATCCTGGGCCAACCTCACTACTGCTGTCACACTTGAGTCCATCAATGATGCCACCTGGCCAATCCATCTCATTAGGGGTCTTCCTTTCTTTCTCTGACCCTCCACCTTATCCAGCATGACATCCTTCTCCAGTGACTGTTCCTTCCGGACAATATGTCCAAAGGATGAGAGACGAAGCTTAGCCATCTTGGCCTCCAAGGAGCACTCTGGCTGCACTTCTTCCAAAACAGATCTATTGGTTCTTTTGGCAGTCCATGGCACTTTTAGTATTCTTCTCCAACACCACAATTCAAAGGTATCAATTCTTCTACGGTCTTCCTTATTCACTGTCTAGCTTTCGCATCCATATGAGGTTATTGAAAATACCATGGCTTGGGTCAGGTGTACCTTAGTCCTCACTCTGACATCTCTGCTCTTCAATACTTTAAAAAGTTCCTGTGCAGCAGATTTGCCCAATGCAATATGTCGTCTGATCTCTTGACTGCTGCTTCCGCGAGTGTTGATAGTTGATCCAAGAAGAATGAAGTCCTTGACAACTTCAATCTTTTCTCCATTGATAAGAATGTTGTTTATGGGTCCAGTGGTGAGGATTTTTGTTTTCTCGACATTGAGATGCAATCCATATCGAAGGCTGAAGGGGAGAGCTAAAAATTAGTACGGAACATCTGGAAAGTTCATATAACTATAGGTTGTTGTTGTGAAGTCCTGGTGTGGTGCTGTGGGCTAATGTACTGGACCACAAAGTCTGTTTGAACTGCAAGGTCAGCAGTTCAAGCTCACCAGCTGCTCCTTGGAAACCCTATACAGGGTCGCTATGGGTTGGAACCTACTCAAAGCCACTTAACAACAACATATGTTATCATTAAGTGCTGTCAAATTGGTTCCGACCCATAAGTCCAATGCTTTATCTACACCAGGGCTCCATAACAGTATAACATATGAAAATTAGGGCTCTTTGGCTTGAGTTCAAAATGAATTACAGTATGTCACAGAATGGGTTAAGAAATCAGGCTTTACTAGAGAAAGTGGCAATGTAAGGCCTTTCATCACCACTTTAGAAGATTGACTTGGAATGTTAGCTTCTCATCTCCTGGGGTCTTGGACCTATGGAAGTTGCAATTCCCATGCCAGGAGGAAGAGCCAGTCACCCTGTGGAAGACCAAGTTTAGTGTAGTACCTTCTGCTGGGAGAAGGAAGAGGAAGCTCCTGAATTATGCTAGACTGTTTCCAAACTGCTCAGAAGGAACCCTTTGAGTCACTTTCAGATGATTTTCTTTCGATAGAATTGGTTGTGGTTGCAAATTCAGTAGCAAAGGCTGAGGGTAACAAGTAAAGAAGAGAATGCAAAAGAGATATTTCTGTGTTTATCAAGGTATAGGCCCAGGCATCAGCCAGGGTCCTTTGGTGGCAAGCAATGGAAACGCTGGCACACATAAGCCTCACTGGGAGCTGTATTGTTGAATTGATGGTCACTCCCTCCTTCTTGAAGTTTTCTTTTGCCTTGACTCTGTCACTCCCTCTTGACTGTGTCACTCCCTGGTTCTCCAACCTTGCAAATCAGTCTTCCTTATTCTCTTTTGTGGGTTCCTCTTCCACTCCCTGCTACTTACATGGTAGTGTTCCTCAGAGTCCCATTTCCATCTTACCCTACACGATAGCTATGAAACTTTCCAAGACTTGACTATCATCTTTCAACAGTAGACAACACATTAATATCCCGAACCCAGATATCTTTCCAGTGCTTCCAACTTGCGAGTTAAACAGTCTGAAGTTCTTTGTACCTTCAGGACAAAGCTCAGTCTCTTTGGTGTGATGTGATGAGGCCTTTCACCACCAGGTGTTTACTGCTGGTTTTTTACACCCTCACCTTGAACATTCAGCTCCAGATTTGCAGAACTCCCTGTGGTTCTCCAAAGTGCCTTTGTTTTTTCTTGCCAGGACTTCAAGTACCATTCTACCTGTGCCTAGAATACCTTTCACTCTGCTTTTCTCTTTTGTAATTCTTACTTGTCCTTGAGAACTCAGCTAAGCAAGACATACCTCCTCTTGGTAAGTGTCCTTTCTCTTGTTCTTTCTCTCTTTCTCACACACACGCACACACACACACACACATGTCCCTCTTGGGCCTTCACATATACCCTGTACAGGGCTGTAACATAATGTCTGTAATTTTCTATTTGTTTGTGCCTGCACTGGAAAGCACAAATAGTGTTTAATCTTGAATACTCAGCTTCTAGGACAGGACTGGATATAAAGGCCTCAATAAATATCTATTTAAAAAATAACAAATGGACAATAAAACATCTCAGAAAGATCCCCCATCTTAAAGTATAATATCCCAGGATGCGGTTATATAAAAAGAAAGTTAATTAGAAATAGAAAAGAAAATCCAGGTAATTTAGTGCCCATCCCTGTGTGAAGATCTTTCTGGACTAATACCATCTGACCCTAGTGTAAGGAATTATGTGCTTAACCTATGGAATGGGTGACTCAGGACTGAATGGAAGGGAAGGATGCAGGACAGGAAATTCTGAACCTTGCCTCCCTCCCAAGAAAGCCCCTGTTTTAATATTCATTCAGTTGTTTGCATTTTGTGTCCAGGGTTATGATTCAATGATTGCAGGAGTGAAGAACACCCAGAGCCAGCCA
Source organism: Chrysochloris asiatica (assembly GCF_000296735.1). Taxonomy (NCBI): domain Eukaryota; kingdom Metazoa; phylum Chordata; class Mammalia; order Afrosoricida; family Chrysochloridae; genus Chrysochloris; species Chrysochloris asiatica. Next base: position 4,666,287 of record NW_006408684.1, on the reverse strand, counting down.
GAGAAGAAAAGAGTACACCGTGTTCTAATGAGACGCCTATTGTGATGTGAAATTTCCAATAACAAGAGGCAGTGATATAGTAACATGCAGTTGACAGGAAAGATACAAGTTTGGATGACTAAGCGTCTATTTATCAATGATAACCAAAGGATTGCCCAGAGTTGCTACTGTGTCCAAGGCAACACTGAAGAAAGACCTGATGCATTAACTCATGCTGACAGTGAGCTGAGTTCTTCTGTGACCGAGAACTTTAACATACATTGTCAGTTGTTTCTCATCTATGTGAGTTGCAATGACATTCTCTTTAGATTTCTTCCTTTAAGATCACTGATGCTCCAAGTGTATAAAAACAAAATACGCTCCGTCTTTTTAATGCTGAAATGATTCTTTTAAAAGATCTGTATTTTAATCACCTGTCTAAAGTGCAATATTCTGGGAAGTATCTTAAGTTTCACATAAAAATGGGTTAATAGAGGATGAATCTGCTATAGCAACACACCCTGCCAGCAAGTAATGGAACCCTTAGGCCCTCCTATTGCATCATCCACTGAATAGAATCCTCCAAGAAAGCACCAGACCCCAATAATTTTATAGCTACTTTTTCCAAATCTTAGAATAATAGAGAACTCTTTATTTTGTCTTTCAAATGATCGCAGAGAATAAAAACTATCTTAATCTTTTCAAGCTTAACACTAACTCCAAAATGTGACAGAGACAATGTTATTGATTAATCTCACCTAGGAGCTCTGGTAGAATTGTGGTTACGAATTGGGCTGCGAACCTCAAGGTCAGCAGTTCGAAACTACCAGCTGTTACGCGGAAGAAAGATGAGGCTTTCTGCTCCTGCAAAGATTTACAGCCTCGGAAACCCTGTTCATGGTCGCTGTTGGTCGGAACCAACTCAACAGCACTTAAAAACAACAACAACAACAACAACAACAACTAATAAGTCGCTCTGGTAGCATAGTGGTTATGAATCAGGCTTCTGACCTCAAGGTCCGCAGTTCGAAACTACCAGCCATTCCACAGGAGAAAGATGAGGCTTTCTGCTCCTGTAAAGATTTACAGCCTCGGAAACCCTATACAGGGACGCTATGAATTAGAACTAACTTCACAGCATATAAATCACCACTACCTTTATTGAGGAAACAGAAGTACTTACAGAATATTAGGGAATGGAATCCAGTTATGGCTATGGGAGGGAGTTTCAAAAAGTTCATGGAAGAATGAAATTAAAATATGATGGAATTTTTCCAATAACTTTTTGAAGTCCCTACATATACATGTGGAGTCCTGGTGTGGCACTGTGAGTTAATGCATCAGACCGCAAAGCTGTTTGAACTGCAGGTTAGTAGTTCAAGCTCACCAGCTGCTCCTTGAAAACCCTATACAGGGTCGTTATCAGTTGGCATCGACTCAATGGCACTTAACAACAACATCAAAAACACATATGTGTGCACCTGTACATGCATGTGTGTGCAACTTTTTATTACAGTTTGGGCGAAGGTTTACAAAACAAATTAATATTTCAATCAATAATTTATACATGTTTTGTGTTGTGACCTTGGTTGCAACCTGCTCAATGTAATAGCACTCTTATCACGCCTTCCTGGGATTCTCTGTTTCTATTTGACCTCCTTTAGCACCCCTTTCTGCCTTCTGAGCTTTCTCAGTACTTGAACTGATGAGTACATTCCTCCATGGTGTTCACTTCAGAGGTCTGTCTATTGTTTACCTGAAAGATGACTCACCAAGGTTGATTCTGTTCCAGACTCGAAGGGTGTTGAAGGGCCAGTCTCGGGGGTCCTACCAGCCTGTATCATCAGATCAGGAAGTCGGGACTCTTTGATTTTGTTCTATATTTTTATCTCCCTCTCTGACCAGACCCTTCTAATGTGATTCCTTTTTTTTTTAATGTGATTCCTTTCAGAGTAATAGGTAGTGGTTGTTGGATATCATCCAGTTCTTTTGGCCTCAGGATCCTGGAGGCTGTGGTTTGCCCAAGAATTTCACTGTTTGGGCAGAGCCCTGGATTTTTGCTGGATTTATTAATCAGCCTCTGTTGGTCATGTGGATCACCACTGTTTCCAAATCTGCCTAAGGCAGTTCTTCCATATTTGATATTAACATAATATCATCAATGTAATGTACTGTTGCACTTGAGAGCTACATGAAGTCCAAGTCTCCTGTAACCATACTATGACAGTAAGCTGGTGAGATAAAATAACTGTGAGGCAACATGATCAGAAGGTATTGGGGTCCTTTCTACATGAAAGCAGACTGTGGCTGACTCTTTTCTGAGATTGGGATAGAGAATAAGTCATTTGCAAAATCAATCACTGAGTACCAGTCTGCTTTAGCCTGCTGTACTTTCTGCACTCTGGATGCCAAGCTGAAGCCACAGGTGGCAATACTTTATGTAGGCCTCAACAGTCTACTGTGGACCTGCATGAGCCATACAGGACTGTTATACAGAGAATTTGTTGACACCAACAATCTAGTCTTTAGCATGTCTTTAATCAAATCAGTAATCTTTGCCCACTAGGTATCCAGCACTGTTTCAAATGAACAATTCCCGATTCTAATGGTTCCCATTTAGCATTTCCAGTGAATTGGCCAAGCTTTTTGTAGTTGTTGTTGAGAGTTTTTTTAATGACCTGTTCAATTTCTTCTGTTATGGCTCTGTTAAAACTTCCTGTCTCATGTATTTCTAGAAATTTGTCCATTTCTTCTAGGTTTTCAAATTTGGGGAGATACAGTTCTTCATAGTATTGGGGTTTTATCATTTTTATTTCAGTTGGTTCTATTGTGATGTCACCCATTTCACTTCATATTTGTTTTATTTGCTTCTTCTTCTTATCCTTTGTTAGATTTGCCAGTGGTTTGTTGATTTTATTAATACTTTCAAAGAATCAACTTTTAGATTATTGATTCTTTCTGTTGTTTTTCTGTTTCATTTATTTCTGCTCTGGTAGCATAGTGGATTACGAGCTGGGGTGCTAGTTGAAAAGTCAGCAGTTCGAATCTACCAGCTGCTCCATGGGAGAAAGATGAGACTTTCTGCTCCCATAAAGATTTACAGCCTCAGAAACCCCAAACAGGGTCTCTGTGAGTCAGGACTGACTCCACTGCAAGAACTATCAATTACCATTGTTTATTATTTCTTTTCTTCTAGTTACTGTAGGCTTATTTACCTGCTTTTTCTCTAATTGTTGTGTATATTGGGTTTACTTTGTGTTAATTTGGCTCATTCTTCTTTTATGATGTGTGCATTTTTATTGCCATAAATTGCCCTCTGAGCACTGCTTTCACTGTGTACAAATGTATTTTTTTTTCAAATACAAGTTTTTGTGTGGATATTTATTTTCAATTTTCTTGCAGGGTCATATGGTAAATATGTATGTTTAACATTTTCAGTAACTGAAAGTTTTCTGAAGTGTCTGTATAATTTTATATCCTAACAACAATGTATGAGATTTCCAATGTCTCCTAATCCTTGCCAACATAAATCCATCTTTTTTCATTTTATCCATCCTAGTGATTTTGAGGTCCTAGTAGGATAAGTACTGGACTGCTAACCACAAGGTTGGTGTTCAAACTTACCAGCTGCTCCTTGGAAACACTCTATAAAGTCGCTATGAGTCAGAACTGACTTGACAGCACATGACATCAACAGGTGATATTTCGAGATGATATCTCATTGTTTTGTTGTTGTTGTTTTAACTTTTTATTGTAACTTGGTGAAGGTTTATAGAGTAGATAAGTTTTCATCCAACAATTCACAACATTTTGTTTCAGCTTATTGATTACAATCACCACAATATAACATCACTAATCCCACTTCCTCCCTGTGCTTCCCGTTTCCATTCCTCTTTCTTTCCTGACCCTTTGAACTTTGTTCTTGGATTTGTTGTTGTTGTTGGGTGCCACTGAGTTGGTACTAACCCATAGCGACCTTATGCATAGCAGGATGAAACACTGACCAATCCTGGGCTAACCTCACTACTGTTGCCATGCTTGAGTCCATTGCTGCTGCCACTTGAGCAACCCATCTCGTTGGGGGTCTTCCTCTTTTTTACTAATCCTCCACCCTACCAAACATGATATCCTTCTCCAGCGACTGGTGCTTTCTGACAATATGTGTGAAGTATGAGAGACGAAGTTTGGCCATCTTGTCCTCCAAGGAGCACTCTGGCTGCACTTCTTCCAAAATGGATCTACTGGTTTTTTTGGCAGCCCATGGCACTTTCAATATTCACCTCCAAAACCATAACTCAAAAGCATCAATTCTTCTATGGTCTTCCTTGTTCTTGGATAAAGGTCTTTTTAATCTTAAACAATTGATTATTCTAACAGACCTATATATTGTTTGTCTGAAATTTGAGCCATGAGTGTGAGTTCATTTCCAGATCTGAAGGAGGAATAAGGGCCATAGTTTCGGGGGTTCCACCAGTAAGCCTAGTCTTTTTTTCAATGATTTTGAGTTTTGTCTCATGTTTTCTCCCACTGTATCCAAGATCTTCTAATGTGGCTTTTTCAGAGCAGTTAGTAGTTGTAGCAAGGCACCATTTAGTTCTTCTGGTCTTATGGAAGCTGATGTTAGTTCATTGGACAATTGTTTCTGTGCATCTTTGATTTTCATTAATCTTCTTTCCTCCAAACAGGGAGAGACCAGTAGTTGCACCTTCAATGGCTGCTCATGAGTTTTTAAGACCCCAATTTCTGCTCAACAAAGTAGGATGTAGAACATTGTCTTTATGGATTTTATTGTACCAATTAACCATAGTGTTCCCTGAAATTAAGGTCTTGGACACCTAGAATTTATGAAATGTCTCTTCTATATAGGAGATAATATATCACCATCCTATACAGTACTGAAATGGGCACTCATGTTTACATTAAAATACAGTTGAGATGAGCAGCTCGACAGCGAATCATGGCTGTACACATCCGTTCTGGATGAGGTGAGCTTGAACAGGCTTCCTTCCCAGTGGTGAGAGGACATCACAGATGTTAAGAAGAGAACCAAGAATTTAGGGGCATTGACCCAGGTAAGACAAAATTAAGAACCAGCTCCCATGTGCTGCAGATTTTTGTAAAACATCTGCAAAAAAAGTGGCAAGAAAGTATTTGGGTTGAGCACTCATAGAACAAAATCATCTCTTAGCTGGGATATTTTCCAGCTAAGCTTTTCTTAATCAGTAGAGGCTTTTATATCATTTTATCTATATCTAATATGCACCAGCCCAAAGGAGAGACTTACAGCTTTAAAGAAGAATGATCCGAAGTAATTTAGAGATTTTCTTTGAGAGCAGCATGCACAGAATCCTCACCTTACTTATTTCTTACAACTTCACACACACACAACTTTGCTCAGGAAATGAAATTTGATTGTATGAAATTTACCTAATTTATTTGAGGAAGTAATGACTAGTAAGAAGAACTAAATATAGCCAAGCCCCTATATAGCACAGGGATAGTGATCTGTGATATAAGTAAAACATTGTTGTTGTTGTGAAGTGCCGTCAAGTTGGTTCTGATTCATAGTGACCCTGGTTAGGGTTTCCAAGGAACGGCTGGTGAATTTGAACCACTGACCTTGCAGTCCAGTGCATTATCCCATAGCACCACACCAGGACTCAGTCTAAACACTCATTTATTCTCTGTTTGACATACTCTCAACACACATTTAAAATGTTTCTTGTCTGATTTGGTTGTTCCTGGTTCCTCAAATGAATTTGCCTTTAAGAAGTTTTAAATAACCCAAGGACTGAGTTGCTTCTTTTCCTGAGGCTAAGATAATGAGTCTGTAAATAAAAGTGGAGTGTGAGGTGGGTTCGAAGTCCTGGTGGGGCACTGTGGATTAATGTGTTGGACTGCTAAGTCGGTTTGAAGGTCAACAGCTCACCAGTCACTCCTCAGAAACCCTATACAGGGCCTCTATGGATCAGAACCGACTAGACGGCACATAACAACAACAAATGAGCAGGACTGAAAACCACAAGGGCAGTAGCTCAAATCTACCCATAGCTCCTCAGGAGAAAGAGGAGGCTTTCTGCTCCTGTCAAGATTTACAGGCTTGAAACAGTGTCTGTCTGAGTCGGAACCAACTTGGCAGTACTCAACCACCACCACCATATATAGGAGTCCTGGTGTGGTGCTGAAGGATAAACACTGGACCTGTGGTCTTTTACTTTTAGAAGATCTATCACATTTTCACTTCCCTGAACCTCTTCCACACAAACTCTGCCCAATCAGATTCCCTGCTTGTCCGTCAATTTTGTTTCTCAGAAAAATCTTAGGTCTCTAATTGCTGCTGTTGTTAAATGCTGTTGAGTTGATTTGGACTGAGAGCGACCCTGTAGAGGGTTTCCAAGGAGCAACTGGTGGGTTTGAACTACTGAACTTGTGGTCAGCAGTCCAGTGCTTATCCTACAGTACCACAGCCAACTATAGTTCTCTAATATTTATTTTGTCTTTAACAGTGGTCTAAGAGTATTCCCAAAATTTGTTCCCTATTAGTTAGTTCAAAGGAAGATAGATAACTAACTAACAAATGAGCAACTAAACTGTTGGGTAGCATGGCCTAGTGGTCTAAGGTGCTGGATTAAGGTTTCAGTCTCTTTGGGGGCATGAGTTCACATCCCACCACTACCAAGTATTTGGAGTCCTGGTATAGCGCTGTAGGATAAGCACTGTACTGCTAACCACAAGGTCAGCAGTTCAGACCCCCCAGCCACTCCTCGGAAACCCTATACAGGGTCACTATGAGTCAGAACCAACAAGAAGGCTCTTACCAACAACAAATGTGATTCAATGTTTAAGTCCATAGATGCAGACCTGCCAGAAGTCAGTCCTGATTTGGGGTGTTCAGCCGTGTGTCCCATTAATTCTTTCTTGCTTGAGCTCGTTTGAGTTCAGTTTCTGTCATATGCTGCCTAAATCATCTTTTCTCTTCATTTACATTTTAACTTACAAATGAAGGGAAGAGCTACTTTGATTGGCCATGTAAACTAGTTTTGTAAGAGTGTTGCATTGTGTTTAGTTTGTGTAACCATGAAGACACAGAGCCTCCACTAAGAGTAGCCTCACTTCTTACCCTAGACAATCACAGCTCTCCTTAACTCTACTTCCTAATACACCCTTGTCTAAAGCCAGAATGACTCTCCTTAGCATCAGGCATCACTAAGAATGCAGGTGTGCTGCCTCTGGGCCCTGCACCCCAAAGCCATTACAGCCAGCTGAGGTCTAAGCCAGCAGCTCTTCTGGATTCTGCTCCAACCACAGCTTCTCCTTCCAGTCACTTCTCTTGTCTGGTTCAAAGGCTAGAAAAAGTGTGGTACAGAGGCCTCGGAGCCCTCTGTGTTACTCTTTTGTGCTCCTGTTTTCAAGCCTGCTGTGTTGCCCTGCCCTCTTAGAGCTTACATTCCAGTGAGGGAAATAGACATCCAGCCGTTATTTTGTTTGTAAAGCATGGAACTGAAACAGCAGTGCTCTCTCTCACTTAAGAGACAGCTGCTGGGGTGTTAGCCATGCTCTGACAAGAAGAAATTTAAACAGGAGGTTTAGCCCCATGATTGTCTTCGCCCCTGTCTTGTCTTTGCCCCCTTCCTTCAGACTGAACCAGACAGATTGGGACATGTCCATTTGCGTCTACCTTCCCCAAATCAGAGGTGACTGCACTATTGGGCAGAAAGCAGCGGTTTTCATCTTCTTGGGCAGTGACAGATGATATTGCAGTTTCTGAGCAAATTAAGTCATCAACTCCCAAGTGCCCCTGACATCATCCACAATGTCTGGGCTGGAGAGCCACAGGCCTTCAATTTATTATTGGAAATAATGGGCAAAAGGCAAGCAATTATATGTTGACATTGGGGTGTGCTGCTGTGAAGGGGTGGAGAGTTGTGATTCTTGCCCTTGGGTCATATCAAGATTTGGAACCAAATCCCAATTTGGAATAACATAAACTGAAAGAACTTTATTAAACCAGGTGTCATTTGGAGTCCATCCCTTTGAACTCCCCATAAATTCCTGCAGGTTATAATCTAATGCACAATAATTGCACCAATTTCAAGGGAGCTCTATAGAGCGGTAGCAGAATATGTGACGGGTCCTTCCAGCCTTGTCTGGACTCACCCTTCTACCCATAAGACCGCTTATTTCCCTGTCCTTTTAGCACTGGCTCAGGGATCAGCTCTCAGTAATTAAGGAAGATGATTATAACCAGAGGTGTTCATTGAACTACCCTAAAGGCATGTCAAGAAATGGTGAGGCAACAGGAGAAGTGTGATTCCCGGGTGCTGACACTGAAGACCTGGGCAGGGTCAGGTGTGAGCGACAGTTCAGAGAGCGAAATGAGGCAATAGAGGCCCTGGGAATTAGTCAGGACTTGGTTCTGCTCCAGCCCAAGAGCAGTGAGGACAAGGGTCACGAAAAAGAACCAAACTAGCCCCCCAGAACCACTGCAGACCTTAACCAGTCCACTGTGGGGTGGGATTTAGCAAGCACATTTGTCTGATTTTCAGGGACAATGGTATAGTTCAAAGGAGCATCCCTGGATTGGAGACATTCAAAATACACAGTGGCCACAACAATGGACTCAGCATATCAACACTCTTGAAGATGGCACAGGACTTGGCAATGTTCTTCTATTGTACATGGAGATGTCAACAACAGCAAGAAAATTTAGGCTACTTACTTTCTGAATCTAGTTCTGCTTATCTGCCAAACAGAAAGTGCAAACTTACTCCTACCTATTCTTCCACCTAAGGCTTGAAGTAGGAATCAAGAGATACTATGAAGAATCCCACACCTGGTCGGACCTAGAAAGATCTGCTTATGCATGTTCTTCTTGATAGGTGTCATGGAGTTGGTTCTGACTCATAGCGACCCTATGCCAAGTATGATGTCCTTCTCCAGGGACTGATCTCTTATGATAACATGTCCAAAGTATGAGAGACGAAGTCTCAACATCCTGACTTCTAAGGAACATTTTGGCTGTACTTCTTCCAACACAGATTTGTTTGTTCTTCTGGCAGCCATGGTACTTTTAATAATTTATCCAATATCATAATTCAAACACATAGAATCCTCTACAGTCTGCCTTACTCATTGTCCAACTTTCACATGTATATGATACAATTGAAAATGCCATGGCTTGGGTTAGGTACACCTTAGTCCTCAAACTGACAGCGTTGCTCTTGAACACTTTAAAGAAGTCTTGTGCAGCAGATTTGCCTAATGCATTACATTGTTTGATTTCTTGACTGCTGTTTCCGTGAGTGTTGATGGTGTATACAAGCAAAATGATGTCTGTGATAACATCAATTTATTCTCCACTTATCATGATGTTATTTATCGGTCTAGTTGTGAGGATTTTTGTTTTCTTTACATTGGGGTACTGTCTATACTGAAGGCTAGAGTCTTTTATCTTCACCAGTAATGATTTTAAGTCCTCTTTTCTTTCAGCAAGTAAGGTTGTATCATCTGCATATCACAGATGTCAATGAGTCTTCCTCCAGTCCTAATGCCCGGTTCTTCTTCATATAATGCAGCTTCTTGGATTACTTGCTCATCATACAGAATGAATAAGTATTGTGAAAGGATACAAACCTGGCACATACCTTTCCTGATTTTAAACCGTTTAGTATCTTCTTGTTCCATTCGAACAATTGCCTCTTGGTCTATGAACAGGTTCCTCATGAGCACAATTCTGTGTTCTAGAATACGCATTCTTCGCAATGGTATCCATAGTTTGTCATGATCTACACAGTTGAAATCCTTTGCACAGTCACTAGAGCATAAGAAAGCATCTCTCTAGTATTCTCTGCTTTCAGCCAAGCTCTATTTCATGTCAGTAAGGATATTCCTAGCTGCATGTCCTCTTCTGAATCAGGTTTGAATTTCTGGCCGTTCTCTGGCAATGTACTGTTATAATCATTTTTTTAATTATCTTCAGAAAAATTTTACTTGCATGTGATATCAAAGATATTTTTCAATGATTTCTCCATTCTGTTGGGTCACTTCTCTCTGGAATGGACAAAGATATGGATCTCTTCCAATCGCTGACCAGGTTGCTGTCTTCCTAATTTCTTGGCGTAGATTAGTGAGCGCCTCCAGTACTACATCAGTTTGTTGAAAGATTTGTATTTATATTTCATCATTTTCTGGAGCCTTGTTTTTCACCAATGCCTTCAGTGCCATTGGTTCTTGATCATGTGCTACCTCTTGAAATGGTTGAACATACACCTTTTTTTCTTCTTTTTTTTTTTTTTGGTGCAGTATCTCAGTATATACCTTCCATTTTCTTTTGATGCTTTCTGCATCATTCAATATTTTGCTCATAGAATCCTTCAGTATTTCAAATTGAGGCTTGGATTTTTTTCTTCACTTTTTTTAAGCTTGAGAAATGCTGTGGGTGTTCTTCCTTTTTGGTTTTCTAACTCCATGTCTTTGCACATTTCATTATAATACTTGACTTTGTCTTCTTCAGTTGCTCTTTGAAATTTTCTGTTCAGCTCTTTTACCTCCTTGTTTCTTCCATTTGCTTTAGCATCTCTACATTCAACAGTAAGTTTCAGAGTCTCTTCTGACACCCATTTTGGTCTTTTTTTCTATCTTGTCTATTTAATGATCTTTTGCTTTCTTCATGTATGATATTCTTGATGTCATCCCACAACTTTCTGGTCTTTGGTCATTAGTGTCTAGCATATCACATCTGTTCTTGAGATCATTTCTAAATTCAGGTGGAGTATATTCAAGGTTATATTATGTCTCTTGTGAAGTTCTTAACTTTTCTTTAATTTCAGTCTGAACTTGCATGTGAGCAATTAATGGTTTGTTCCAGAGTCTGCCCAGATGATGGTATTGAGCTTTTTCCACAGTCTCTTCCTACAGATATATGCTCACTCCATCTGATGAGGTAGATCCATGTTCATAGTCATCTCTTATGCTGTTTTAAAAAGGTATTTGCTTTGAAGAAGTCATTGATCTTGCAAAATTCTATCATGCTATCTCCAGCCTCATTTCTATCACCAAGGCCATATTTTCCAAGTACTGATCCTTCCTCTTTGTTTCCAACCTTTGCATCCCAATTACCAGTAATTATTAATGTATCTTGAGTGCATATTTGATCAATTCTACCAAGAAGTTGGTAGAATTTTTCAGTCTCATCATAACTGGCTTTAGTGGTTGGTGTGTAAATTTGAACAATAATGGTATTTACTGATGTTCCTTGCATGTTTTCCTATCACAGACATCATTGTTCTTCAAGACAGATCTTGAAATGATTTTGAAATTCCTCTTCAATTTGTCACTCTTGGCATAGTAAGCCATATGATTTTGAAATGGCCACTACTAGTCTAGTTCAACTCACTAATGCCTAGGATATTGATCTTATGCAGTCCATTTCATTTTTTAATGATTTTTAATTTTCCTAGATTCATATTAGATGCATTCCACATTCCAGTTACTAATGGATGTGTTCAGCTGTTTCTCCTCATTTTGAATTGTGCAAATGGAGAAATTAACCATGGTACATACATATAATGCAATATGGTGCAACATTAAAGAATAGCAATGAATCTGCAAAACACCTCATAACATAGATGGACCTAGAGTACATTATACTGAGTGTAATCAGTCCATTACAACAGGACAATTACTGTGTGAGGCCACTACTGTAAAAAGTCAAGAAATGGTTTAAACACAGAAATAAATACTCTTTGTTAAGGTAAGTAGAAGGCCACCCTTAATAAGGTAAGTCTTGTTGAAAGAGTTTGGACTTGAGTCAGATTTTGAAGGAAATCTAGAATTTAGAAAGCTGAAATTAACATCTAAACAATAGCATAAAGTAATATTAACTTATGCTCATGTAAAATTTCAGATACTTTATGGGATAGTATAGTACCACCACCACCACAGTGTAAAACGGTGCGTTTTTGAAGCAGATGGACCTGATTTAAAATCTGGATGTGGTACCAATGTTCTCAGGTTCAGTAAAATGTCAATATTAGCAGTACACACAGAGTCCTGATGTGGCACTGTGGGTTAATGGGCTGAACTTCAAAGTTGCCTTGATCCACAAGGTCGGCAGTTCAAGCTCACCAGCTGTTCCTCAGAAACCCTATATAGGGTCACTATCGGTCAGAACTGACTCAACAGCAGTTAACAACAACAACAACAACAGTCTCATTGTTATAGAACTCTGGTAGTGTAGTTGTTATGAGTTGGGCTGGAAAACTCAAGGTCAGCAGTTCGAAACTATCAGCTGTTGTGTGGGAAGAAAGATGAGGCTTCCTGCTCCCATAAAGATTTATAGCCTTGGAAACCCTTGACAAGGTTGGCATGAGTAGAACCTGCTCCACAGTACAGAACCACCATTACCTTATTATTGCTATTGTTGTTAAGTGCCTTTGGACTGATTCCGATTCAAAATGGCCCTGCATAGGGTTTCCTAGGTTGTAAATGTTTGCAGGAGCAGAAAGTTTCATCTTTTTCCTGCAGAGTGGCTAGCAGGCTCTAACCATTGACCTTGTAGTTTGAAGTCCAGTGCTGTCTTATGGAGTCACCATGCTCCCCACCTACCTCATACATCTTTACAAATCTTTCAAGTCCCAAGCACCAACAATGGCTCAGTCATCTTTCATCCTAAACGTAAGCCACTGACTCTGAAGTCATTTCTAGGTTTCATCCTCACCTGCGCTGCTCTCCCTCTAAAGTCTCAACAACCAGCATCCTACCGGCTGAACACTCTACTTCCAACATCCTTGCCCCAGACCCTCAATCTAGGAAGTCTTCAGCCTCAGTGAAACCATCAATCCATTGACTACACTGCTCTTTCATGTTCTACCAACCATCTCATGTCTTATGGCATACATCTTTTTATTATTAATCTTATTGTTGTCAAGTGCCGTCGAGTAGGCTCCAACTTATAGTGACCCAGTTATAGGATTTCCAAGGAGTTTAAACCACGGACCTTGTGGTTCAAACCAACCTTGCGGTCCAGTGCTTTATCCCACAGTGCCATACCAAGACTCTTTATTAACCTAAACCATATAAAATCCCTAATAACAACCATTGTGACCTACAAAATGTTAGTTTTACTTGGTTCAAACTAATAATGAAAATATGACAATTTGGAAAGCAAATGGATCACAGACCATTGGATTCCCAACCTGAGAATCTTAGAAAAATGAATTTCAGTGGCATTAAATATACAATCAAGATGATAATACCGTTTTAACCCCATTGGCTGCTAACATTGAATGTTGTTGTTGAGTGCCATGGAGTTGGTTCCAACTCACAGCGATCCTGTATAGGGTTTCCAAGGCTGTAAATCTTTATGGGAGCAGAAAGCCTCATCTTTCTCCCATGGAACAGCTGGTAGTTTTGAACTGCTGACTTTGAGGTTAGCAGCCCGACTTACAACCACTTATAACCAGCTATCAGAGCTGCTACTCGGGGTTTTCCATATCTTGGTGACCTTTGGCAGTATCAATACATAAAGACCTGAACAAATGGTTCACAAACCTCAGTTCTTAAACCTAATCTGTTATCAATTAGGTACATGATACTAGCTGCCTCTAAATGGATATGAATTTTCTTCTTTCCTTTTGGAACATTGCTTTATTTCATTTGCTTGCCATACACCTATGAAGATTTCCCATTGTACTTCTTCTCTGAGCTATCATACCTTCCCATCCCCGCCCCCAGCAACTCCAGGTGCCTTCCTCCATTTTGCTTCTATGATTTGCAACAACTAGCATATTAGCACCCCTTCCTGAGAAGAAAATGAACCTGCATAGGAGTTGACGTCACCATCTGGCCAAAGCTGCTGGAGCCAACAGATGGAAAACCAAAAAATAGAATCAAACCCCAGGGAGGCCAAGGAGGGCCTTGACCCCCTGGGTCCTGGTACTTTCAAGTTGTTAATCAGCAGGTCTGAAGCCAGCCTGGTTCTAATCCTGGACCTATTACTTCCTCTCTGGATGACCTTGAGCAAGTTATTTAACCTAAGACTCATTGCATCATCTGTAAAATATTAACAGTAACCGTTCCTTCTTAGTTGGGCTGTTGAGAGGATAAGTCAGAAAGAAATATGCATGCAAAACACTTGCCTTAGTGTCTGGCAAACACTGAAAGAGCTCAGTGAGTGTTGAGAAAATGACAGATATGTAGCTTTAAGTGGATCATACCCTGAACATGCTAGTTGTTGTTGTTGTTATGCGCCGTGGAGTTGGTTCTGACTCATAGCGACCCTTTTTAGGTTTTCCAAGACTGTAAATTTTTACGGGAGCAGAAAGCCTCATCTTTTTCCCATGGAACAGCTGGTAGTTTTGAACCTCTGAACTTAAGGTTCACAGCCTGATTCGTAATCACTACGCTACTCTACTTATTACAAAGGATTTAATTACCAAAAGCTGGGTATGATGCAAATCTACAGAAACTCAACCACTGTAAAAGCCTTCACATCTTGCATCCATGTATTTAAAGTTACCTCTACGTCTACCAACCTTCTCTGAGCCCTGCTGACAGTGTCTGCCACCCAGACCCACTGACCTCTCACTCCTAAAGCACCCGTGTCCTGTTCCACACTTAGCCCTGGAAGATGCTTGTCTGGTCGTTTGCTCTCTCTGCTGGGTGCTTTGACAGTATAGGGGAAGTAGATCTTTCCATTTAGGTGCTCTCTCAATAGGAGAGTTCAGTCTTAAGCATATGCAAAACTTAATATTAGCCACACCAGAAGTACTTGATAAATACTTGTGGTATTGAAAAGGAAGAATTTTATTAATGGGAAAAGTCCTCCTCTTTGACTAACTCTTACAATATTTATTCAGGTTTTGTGTATCCTTCAGACACATAAGTTTTTAGCATTTTACACTACAAAACACTTGCAAAAGATGATTTAGGATGGTTACATAGATTGGTGAAGTCTCTAGTGGTACAAATCGTTAATGTACTTGGCTGCTAATGAAAAGGTTAGAGATTCTAGTCCACCCAGAAGTGGCTCGGAAGAAAGACCTGGTGATCTACTTGTGAAAAAAATCAGCCATTGGACACCATGCTCTGACACACATGGGGTTGCCATGAGTCAAAATTGACTTGGTGACAATTGGTACTAGTAACATGAATTAGTGTTTTTTAACCTTAATTTGGAGTCACAAACCCCTTGGAGAATTTAAGAAAAGTTATGGATCCTCTATCCAGAAAAATGCATTTCCTGGATCCCATGACTGTCCCTATATATGTGAAAGGAAAGTCTTCTGAGGCAGAAAGACCTGAGTTGGAATCACAGAACAGCCTTTCACTAGCTGCAAACCTGCAAACCTGCAATACCTAGCTATGTTGCTCAGGACTCAGTTTCTTCATTTGTAAAGTAGGGATAATATCAGCTTACAGGGCAGGTACACAGTAAATAAAGTTGTTTTAGGTGTTCTCAAGTAGGTTCTGGCTCAGCATGAACCTATGCACAACAGAAGGAAACTACCTAATCCTGTGTCATACTCAACAACTGTGTCAATCCATGTTGTTGGGAGTCTTCCTCTTTTTCACCGACCCTACACTTGTCCAAAGGAGCTCTGGTAGCGTAGTGGTTACGAATTGGGCTGTGAACCTTAAGGCCAGCAGTTCGAAACTACCAGCTGCTTCACGGGAGAATGATGAGGCGTTCTGCTCCCGTAAAGATTTAAAGCCTTGGAAACCCTGTACAGGGTCGCTATGGGTCAGAACTGACTCGACGGCACTTAACAACAACAACAACACTTGTCCAAGCATGATACCTTTCTCCAGGAATTGGTCCCTCCTGACAACAGGTTCAAAGTATGAGAGACTGAGTCCTGCCATTCTTGCTTTTAAGGCACATTCTGGCTGTATTTTTTCCAATACAGATTTGTTTTATCTTCTGGCAGCAGTCTACAATACTTTGAATATTCTTCACCAACATCATAATTCAAATGCAGTAATTCTTCTATGGTATTTATTCATTGTACAAATTTCACATCCATATGAGACAATTGAAAATACCATGGCTTGGGTCATCAGGTTCACCTTAGTTAGTCCTCAAAGTGACACCTTTGCTCTTGAACACTTTAAAGTGGTCTTGTATAGCAGATTTGCCTAATGCAATACTTTACCCGATTTCTCAAGTGCTGCTTCCATGAAAGCTGGATCACGGATTCAAGCAAAATAAAGCCTAATAACTTCATTTTTTTTTGTGTGTATCATGATGCTTTTTATTGATTCTGTCGTGAGAATTTTTTTTAATAGTGAGGTGCAATCCATACCGAAGGCTATATATAGTCTTTGATCTTCATCAGTAGATATTTCAAGTCTTCTTCACTTCCAGCAAGCAAGATTATGTTATCTGCATATTTTAGGTTGTTAATGATGCCACCACATTCTTCTTTGTACCATTCAGCTTCTCAGATTATTTGCTCAGCATACAGATAGAATAAATATAGTGAAAGAATACAACACTGGTGCATATCCTTCCTGATTTTAAACCATTTAGTAACACCTTGTTCTATTCTAATGAGTGCCTCTTGGCCTATGTACAGGTTTTTCATGAGCACAATTAATATCCATTCTTCAGTGTTGTCATAGTTTGTCATGATCCACACAGTCTAATGACTTTGTGTAGTCAATAAAGCTCAGGAAACATCTTTCTGGTATTCTCGGTTTTCCGTCAAGATCCATCGGACATCAGTAGTGATATCCCTAGTTCTCTTGTGACTCCAGTTTGAATTTCTGGCAACTTCCTGCCAGTGCACTGCTGCAATGTTTTTGAATGATCTTTAACAAGATTTTACTTGTATGTGATATTAGTGATATTGCTATTGAAATTGGTGACTCCCCCATTCTGTTGATCCCCAATTCTTTCAAATGGGCACAGATATGGATCTCTTCCAATTTTTGTCCAGGTAGCTGTCCTCCCAATTTCTTTGCATAGATGAGTGAGCACCTCCGGTGCTTCATCAGTTTGTTGAAACATTTCAATTTGTAGTCTGTCGATTCTTAGAACTCTGCTTTTCACCAATGCCTTCAGTGTAGCTTGAAGGCATTGGTAAAAACGTTTCCTTCAATGCCATTGGTTCTTGACTATATGCTACCTCTTGAAATGGCTGAACATTGACCATTTTTTTCTGGCCTCTTCTTTTGATGTTTTCTGTACCATTCAATACTTTGCCCAAAGAATCCTTCAGTATTTCAAGATGAGATTTGAATATTTTCCTCAGTTCTTTCAGCTTGAGAAATGCTGAGCATGTTCTTCCCTGTTGGTTTTCTCAACTCCAGATCTTTTCACATTTCACTATGATATTTGACTTTGACTTCTTGCGCTGTCCTTTGAAATCTTTTCATCTCTTTTACCTCCTTATTTCTTCTATTTGCTTTAGCATCTCTACACTGGAGAGCAAATTTCAGTCTCTTCTGGAATCGCTTTTTTTTTTTTTTTAATTTTAAATCCTATCTTCCTTGTTATCTTAATGACCTTTTGCTTTCTTGCTGTATGATGCTCTTGATGTCATTCCACAACCTTTCTCATTTTCAGTCATTAGTTTCTAATTGATCAAATTCATTCTTGAGATGGTCCCTAAATTCATGTGGAATATACTCAAGGTCATGTTTGACTCCATGTACTTGTTTTCCTCAGCTTCAGCCTGAACTTACTTATGAGCAATCAATGGCCTCTTCCACAGCCAGCTTTGGTCTATTCCACAGCCTTGTTTTGACTGATGATATTGAGCTTCTTCATCGTCTCTTCTCACAGATGCAGTTGATTTGATTCTTGTGTATTCCATCTGTTGAGGTCCTTTTATATTGTTGAAAAATGATACTTTCAATGAAGAAATCATTGGTCTTGCAAAATTCTATCATGTGATCTCAGCATCATTTCTATTACCAAGCTCTTATTTTCCAATTACTGGTCCTTCCTCTTTGTTTCCAGCTTTCACATTCCAATCACCAATAATTTTCAATGCATCTCTATTGTATGCTTGATCGGTTTCAGACTGAATAAGCTGGTAGAATTCTTCAATTTTATCATTTAAGTAATTTTGAATACCAGTGGCATTATGTACAGTATAAATTTGAATAATAGTAGTTTTAACAGGTCTTCCTTGTAGGTGTCTGGATATTAGCCTATCACAGATAACACTGTACTTCAAGATGGATCTTGAAATATTCTTTTTGACAATGACTGTGACACTATTTCTTTCAATTTGTTGTTCCTTCCATAGTAAATCATATGATTGCCTGATTCAAAATGGCCAATACATATTGATTTAATGTCTATGATATTGATCTTTATGTATTCCATTTAATTTTTGACAACTTCTGGTTTTCCTAGATTCATACTTTGCACATCCCATGTTCCAAATACTAATGGATGTTTACAGTTACTTTTTTCATTTTGATTTGTACCTCACCAAAAGATTTGTTCCATCCACATCATTAAGATCAACTTTACTTTGACAAGGTAGCTCTTCCCCAGTTATGTTTTGATTGCCTTGCAGCCTGAGGGAATTATCTTCTGGCAGCGTAGTGGTTACGAATCGAGATGCGAACCGCAAGGTCAGCAGTTCGAAACTACTAGCTGGTCCGCGGGAGAAAGATGAGGCGTTCTGCTCCCATAAAGATTAACAGCCTCGGAAACCCTGTGGAGGGTTGCTATGAGTCAGAACCGACTCCACGGCACATCACAACAACAACAACAACAACAACTATATCAGACAGTGTTCTATTGCTATACATAAGGATTTCAGTAACTAACCATTCAGAAGTGATCTGCCTCTTCTTCCTAGTCTGCATTAGTCTGGAAACTTTGCGAAAACCTCTCTACCATAGGTGAGCTTTGTTGTTGTTGATAAATGCCATCAAGTCGGTTTTGACTCATAGTGACCCTGTATAGGGTTTCCAAGGCATGAAATCTTGCATAGCTTCTAGCATCACAACACATAAGCTATAAAATATGACAAGCAACAGACAAGTGATAGTTAAATTATGTACTACCTATAAAATACCATTACATGCTATGTACAGCAATACATGGCACCTCTTATCATGTACTTGAATAGCATTTCTCAAAACACTTTTCTTCAATAAGATGTTAGTTATAGAAAGTTAGATACAGTAAGAAATTTGGGGATGTTTGCTAAAAATAAATTAAAAATCAGCTTCTCTAATACCTGTTTTGTTTAAGACTTTGGCTTGCCACTATTCGTGTGATTCTCTAAATGGAAATTGGAGACTAGAGTAATTTCACTGATTTATCTCATCTTGCTTCTTGCAGTGGATACAGCTTAGGAAATGTGGCCACAAACGGTAAGTGATCCCAGTAGAAACAGGAATTATTATATTCACTGTTGTATCCTAGCAACTAGCACTTCGTAGACACTTAATAATACTTTGTTAAATGAATGAATAAATGAAATGTATCTGTGGAATAATAAGAATTCTTATTAGTCCCAGGCTGTCCTGCCAGCTCTGCTGTCCCCAAAGACTCACTTTGGATGGCAATTACTGCTCCACATCTCTTATATAACTTTACCCTAATCAGCAGCTAAGCAAGCCAGGCAAAATTCAACACATTTCTATGATTAAATAGATAAACGAACAAGCAAGAACTGTATAACTAGAAACAAGAGAGAACTTTCTTAATCTGATAAAGAACACCTAAAAATCATTAAGAAATATATTTTTGAAAACAGTACTGAAAAGCTTACGACCCTACACCCCAATTTGGATTTAGATAAAAATGGTCACCATCTCTACTTCTCTTTAACCGTGTACTGGAAACTCTAGACAGTTCAATAAGGCAAAAAAAAAAAAAAAAGTAATAAAAAGCATAAGGATGGAAATAATCAAATAAAATATCATTATTCATAAATGATAGGAGATTGTATGTGAAGAAAATCCAAAGGAATCTGTAGACTATTAGAAACAAGAAGTGAATTTAACAAGCTCACTAGATATAAGGCTAATATATATCATTTGTACTTGTATATACAAGTTAAAAAATAAAATATAAATGTAAACACATACCTAGATATTTATAATATAAAACCCAATACCTATGAATAATAATAATAATAATTATATATATATATATATATATATATATACACTAAAAATGATAAAAATATGCACTAGGAACTTTAAAAATGATTGGAACTAAATAGGACCGGGTAGTGAAATCTCTGAGTGGTGCAAACAGGTAAGTGCTCAGCTTCTAACAATAAGGTTGATGGTATGAATATCCAGGGGCACTTTGGAAGAAAGATGTGGTGATCTATTCCTGAAAATGTATGTTTGTTGGTTGCCCGGATCTCTTCCTTGGTGAAGTGTCCATTCATGTCCTGTGCTACTCCTGAAAATTTAGCCATAGCGGGGAAAAAACCCCAAAGCAACCCTATGGGACACAGTTCTAACCTGATACACATGGGACCACTTTGAGTCAGGATCAATTTGACTGTAACTGATAAATGGATTGGGAAACTCTATTTAAAAAATGTCAAATCTTCCCATATGGATCAATCACAATCGAAATCCTACCAAGATGTTTTGTGACTATTGACAAGCTGATTTTAAAATGTATATGGAAATATAAAAGACCCAAAATAACCAAGGCAATCATGAAGAACAAAACCCATATAATCAGATATTGACATCTATAATGAAACTACAGTAAATAGGACAATGTACGGACCCAAGGATAGCACCTAAACCAATGGAATCAACAGAGTCCAGAAGCAGTTCTACCTGTCTATTACTGTGAAACAACGTCTTCCAAACTTCGAGTTTGGGAATTCTGGGGTGGCACTATAGGATAAGCACCAGACCACAAGGTCAGTTTGAACTACAAGACAGCAGTTCAAATTCATCAGTCGCTCCTCAGAAACCCTATACAGAGTCACTATGAGTCAGAACCAACTTGACGACATTTAACAACAACAAACTTAAGAGTTTATTTGCTTGTAATTTTGTAGGTCCAGAATTCAGACAAAGCACAACTCTTTACTCTGCTTCACAGTGTTTAGAACTTCATCTGGGATGGCTCAAACATCTGGGGCTTGTTGGCACCCCTGACTGGAGCCACATATCTGGGGCCTCAGTTCTTGCTGCCAGCTTGTCTTCTTGGTTCTTTTCCTTGTGGACTCTCCATGTGGTGATCTTGACTTGTCTCACAGAATGATGGCTCAGGGCAGTCAGACTTTTTACATGGCAGCTGGTTTCCTCTATTATGAAAGTGGGAACTCCAAGGCTTCTTGAAAGGTCTAGAACTAGCATAGCACCACACCCATCACTCAGTGGTCAAGGAGAGAGGAAGTAGAGAAACAATCTTCACCTCTTGGTGGGTAGGATACCATGCACATACAGAGAGAGCCAGATTTAATGGTAGCCATTCTATCCTCCAGAAACTCGTCCGTATGTTGCTGTTGTTATTAGATGCTGTCGAGTTGGTTCCAACACGTAGTGATTCTATGCTCAATAGAATGAAACACTGCTCGGTCCTGCGCCATTCTCAAATGTTATACTTGAGCCCATTGCTGCTTTCTAATAACAATGACAACACATGTACAAGTCTGTGTATTAATCTTAAACAAGACCTAAGAGTAAAGGAAAAAGATGATGAACTGAACTCCATTTTTAACTCCATTAAAATGTGGAACTTCTATTCAAGAAAAGGAACAATAAGAGAAAAAAGGCAGACCAAATTTTGGGAAGACATTTGTAACACGTATATCTTACAGAGTTCTGGTGTGGTGCTACTGGATAAACACTGGACTGTAAGGTCAGTTTGAACAGCAAGATCAGTGGGTCAAGCTTACCAGCCACTCCTTGGAAACCCTACATAGGGTCTCTGAGTCAGAATTGACTCAATGGCACTTAACAACAACATGCTGTGTGTATGTTCTTAATAAGGAGGATCTTGATAGCATTTAACAATAACAACAACACACATGTATATATTATGTATAGGATTTCTAAATGGGGGCTGGTGAGTTTGAACCGCTGACCTTGCAATTCAAGCCAACCTTGCTTTTGTGCATTTTGTGCTATATATATATAGTTTTGTTAAGTGATGTATGTGTATATATATAAGGAGCTCTGGTAGCGTAGTGGTTACGAATAGGGCTGCTAACTGCAAGGTCAGCAGTTTGAAACTACCAGCTGCTCTGCAGGAGAAAGATGAGGCTTTCTGCTTCCATAAAGATTTACAGCCTCGGAAACCCCGTACAGGGTCGCTATGGGTCAGAACCGACTCAACGGCACTTAACAACAACATATATATAGTTTTGTTATGTGCTGTGGCTTCTGTTCTGTCATAGTGATCCTGTATAGGGGTTTTGAAGAGTGGCTGCTGGGTTTGAACCACCAACCTTCCACTTAGCAATCCAGTGATTATCCTACAGTACCACACCAGGATACCATATATGTATTGCTGTTAAGTGCTGCCAAGTTAGTTCCGATTCATAGAGACCCTGTAAAAGGAAGGTTTCCAAGGAACAGCTGGTGGGTTTGAACTTCAGGCCTTGTAGTTAGCAGCATTTCAGTGCTTATTCTACAATGCCAAACCAGAGCTCCATATATATATATACGGTTGTTGTTAAATGCCGCTGAGTAGGTTCCAACTCATAGCGAACCTGTATAGGGTTTCCAAGGCTGTAAATCTTTATGGGAGCCTCATTCTTCTCCCTTGGAGAGGCTGGTGAGTTAAAAATGCAGACCTTGTGGTTAGCAGTCCAGTGCTTATTCTACAGTGCTACCAGCAAGTCAATCTATATAAATATACACATATACATATATCTTTTTGCTGTTGTTAGGTGCAGTTTTGTTGTTTTTGACTCATAGCGACCCTATGCACAAAAGAATGAAACACTGTCCAGTCCTGAGCAATACGCTATGTTTGCACCCATTGTACTGCTTTAAAAAGTTGGAGGTAAAATGGATTAAAAGATAGTTAAATTGTTTCTTGAACTATTTGAAGCCCCTTGTGTATGTATTTTCAATAAGGAACATCTCGCCATCATTTAACAACAAAAACAACAAGCACATATATGTTGTTGTGAAGTGCCATCGAGTCAGTTCTGACTCATAGTGACCAAGTATAGGGTTTCTGAGGAGCAGCTGGTGCGTTTGAACCACTGATCTTGTGGTTCAAACTGACCTTGCCATCCTGTGACAGACAGATTAAGAGAAAAATGGGAAAAAATAAGAATTTAATAAGTGTATTTCAGATGGGGTCATGGTGTGGCACAGTAGGATAAGCACTGGACTACTAACTACAGCGCTGATGGTTAAAACACACCAGCCACTCTTTGGAAACCCTATGTAGGGATTGGGAACCTCTTTTCTGGCAAAATTTATCATATCATTTGCAGATTATATAAAATTATCAACTTTAAAAAATAAGTTGCTGTATTTGGTCAAACATTTAATTAACTTAAATCTGCTGCACAAGATCTTTTTAAAGCGCTGAAGAGCAAAGATGTCATCTTGAAGATTAAGGTGCGCCTGACTGAAGCCATGGTATTTTCAATAATCTCATATGCATACGAGAGCTGGACAGTGAATAAGGAAGACCGTAGAAGAATTGATGCTTTTGAGTTATGGTGTTGGAGGAGAATACTAAAAGTGCCATGGGCTGCCAAAAAAACCAACAGATGCATTTTGGAAGAAGTGCAACCTGAGTGCTCCTTGGAGGCCAGGATTGTCAAACTTCGTCTCTCATACTTCAGACATATTGTCAGGAGGGACCA
>NW_006408684.1:4622233-4633338 GCF_000296735.1 Chrysochloris asiatica | reverse complement strand
TCACCAACTGCTCCTTGAAAACCCTAAACAGGGTCACTATGAGTCTGGAAGGACTCGATGGCACTTAACAACAACAACATTCAAACAGAGACTGGGAGAAACGAGGAGTGTGGGACAAGAATATGGAAAGGCAAATCTTCATTCTGCACCAGTGAAGGAGCTCCAAAAGAATCAGACTGGGAGTATCGGAGATGGGGGGAATGATGGATTATTGAACCCTAAAGCAAGACCATCCTCTCTGGGTAAGTGAAGAGACAGGAGGATTCGACTATCAAAGGGGTAGATCTGAGGATGGGATGAAGTATATATACCAAACCCCAAGTAGGGGAGACATGCTCAAGGTAACTCCTTTTTTACAAAGATAAACTAGCACCACTTCCTTCCCCTCAACATGGCGGCAGACTAGAATTGGAGGAAATAGATATCCACCAAAATGAATGTTGGAACTGCAAAATAGTTTCATCTTGGTGGCCATTAGAAGCTAAAATAGACAAAGAAGGATTTCTCTCTAGAGCCACACCCTGAATTTGGACTTAAAGCCTCTTGAACAGTGAAAAAGAAAATTCTTTTTTAAAGCTATTCACTCATGCTATGTTTTTAATACAGCAGCAGTAGGGAACTCAGATACCAAGTTGCTCAGCAATTCAGGAAGAGGCAGGCAGCCTCTTGCTAGGGGCAGGTCTGAAGTTCTGACAGGCAACTAGATTCACCCTTTGGATGAAGCCTAGAGAGCAGAACTTGCAGAAAAGTCCCCTGAGTTCCTAGAACAGGAAGTATGTGGTCTTATAGCAACATCTTCTGTTGAGTGGTCTGGAAAATCAATGGTTTTTTGAAGCAGCACAAGAGAAGTCAGATGCCTAGGAGTGATTCATCCTAGTACTGTTTTGGACTCAGAAAGTCTTATTACTATTTTAGTTTTACTTCGACCTTGAAAACAAAACTGGTTGGAAATAACGTATTCAAATGATGCTTTAGTCATACATCTGACAAAAATGAATTGAGA
Source organism: Chrysochloris asiatica (assembly GCF_000296735.1). Classification (NCBI taxonomy): domain Eukaryota; kingdom Metazoa; phylum Chordata; class Mammalia; order Afrosoricida; family Chrysochloridae; genus Chrysochloris; species Chrysochloris asiatica. The sequence continues at coordinate 4,632,335 of NW_006408684.1, read as the reverse complement.
ATCTGCTATTATTAAAAAATTCTAAATAAATTTGATAGCATGGATCAAAAACATTTTTTAACTCTATAAAGAGGCAACTAGCAAGATTGGATTTTAAATTTTTTTAAGTTAGTTCAAGTGTTAGTATTGAAGTCATAGAGATTTTTATGGTCTATCAGGAAAGGAATACCTAAAAGCAGTGCTAAGTTGGATATTATTGTTTGTTACATGTTGTCAAGTTGGGTTGGATTCATAGGGACCCTATATAGGGTTTCCGAGGATCAGCTGGAGAGTCTGAACGGCCCATCTTATGGTTAGCCATCCAGTGCTTATCCTACAGTGCCACACCAGGACTCCTTGAGCATTTATTGTTGTTGTTTTAAGTGGCATCAAATTGGTCTGACTCACAGTGAACCCTTTATAGGGTTTCTGAGGAGTGGCTAGTGAGTTTAAACTGTCAACCTTGCATTTCAAACTGACCTTGCACTCCAGCACATTTTCCTGCAGCACCACTGAGCATTTGTAGGTAGACCTAAAAGAAAATTTTAACACTTGCTTTAACAGAGCAAGAGCCATGGATCCACAAGGTGAGAGGCCAAGGCCAGAGAGAGGTGTGCTGTGGGCATGGCTGAGAGGCAGCTGCTCTGATCAAAGAACTATATTCGGAACATTTCTGATCCTGAATTATACCTAGTTGCTTCCCTAACACACTCCATAACTACGAGTATTGTCTGAGATCTTTGTGTGGTCACTGTAGCAAATTATCAAATCCAGTAGAGAAGTAGAGAGTAGCATGGGAGGGATGGTTGTTATTGTTAGAGTCATTGAGTCGGCACTGACTCATAGTGACCCTATGCACAAGAGAACGAAACACTGCCTGATTCTGGGCCAACCTCACAATTGTTGCCATGCTTGAGCCCACTGATGCTGCCACTTTGCCAATCCATCTCACTGAGGGTCTTCCTCTTTTTCTTGGACCCTCCACCTTACCAAACATGATATCCTTCTCCAGAGGCTGGTCCCTTCTGACAAGATGTCCGAAGTATGAGAGATGAACTTTGGCCATCCTGGCCTCCAAGGAGCACTCTGACTACACTTCTTCCAACACAGATCTGTTGGTTCTTTTGGCATCCCATGGTACTTTCGATATTCTCCTCCAACACCAGAACTCAAATGCATCAGTTCTTCTACGGTCTTCCTTATTCACTTCATTGGTTGGTATTAGAATTAGTAAAACAATTGTATGGTAGAGGCCGTATAGTAATTGGCCTTGGGTTATTGATTTTGATTCTCTTCCCCTCTTGTGAAGTTAGAGGAACTCAGACACTGCCCCCACACCATCATGGCAACATCTAACCTTCTTGTTAGCTGCCAACTCATCACACACACCACCACCACCACCACCCCCTTTACAACAGAATGAAATGTTTCCTATTCCTACACCACCTTCACGATCAATTGTGAATTGCATTGCTGTAATCCATAAGGATTTCACTGGCTGATTTTCTGAATGACATTACCAGGATTTTTTTCCTAGTTTGTTTTTGTCTGGAAGCTCTGCTGAAACCTGTTTAGCATCCTAGCAACATAACACCCACCATTGGCAGATGGGTGGTGGATACACATGGGGTACATTGCCTGGGAATCAATCCTGGAGCTGCATCATGAAAGTGAGAAATCTACCACTGTTCCCTCCTCATCTTTAATATGAATACAATGTTAACTGGCCAGCCTCAGTAAGAAGCAAGTAAAGATTACAGGCAAGTCTGAATGTAAAGCATTTCACATAGTGCCTGTCAAACAGTAAAATTTAATGAATGTTAGATATTATTAGCCATAGACTTAAAGCTAGAGAAGTGTTGGAGTCCTTGTTGTTAGGTGCCATCGAGTCAGTACTGACTCATAGAGACCTTATGCACAGCAGTACAACACACTGCCCCATCCTGGGCCAACCTCATTACTGTTGCCATGCTTGAGTCTATCGATGCTGCCAGTTGGCCAATCCATATCATTGGGGGTCTTCTTCTTTTTCTCTAACCCTCCACCTTACAAAACATGATATCCTTCTCCAGGGACTTGTCCCTCCTGATAATATGACTGAAACATAAGAGACGAAGTTTGGTCATCTTGGCCTCCAAGGAGCACTCTGGCTGCGCTTCTTCTAAAACGGATCTATTGGTTCTTTTGGTAGCCCATGGCACTTTCAATGTTCTTCTCCAACATCATAACTCAAAAGCATCAATTCTTCTCTGGTCTTCCTTATTCACTGTCCAGCTTTCACATGCATATACCATAGCTTGGGTCAAGTGCACCTTAGTCCTCAAGCTTACATCAGCTCTTCAACACTTTAAAAAGGTCTTGTACAGCACATTTGCCTAATGCAAGTCATTTGATTTCTTGACTGCTGCTTCCATGAGTGTTGAGAGTTGATCCAAGAAGAATGAAGTCCTTGAGTGGTGCAAATTTTTAATGAACTTGGCTGTTATCCAAATGGTTGGAGTCTACTCCAAGATGCCTTAGAAGAAAGATCTAGTAATTTACTTCCCAAAAATTAGTCATTGAAAACCCTACAGAGCATAGTTCTACTCTGACAGACATGGAGTCTCCAAGAGACAGATGTGACTTGATGACAACTCATACTGGTACCATACAGAGGTATTAAGGATTAGATACAGAGAATGCCGAAAGTCATCCAACTTTGGAAAGTGTGGATTTTCCCTAGAGATGAGGGAAAGTCATTGAAGCAAGGGATTATATAGGAAGACCAGTTTTGCAAACTCACTTTTACTGCTCTGTGTCTTGAAGCAAGAGAAATATTGTAGTTCAGGCAAGAAAATCAGGGTCTGAACTAGGGTTGTGGTAATAAAAGGGCTTGTAAATGGAGTCACCCAGGCTCAGAAAGGGATGTCTGTTATACTTAGCAATAGAAACAGAGTCTTCGGGGAACTCCATTGGACTTTGTTTTTAACGATCCTGACTGTGGAGTTGGATGTATTATAGGCTTGTTGTTGTTGTTAGGTGCCATCGAGTCAGTACCGACCCATAGCGACCTTATGCACAGCAGAATGAAACACTGCCAGATCTTGGGCCAACCTCACTACCGTTGCCACGCTTGAGTCCATCAATGCTGCCACTTGGCCAATCCATCTTGATGGGGGTCTTCCTCTTTTTCTCTGACCCTCCATCTTACCAAACATGATATCCTTCTCCAGGGACTGGTCCCTCCTGACAGTATGTCTGAAGTATGAGAGACAAAGTTTGGCCATCTTGGCCTCCAAGGAGCATTCTGGCTACATTTCTTCCAAAATGGATCTGTGGTTCTCAATTTGTTTATCAGAATTACCTCAGGGGATATAAAATTGTTAATGCCATGCCCCTGACCATGCCAATGGAATCTGTCTCTGAGACTGACACCAAAGTATCAGTATGTTAATATGCAGCAGAGTTTGAGAAGGAGAGCTACAGTCTGGAGCTTACCCCAGTGTTCATTTGCTTGGAAAAAAGAAACATATGGGTCATGTGCTTTTAAAATGCCTGGGTGGGGCCCCAGACCTACTGATGCAGAATTTCCAGAGGCAAGTCTAGCGATCAAAATACTCAGCTACTGGCCCTGGTGACTCCTATCCACCAGGACACTCAGGAAACATGGGAACAATGAATGTAGACTGTGCCCAGGCTCGAGGTCAGACGTGGCAAGCAAAGCCATAAAGTCTGAGGCTCAGTTTGAGGAGAAAATCTGTACCTGTGTAAGAAAATTTATTTTTTGAGTATGCTGTAAGTCCTCTGCTAGAGGGGTAAAGGAAAATAAGATGTATCCTCAATACAATTCTACCCTCCTGGAGGGCAGTAGAGATCAGTGCCCAGGACAATTCTGACATTTGTTTATTATGGGCCCGTAGGGTCTTCCAGGCTCAGAGGTGATGAGAAAGGTGTAAGTTGGAAGATGTAGGTGGTAGAAGGCTGCTGGGTCTGGTCAGATGGTGAAGAGCGAGTACTTTTCAAGTGAGGGCTCCCAGTAGAGGTGGTGGTCCCCCAGGAGACTGCTAGGAATACATCCTTGGGTGAGGACACTGTGTCATTTACTTTACTGCAGGGATCCTTGTCCTTCCCATGAAACAACTCCTTTGTACATACAGCTGTTCTGATTCCCATTGAAACATTTCCAAGTAGAAGAGAGGCCCGGTAAGGACCTATCTTTTGACCTAACAACAAAGAAGGGGACAGGGATGGTTCAGTGGTAAAATTCAATGGGAGACTTGGGTTCAATTGCTGACCAGGCCTTCAGTGGTGCTCCTAGACTAAGACAGACTAGGAAGTAAAGTCTGGTGATTTACTACATAAAATCCCCCAACAGTCTGATCCCCTTGTGCATGGGGTTTCCATGAATTAAGAATATCTTGAAAGTAACTAACAACAACAACAATAGCAAGGTGTTTTTCACACTCCCAAGAAGCCTTTAGAGTCAGAAGTGCCCTCAGTTCATATATTTTGGGCCAAAATATCCCACCGACTCCCAGCATCAGAAATTAATGAAACCGAGCCACAAACCAAAATATACAGCCTTTACCTGTTAGCACAGCAATTTGTGTTGCAAACTGCTATGTACCTTATTGCAAAGAGGAATATTTAAAAATCTACTAGACTTGAATAATCCCTTTCATGTTTTTGTTGTTGTTGTTGTTAAGTGCTGTGGAGCTGGTTCCAACTCATAGCAATGCTGTGTAAGATTTCCAAGGAGTAGCTGGTGACTCTGAACCAGCAATCTGTGTTTCAAACCAATCTTGCTGTTGAGTGCTTATCCTACATCACTATGCCAGGGCTCCAATCTCTTCCATAGGCCTGCCTTTTGAAGCTCTTTTGTTGTTGTTGTTAAGTGCTCTTAACACTACAGAGGGTTTCCAAGGAGCTACTGGTGATCTGAAGCTGAAAAAATTAAAATAAGGCCATGAGAGCCAAAATATGGTCTTGAAGATATCCCACCTGAATATAAAGACCATCTCAAGAACAGATTTGTTGCATTAGACACTAATGACAGAAGACCAGAAGAGTTGTGAGATGACATCAAGGACATCATACAGGAAGACAGCAAAAGGTCATTTAAAAGACAGGAAAGAAACAAAGACAAAAATCAATGTCAGAAGAGACCCTGAAAATTGTTCTCCATTGCAAAAATGCTAAAGTGAATGGAAGAAATGAGGAAGTCAAACAGCTGAACAGAAAATTTCAAAGGGAATCTGGAGAAGACAAAGTCAAGTATTATAATGAAGTGTGCAAAGATCTGGAGTTAGAAACCCAAAAAAACTGAAGAAAATGTCACGTCTTGACTTGAAATACTGACAGATTCTATGGTCAAAAGGAGCCTTGGTGAGGCGCTGTGGACTAATGCGCTGAACTGCATAGTCATTTGAAAGGTTGGTGGTTCAAGCTCATCAGTGGCTTCTTGGAAACCCTATCCAGGATCACTATGGGTCTGAAACGACTCGATGTCACTTAAAGACAACAATAACATGGGCAAAATATTGGATAGTGCAGAAAGCATCAAAAGAAGATGGAAGGAATACACAGAGTTACTGTACCAAAAAGAAATGGTCAATGTTCAACCATTTCAAGAGGCAGCATATAATCAAGAGCCAATGATCCCAAAGGAAGAAGTCCAAGGTGGACTGAAGTCATTGGCAAAGAACAAGGTGCATGGAATTGATGGGATACAAATTGAAATCTTTCAATAAACTGATGTAGCATTGAAGACATTCACTCATCTATGCCATGAAATTTGTAAGACCACTACCTTGCCAGCAATTGGGGGAAAAAAAATCCTTATTTGTGCCCATACCAAAGAGAGCTGAGGCAACAGAATGAGAAAATCACTGAACAATATCATTCATATCACATATAAGTAAAATTTTTCTCAAGATGACTAAAAAATGTTACAATACATTAACAGATAACTGCCAGAGATTCAAGACTGATTTAGAAGAATATGTAGAACTAGGTTTATCTTTGCTGATGTCAGATAGATCTTGGCTGAAAGCAGAATATACCAGAAAGATGTTTACCTGTATTTTATTGACTATGCAAAGGCTTTAGAGTGTATGGATCATGACAAACTATGGATAACATTGCAAACAATGGTTATTCCAGAACATTTAATTGTGCTCATATGAACCTGTACATAGACCAAGAGGAAGCTGTTAGAACAAAATAAGGGGATGTTGAATGGTTTTAAATCAGGAAATTTGTATGCCAGGGTTGCACTCTTTCACCAATCTGTATGCAGAATAAATAATCTGAAAAGCTGGATTTTATGAAGAACATGGCATCAGGATTGGAGGAAGGCTCATTAACACCCGGTGATAGGCAGATGATGCAGCCTTGCTTGCTGAAAGCAAAGAGGGCTGAAATACTTACTAATGAAGATCAAAGACCACAGCCTTCAGTATAGGTTACAAATCAATGTAAGGACAACAAAAATCCTCACAACTGGACCAATAAATAGTATCATGTTAAATGGAGAAAAGACTGAAGTTGTCAAAAATTTAATTTTGCTTGAATCCACTATCAACACTCATGCAAGCAGCAGTCAAGAAACCAAACGGCATAGTACATTAGGCAAATCTGCTACATAAGACCTCTTTAATGTGTTCATAAAAAAGACTGGCTAAATCAATTGCTGCATATCAGGAAGCCAGGAGATGTATTAACTTGATCAAGCAATGAAACAACATCTTAAACAACTGCTGCAATTGGAGTCACCACCTGATTAAATTTACTATAATTCACTGTCATTCTTCAAGATTCATCTATATTTTACATACATCAAATTACAAGTTGAATGGGAATATAGTTGGAACCAGTATCCCTGTTTCCTTCATCTCCTTGGTGGCATTATTCTCTGCAATTCCTCCAGGACGATGTTATGGTTTTTAGTTTATTATTTTCCTATGTAGAGACAGTAATAACTTCTACTTGGTATTTCCTTCTATAATAGCCCTTACTTCACATGTCAGGGACCTGATGTGGGAATTCTGAGTATGTCTATTCCAATTATATATTCTGGAACTGGGGAAATCACTAAAGGATGGGTTCAGGGACACACTGGACCCACAGTGAGAAAAACCTGAGCTAAAACTGCATCAATAACCTGACCTCTATATGCCCCACTCTGAATGGTGGGCCATAGTGACATTTTGGGTCTTCCTGAATTAGTGTCAGTTCAGAGTCAGTACCCAGTAATCCTTGAAAAGTCTGATTATTTTCTCTCCCCAATGAACAGTTACCCTCATAAAAGTCTGCAGATCCCTTAGTGGAAGACTGGGAAGAATATCGACATTATAAATTAGGGGCAGGAGTGGAGTCCTTTCTGAAGAAAACCATCATTCAAGGAGTTGTGGTCTAAAATCTGAGAATTGATTAAAGAGCTATAACTGTATGCTGGCAATTCAAGTTAGATTGTCATTCATTTGACCTAGAATTCTTTTGCTTGCACAGATCAAGTAAATACTCAGTAGATTTCTAATCCTCTTAGGGATACCTAAGTACCCAACAGCGTAAGTCCATGCAATCACACTATTCAGTAATCTGAATAGTAATTCAGATTACTATTTTAGTTCTACTGTCCATTTTTGTCAATTAAGGACGAGATGGATTGGCCAATTGGCAGCATCGATGGACTCAGGCATGGCAACAGTAGTGATGTTGGCCCAGGATCGGGCAGTGTTTCGTTCTGCTGTGCATAAGGTCGCTATGGGTCAGTACTAACTACATGGCACCTAACAACAACAACAACAACAACAACAACAACAACAACAACTTGGCCCCTACCAACCTGAGATCAATTAACCCCACTGTAATTAGATGTCTTAATTCAGTTAGAATAGTTCCCACTGTCAAATTTGATGTATACAAAATAGCAATGACAACAGTCTTCAAGGATGCTGGGGCTCCCTTTACAAGTTTGTTCCTTACCATTATAGTAAAAGGTGTGTCCTCTGGGCACTTCATGTGTGGGTCTGTGGGTCTAACCTGATAAATTCTCTCTAACATGCCAATTTTCCTAAGTCTTTGGATATCATCTTCTGCAGTATAACAAGGTTGTTGTTGTTGTTGTTGTTAAGTGCCATCGAGTCAATTCTGACCCATAGCAACCCAAGGAGCAGCTGGTGAGCTTGAACCACCGACCTTGCATTTCAAGTGACTTTGCTGTCTGATGCATTATCCCACAGCGCCATACCAGGACTCCATAACAAGGTAGATCTGGTATTTTAACTTGATTTAGCGTAAGCCATTATAGAGTCCTGACAATATGTCCGAAGTATGAGAGATGAAATTTGGCCATCCTGGCCTCCAAGGAGCACTCTGGCTACACTTCTTCCAAACAGATCTGCTGGTTCTTTTGGCAGACCATGGCACTTTCAATATTCTCCTCCAACACCGTAACTCAAAAGCATCAATTCCTCTACAGTCTTTCTTATTTACTGCCCATATTGTCAGGAGGGACCAGTCACTGGAGAAGTATATCATGTTTGGTAAGGTGGAGGGTCAGAGAAAAAGAGGAAGACCCCCAACGAGATGGATTGGCTAAGTGGCAGCATTAACGAACTCAAGCGTGGCAAAAATAGTGAGGTTGGCTGAGGATTGGGCAGTGTTTTGTTCTGCTGTGCATAAAGTCACTCTGAGTCGGTACCAACTCCATAGCTCCTAACAACAACAACAACAACAACAACAACATCATGGAGTCCTGGTATGATGCTGCAGGATATAATGCACTGGACTGCAAGATCCGTTTGAATCATAAGGTCGGTGGTTAAAACCAATCAGATGCTCCTCAGAAACCCTATACAGACTTGCTCTGAGTCGGAACCGACTCAATGGCACTTAATTACAATAAAAAAATCATGTAATCTCAAACTGAAACACTGAATGAAGAATCTGTGCTTAGTGTGCCCATGTCAAGAAATTCATATTGATCCATGGTTATGTTCCCTGTACCATTATTCCAACTCTTAATAGACACTTACACACATGTTCCCCAGGCTTCTGTTTGTACATCTTAGAAAAACCAAACAATTCTTTGGGAGCGTAGTTTACCTCTTCCTGAATCACACTTTGTACTTCACCTTTTGGGGTTTTCTAGGACTTAAGTTTAGCTTATGGGTATAGAAACAAAAATGGGTGGTAGTGGTGGGTCCTGAGAACATTTAGCAATGTCTTTCAAGTCATGTGCCTCAGTTGATGCCTCAAGCAATGCTCTCAGATCTGATGTGCTAGGGGCAAGACTGAGAGCAGTTACCTGAGTATTGTATTTGCTGATCTCCAGGTAACATGTTCACTCTACTGTTTTAGGTTGTAGAATAACCTTGAAAACCAGAAAAAATTCCAAAGTCTCTCTGAAGACTTACTTTGCTTTCTCAGGAACCAGTGAGTCTCTCAAAGGCAGTGCCCTCTTCTTTGTAGGGGCACTGTTGTTGTTAAGTGTTATCAAATCGATTCTGACTCATAGAGACAATGGATAGGATTTCCAGGAGCAGCGGGTAGGTTTGAACCACCAACCTTGTGATTAGCAGTCTAGTGCTTACCCTAAAGCGCCACACCCATGATTAAGTATTATATGTTTTTGTTGTTAAGTGTCGTTGAGTTGGTTCCAACTCATAGTGACCCTGTATATGGCTTCAGATTAGTAGTAGTTGGTGGATTTGAACTGCCAACCTTGCAGTTACAAGTCCAGTGCCTATCCTACACATTATCCCACCGGGACTCTCAATAAGGGCATAGAACTCGTAGTTTTAATTTTTTCTTTTTGCATTATTTTGTTAGTGGTTGCAATATAAATCTTTACAATTTTGTATCACTTCCCATAAAATAGAGAAACTTAAATGATAACTCCATTTACCCTGGCCTCACCCTTCAGCATGGCTGTCTTATGTATCATACCTGCAAATTTTATGAATCCTACATCACAGGTTATAATTTTGTTTTAAACAGTCATAGGCATTTTAAAAATTGTATTTATTTTGTTTTTGCTCTGTGTACTTTAAAGTAACTAACGGGGAAAATATTCTCTTAAATATACCTCAATACTTAGCATTTCTAATGCTCTCATTCCTTCCTAGAGATCTGAATTTCC
>NW_006408684.1:4612883-4622133 GCF_000296735.1 Chrysochloris asiatica | reverse complement strand
CAAGTGGCAGCATCGATGGACTCAAGTGTGTCAATAGTAGTGAGGTTGGCCCAGGATCGGGCAGTGTTTCGTTCTGCTGTGCATAGGGTCACTATGAGTTGGTGCCGACTTGATGGCACCTAACAACAACAACAACAATATGAGAGTCCCGGATTGGAGCTATGGATTAATGCGCCAGACTGCAAAGCCATTTGAAATGTAAGGTTGGCAGTTCAAGCTCACCAGTTGCCCCTCAGAAACCCTATACAGGGTCATTATTGGTTGGAATGGACTCAACAGCACTTAACAACAACTACAACATTTCATATGACTAATAAATTAATGAAAAAGTGTTCAACAGAGCAGAGAAATACAAATTAAAACCATAATGAAATACTATCATCATGGTTTTAATTTGCATTTGGACAAAAACAAGTTTTAATAAAGATGTGACTAATTTAGGACATGCATATACTGCTGTTGCTGTTGTTGTTATTGTGTGTTGTCGAGTCAATTCTGACTCGTAGTGACCCTGTATAGGGCTTCTGAGGGTGGCTAGTGGGTTTGAACTGCCAACCTTGAGGTTTTCCGTTCAATTCTTATCTTACAGTTCCATACCAGGGCACAAAAAATATATGCCCAATGTGGGACACCAATCCATGGCCCTGAGATTTAGAGTCTCATGCTCTATTGACTGAGATAGCCAAGGTATACATTGATACAATTACTTTGGGACCATTTTTGGCAGTGTTTACAAAGGCTGAACGAGTGTTTCCACTAATTCCATCCTCAGTATATGTTTTTTGTTGCTGTTGTTAGTTGCCGTTGAGCCAGCTCCGACTCATAGCTACCCTATGCACAACAGAACAAAACACTGCCTACCCTTTGCCATCCTCAGAGTTGTTATGTTTGAGCCCATTGCTGCATCCACTGTATTAATCCATATCATCGATGTAGAAAACACACCTGTATGTGTTCATTCAAACACACGTTCAAAAATGTTTCCAGCAGCCATTAGACTCAAAATCTGGAAAGAAATCAGTGTTTACTAAGAATAGAATGAATAAATAAATTGTGGTATATTCAGGCGATGGTTTCTTCTACAGCAGTATAATGGACAAAAAGCATACCACAACAAGAATATAAAACCAAAGAAGTCAAATACAAAAGAAGGCACATCGTACAAATTTATTTATATAAAGTTCAAAAACAGGTCACACTGATTCATGTTTCTAGAGGGCAGGATGGTGGCTACCTTTGGGGAGGAATTACTTACTAAAGGGACACAGGCATTTCTGGTACAACATTGCTTTGTTTCTTGATGGGTGTATGTGTGTGGCTGGTTACATGACGTGTTCACTTTGTAAAGAGGACTGAGCTGGAAGACTATTAATTGCATGTTTTTCTACGTATGTGCTATGTTTCAATTAAATTTAATAAAGAGGGAAAATTTCATTTAACTAGACATTTCTTTGCTTCAAATGATCCATTTTTCACTTTTAGCTACAAATTAGGAGATGGAAAATGGGGGTAGTATGAGAAATGAAGAGAAAAAAGAGAAAGAGAAAAAAACCAAGGGAGTATTTTTACTGAAAATAGTAAAACTATGTAAGACACAAAAGGAAAAGCAAGTAATTCTACCCCCCCCCCAGTTGTTATTGTGATAAAATTAACATTTTGGCAATTAAAGATGGGAATTCCTCATTCTCATTATGTTTTGTACATAGGGCATGAAATCACCCTTCCAGGACACAGAATAGGAAGTAAATTGGAATTATTTTTAGTTCTCACAAAGGCTCTAACCTCAAGTAGAACAAAATGTCAAGTTTAATGATTCCTCCAACCACTAAGCTAGAAATCAATTTTAAAAACTCATTTATTGTGCCATAGCTAGGTCACTAGTAGACACTTTTAATAAGAAATTGTAGCTATCAGTTATGGGAGTTCTAATTTTCTGAACAAATTGTATTGGTCTTTTTCCAGAGAAAGATAACTACATGTATTAAATGATAAAGTCTCTTACTAGGAACAAATTGTGAAATTTAAGTGTAAATAACATCATGGATTAAAATGGATTCTCCTAAAGAAAAAGAAAAACAGATCTCTATCTCACACTACAGTTAAAGTATTTGTTGTTGTTACGTGCTCTCTAGTCAATTCTGACCCATAGCAACCCTGGATAGGGTTTTTTTTTTTTTCAATGTTTTATTGTGAATTATATGATAGTTTACATGGGAGAACTTTAGTTTTACATTCATTCCATCGTATAGCATCTCATTGCCATGCTGGATAGGGTTTTTAAGGCTTCTTAAATCTTTGTGGGAACAGAAAGTCTCATCTATCTCCCATGACATCTGAAGGAGAGAGGACTCATTAAACAAAAATTAAAAACAAAACAAAAAAAACCCTGTAAGAGACACACACAGAATGCATTTGATCACATGAAAAATAAGGGTTTCTGCTCAGCAGATAAGAATATCTCAAAGTTAGAAAACAGAAAGAATGAAAGAAATGGTATCATATTCAAAACTAACAAAGGATTGTAAAGAAATGCAAACTATCAATATAAAAATAAATAAAGGAGCTACACCACTAATTGACAGAAAAGAAAATACAAAAAGGCTATTAAGCAAATTTTTTAAATGCGTAAGTCATCAGAGAAGCACAAATTAAAGCACTTTAATATCACTTCACATTCATCTGATTGGCAAAAACTCGAAATTTGAAAATTCCATGTGTTGGCAGGCATGCGGTAATATCAAGGTCCTGTGCACTGCTGGTGGAGGTAGAGCTGGTGGAGTAAATTCTGGGAAGTCATCTGCACCATTTAGTCTTCATACATCCAGTGATCTAGCAACGGCACTTGAGTTTAGATCTGTAGTACAATGGGCTATTGGCCTACTCCTCCCTCCCATGTAATGGAGTTTATGTCCACATTCTTTGCCGTGTAATCTTGCTGTGTTCCTTTATATTGTAGCTAGAGTGTATTTCACAACCCATGATGTTGTACTTGTCCAGGTGACTTGGCTTTGGCCAATGGAATATAAAATAGACAAAACAAAAGCAGAAACTTTAAACATGATTGTATATTTTTCTTTACCTCTTATACTCGAGTCATTCTTCATAATGAAAACATGCTTGGGATAGTAGTTGATCCAAGGAAAATGGAGCAATCCAGACCTAATCCTACTCTGCAGCCTGAAGTTAAACCCAGCCAATCCAGTCAAGTTAAGCCCAGCCAATCCAGCCAAATCTAGGAGATCCCCAACTGACCTGAAGACCTATGTGAAAGACAATGAAATGCTTATTGTAGTAAGCACTGTTTACAGGACTATTGTAGCAACTGCTGGCCCATCAGGGTGTACATGTTTCCTGATGGGTCAGCATTATTCATAATGACTGGGAGTTAGAGGTAATCTGGATGCCCATCACCAGCAAAGAGATGTGAGAAATGTGTGCATGGGCTCTGTGGAGTACTACACAGCTATTAGAGCATAACAGATTTGATGTGCCAAAGGAACATGGATGGCTCTTAGAGGTGTAGTGCTGAATGAAAACGGTAAGAGACAAGAGGAGATACACATTATACCTTTTACATAAACTTAAAACACATGCATACCAATCAGGAAAGTAAAATTTGCAATGAACAAATGTTGTTGTTGTTAAGTGCCATCGAGTCGATTCTGACCCATAGTGACCCTGTATAGGATTTCCAAGGAGCAGCTGGTGAGCTTGAACCACTGACCTTGCAGTTCAAACAACTTTGCAGTCTGACACATTAGTCCACAGCGCCACACCAGGACGCCGATGAACAAATAGAAACCCCCCAAAAATACGTATTCTAAATCGAATGATTGTGCGTGATATAAAGAGAAATGAGAGTGGGGATAAAAGGAAGTATATATAAATATATTAAACAAGAAAGGAGACTTAAAATAGCATTATGAATTAAAATCAGCTTGCTCTGATTTTCCAGTAGTTTGGAGTACTATGGTAAACAGCTTTATCTGTGAGGGATTTCCACCCCCTCTTATTGGGGAGAAATGTTCCTCAGAGCAGACTTGAGATTCTCAACCAGACACCTCTGCCTGATTCCAGTGATTAGTCACTTTTTTATCCATCAATTGACAAGAATTGAGTGGGAACTACCGATTGCCCACCATCATACGACACACTGTGGTGAAGAGGATAGGATGTGGCAGCTGTTTCAAACATTTATAATCTAGTATGGAAATATAATCTTAATTAGTTTGGACCTCATACCATAATTGTTGGCTAGGAAAAATGTGTTTAACTATTGCCACAGCAATGCTATTTAAAACCAGTCATAAAATTTCAGCAGCATACACTAGTAAGATTTTATTTCTAGCTCACTGTCTTTAGACAGGTTATGCAGCTCTCTTCAGGCTGCACGTTTGAGTCGCCAGACAGACTCTGTTCCAGGAAATGTTCTACTCAGAAAGATGGCAGAAGTAAGAGAAAGTAAGTCCAAATGTTGTTGTTGTTGTCATTGAGTTGGCCTCTGACTCATTGTCACCCAATGTACAACAGAAGGAAGTGCTGCCACTCTTTTACCTTGCCCATGATCAGCTGAGGATTGGATCATGTGATCCATAGGGTTTTCATTGGCTTAATTTTGGAAGTAAATCACCAGGCCTAACTTTTTAGTCTGTCTTAGTCTGGAAGCTCTGTTGAAATCCATTCAGCATCCTAACAGCCCATAAGCCTCCATTGACAAATAGGTGGGGCACTGGCTAGGAATCAAATCCAGATCTCCCACATAAAAGGCAAGTATTCTGTTAATGAATCACCACTGCCCCCATACCCAACTACGCAAGTATATTTCAAACATTTTTCACATCACATCCACTTGACTGAAGCAAGAGGTGTAGTCAAAGTCAAAAGGTGAAAGGGTGCACAGTCCACTAAGAAGCCATGTCAAGCACCTAAATAACACGACTAGGGGTACAGTGAAAGGAGAATCAGGAGGAAAGACACAATTAGGGTGTCAAAACAATGAGATTCCAAGGATAGGCTGCAGAATTTTAAAATCACAGGTGAATCTTACGTGGGTAGAAATGGAAAGAGCCTCAGGTGGGTGACCAGCCATTTTTGCTTGCCTAGAATTGAGGAGCTTTTAGAACATGAGACTTTCAGTGCTACTGTGAGAAAAATTGGGTGAATGGAGATGAACTGGACACCCCAAATAAACTTTAGAGACCAGTTAGCCCAAGAGTGACAAATAAATGGAAACTGTGTGTGATTCTTGTCACCCAGTAGGATGTGCTGAGAGCTTTTCATGGAGAAGGAAGCTTTATTCACAAGTTGGGCTGCAGAAAGACCAGTGGGACTGAGGAGTGAAGTCTGAGATGGACTAAAGCTGGGAAAGAAGAAGGGGTATACCACATATGTTCTGTCTTTGACCTATTCCTAGAAAAAGGATGGAAGTGGTACTTCTGGAGCAGCTCTCTTAGATCATGAGTTGTGTTGACAAAGGCAAAGCCACAAACTAAAGAGTTCCCAGAGCTATGAAGTCACAAGAGCAGCCCTTTTTCTTAACTTTTCTTAACTCTTATCTGGAAGAAATAATAAAACTCTTTTAAAAAATACTGTCACAAGTTCCCTTTGTTACACAAGATGCAACTTAACTAACACAGGCTTCTATTGACCTTCAGACTGATGAAGAATGTCCTGAGTAAAATAAAATATAAGTTAAAGTTCCTGGCCAACGATAGATGCTCAGTTAAAACTCAGTTGTTGGGTTTCTTCTGCCATGTGTGCAAACCAATAAATTAACACTTTGCTAACTCAGGACTTTTAGGAATAGATTTCTTTCAGTAGATTATACTGCCTTTCTAGATTGTTGTTAAGTACCATCAAATTGGTTCCCACTAATAACACGTTGTGTAGGGTTTCCAAGGAGCGGCTGGTGAGTTTGAATCACCAACTTTGTGATTCAAACCAACCTTGAGATCAAGTGCTTATCTTAGAGCACAACACTAGGACCTTTCTAGATAGTAATTGATTAATGAGCAGAGAAAAAGTTTTATGTTCATGCCTTTTCTAAAGGATTCACTGGTTAAATTCTATGGCTAAAAACAACATACATGTTTATCAAAATGATAGGGAGCTAGTTAAATACCATGTCATCATTACATTGCCCTGGATGAACTTCATGAAGACTGTGTTGTTGTTGTTAAGTGCCGTTGAGTCAGTTCTGACTCATAGTGACCCCGTATAGTGTTTCCGAGGAGCAGCTGGTGGGTTTGAACTGCTGATCTTGTGGTTTGCAGTCTAGTGCTGATCTCACAGCACCACACAAGGAATCCTTATGAAGTCGTGAAGTCATGAAGACTAGACTAGACTGTATTTATAACTGTTTAACCCATGATGATCACCCTAATGCAGGCTTGAGACCACACTTCCTCACAGGCTGGATCTCATTGTATGAGGTGGGATCATAAGTCATTGTAATGCTGTGCTTTCTCTTTGCTTGGTTGTAAGTTTGGCAAAGGAAGGGACTATATCTTCACTGCTCACTGTCATATCCCTGAAGCTAAGAAAAGACCTGGAGACACGCTCAGTTTATTAAATATTTGATAAATGAGTAATAGAAGGACATGATCTGGCTGAGACTAGACTCAGATTTCTTTTTAAAATCTTGATGACATAGAGCTAGAAATGGGATTGTGATATTGCCATTTTAAAGCTCCAGGCAGGTTTCTCCTGTACCTAGATGTGACATTTTAAATTTATCTTTGAGTTTAGACCTCCCCTTTGGGAAAATCACTTTATTGAACTTCCCACTTCCCTCCAGATAAAGTAAAGATTCTATGAAGGAAATGACAAATGATTTTACATAAATAGTTGTTTGTCTAAGTTATGGATTTATTTGCATTTCTGCACACTGTTTAGAAAACATGCTTATTTAGGAAAATATTTATTTCCTCATAAAAAATGTTCAGTTTTAAAACAGGGATTTGCATTGTCCCTAGAACTGATTGTTAGGTCTTAGGAAATATGTGTTTCCTATTCAAACAATTGAGTCCTGGTGTAGCTCTGTGGGTTAATGTGCTGCCCTGAAAAGTTGGTTTTAACAGCAAGTTCTGTGGTTCAAGCTCACCAGCCACTCCTTGAAAATCTTATACAGAGTTGCTATGGGTTGAAACCAATTCTGTGGTACAACAACAACAACAATTCAAACAATTGGAAACACATATTTCCCAAGAACTAACAATGAGTTCCAGGGACACTGTTTTCTATTCAAACAATGGAGTCCTGGTGTGCCACTGTAGAATAAGTATTTGACTACAAGGTTGGTTTGAACCCCAGGGTCAGCGGTTCAAATTCACCAACTGCTCCTTGAAAACCCTAAACAGGGTCACTATGAGTCTGGAAGGACTCGATGGCACTTAACAACAACAACATTCAAACAGAGACTGGGAGAAACGAGGAGTGTGGGACAAGAATATGGAAAGGCAAATCTTCATTCTGCACCAGTGAAGGAGCTCCAAAAGAATCAGACTGGGAGTATCGGAGATGGGGGGAATGATGGATTATTGAACCCTAAAGCAAGACCATCCTCTCTGGGTAAGTGAAGAGACAGGAGGATTCGACTATCAAAGGGGTAGATCTGAGGATGGGATGAAGTATATATACCAAACCCCAAGTAGGGGAGACATGCTCAAGGTAACTCCTTTTTTACAAAGATAAACTAGCACCACTTCCTTCCCCTCAACATGGCGGCAGACTAGAATTGGAGGAAATAGATATCCACCAAAATGAATGTTGGAACTGCAAAATAGTTTCATCTTGGTGGCCATTAGAAGCTAAAATAGACAAAGAAGGATTTCTCTCTAGAGCCACACCCTGAATTTGGACTTAAAGCCTCTTGAACAGTGAAAAAGAAAATTCTTTTTTAAAGCTATTCACTCATGCTATGTTTTTAATACAGCAGCAGTAGGGAACTCAGATACCAAGTTGCTCAGCAATTCAGGAAGAGGCAGGCAGCCTCTTGCTAGGGGCAGGTCTGAAGTTCTGACAGGCAACTAGATTCACCCTTTGGATGAAGCCTAGAGAGCAGAACTTGCAGAAAAGTCCCCTGAGTTCCTAGAACAGGAAGTATGTGGTCTTATAGCAACATCTTCTGTTGAGTGGTCTGGAAAATCAATGGTTTTTTGAAGCAGCACAAGAGAAGTCAGATGCCTAGGAGTGATTCATCCTAGTACTGTTTTGGACTCAGAAAGTCTTATTACTATTTTAGTTTTACTTCGACCTTGAAAACAAAACTGGTTGGAAATAACGTATTCAAATGATGCTTTAGTCATACATCTGACAAAAATGAATTGAGAATCTGCTATTATTAAAAAATTCTAAATAAATTTGATAGCATGGATCAAAAACATTTTTTAACTCTATAAAGAGGCAACTAGCAAGATTGGATTTTAAATTTTTTTAAGTTAGTTCAAGTGTTAGTATTGAAGTCATAGAGATTTTTATGGTCTATCAGGAAAGGAATACCTAAAAGCAGTGCTAAGTTGGATATTATTGTTTGTTACATGTTGTCAAGTTGGGTTGGATTCATAGGGACCCTATATAGGGTTTCCGAGGATCAGCTGGAGAGTCTGAACGGCCCATCTTATGGTTAGCCATCCAGTGCTTATCCTACAGTGCCACACCAGGACTCCTTGAGCATTTATTGTTGTTGTTTTAAGTGGCATCAAATTGGTCTGACTCACAGTGAACCCTTTATAGGGTTTCTGAGGAGTGGCTAGTGAGTTTAAACTGTCAACCTTGCATTTCAAACTGACCTTGCACTCCAGCACATTTTCCTGCAGCACCACTGAGCATTTGTAGGTAGACCTAAAAGAAAATTTTAACACTTGCTTTAACAGAGCAAGAGCCATGGATCCACAAGGTGAGAGGCCAAGGCCAGAGAGAGGTGTGCTGTGGGCATGGCTGAGAGGCAGCTGCTCTGATCAAAGAACTATATTCGGAACATTTCTGATCCTGAATTATACCTAGTTGCTTCCCTAACACACTCCATAACTACGAGTATTGTCTGAGATCTTTGTGTGGTCACTGTAGCAAATTATCAAATCCAGTAGAGAAGTAGAGAGTAGCATGGGAGGGATGGTTGTTATTGTTAGAGTCATTGAGTCGGCACTGACTCATAGTGACCCTATGCACAAGAGAACGAAACACTGCCTGATTCTGGGCCAACCTCACAATTGTTGCCATGCTTGAGCCCACTGATGCTGCCACTTTGCCA
>NW_006408684.1:4600158-4612206 GCF_000296735.1 Chrysochloris asiatica | reverse complement strand
TCTACTCCCGTAAAGATTTACACCCTCGGAAACCCTATACAGGGTCGCTATGGGTCGGAACCGACTCGACGGCACTTAACAACAACAACAACAAATCTTCACTTCAGCTTGGAAAGTTTTCATTTTTTGCAATATGGGTCTGCTGATGCCTAATTCATTTTGGAAATTTTTTTGTTATTATTTATTTATTTTGTCTGAAAATGTCTTTATTTCTCTTCATCCTTGAAGAATACTTTTTCTGATTATAGATTTCTACATCAACAGGCTCTTTCTTCATTCATCATCTTATAGCATTGTTGTTGTTGTTGTTATGTGCCGTGGAGTTGGTTCTGACTCATAGCGACCCTGTGCAGGGTTTCCGAGGCTGTAAATCTTTACGGGAGCAGAAAGCCTCATCTTTCTCCCACGGTACAGCTGGTAGTTTCGAACTGCTGACCTTGCGGTTCGCAGCCCGATTCGTAACCACTACGCTACCAGAGCTCCTTACCTTATAGCATAGTGGGTTACAAGTTGGACTGCTAACTGCAAGGTCAGAAGTTCAAAATTACCAGCTGCTCCTTGGGAGAAAAATGAGGCTTTCTGCAGCTTCGGAAAACCTGTGCAGGATTGCTGTGAGTTGGAACTGACTCCACGGCACATAACCACCACCACCACCTAAAAGACAGTGTCTAGTGTCTCCTTCCTCTATGGTGTCTGAGGAGAAGTCAGTGGTTATTTGAATTTTTCTTCTAGAGCACAGCAGATTAGGAAAGAAAATTCATTGGCTAACGTTCAGCCTCAATTCAAAGCTGAGCAAGTTTATTGGTCAGTGATAAAACCTCCTTCTTACAGGTTAGTGTTTTTCTAGAAGACAAAATTCACTGCTAGTTAACCTACACCTATGGATGCAGTAGCTTAAAAGAAGGAACAAATCTTTACAGCGA
The DNA here is from genome assembly GCF_000296735.1 of Chrysochloris asiatica. NCBI lineage: Eukaryota > Metazoa > Chordata > Mammalia > Afrosoricida > Chrysochloridae > Chrysochloris > Chrysochloris asiatica. The sequence continues at coordinate 4,611,283 of NW_006408684.1, read as the reverse complement.
GGATCATTCCCACCCCCTTGATACACAGGGTAGACAGGGATGGGCAACTTGGACATTGGTTACCCAAAAGAGGGGAGGGGGAGGTACAAAGGCAAGAAGTGACTGGCTTATAAGCTTTCAAGAGGGAGCCTAGATCCAGAGGGCACAGAGGAAGGAAAATCTCCTCTGAGTAGTATCCAATCTGTCTGGGCGGGGCTAATAAAAGGAGCTGGGGTAGCACTCATGTGGTACAATAGTGAATAATTACTATCAGGGCTGACTGTGAGGGTTGGAAATGTAAAGGCAGACATTTAAAAACAAACAAACAAAAACTCACTGCTGGGTTTCCCACTCTATGGCTTGGTTTTTGTCATCCCCTCCACTCAGAATAAGCAGCTCTGGTAGCGTAGTGGTTACAAATTGGGCTGCTAACCTCAAGGTCAGCAGTTCGAAACTACCAGTTGTTCTGTGAGAGAAAAATGAAGATTTCTGCTCCCGTAAAGATTTACAGCCTCAGAAACCCTATACAGGGTTGTTATGAGTTGGAACCGGCTCCACGGCACATAACCACCGCCACCACCACCTAGAATGTCCTCCTCACCCACCCACTTGTAGAACTCTACCTCTTTCCTTTGTGAACCTTCTCAAATACTACCTCCTCCATAGATTGTTTTCCAAAGGACACTTTTATTGGAAAACCTTTTTGTGTGCTTCTTTTTGGATTAAAGGAAACAGCAAGGTCTTCCAGAATGCCCTTTACAACCCGGTCACGTACTGGCAGACTTTCCGTGAGAGATAGCTACATTCTACAGAAGGGTCTATTTGAGCCTTCAACAGGCAGCATGATCTATAAATCAAAGGGGACGCAATTATCTAAACAGTTCCATTTCATTGTTATTATTGGAAGATGTTTAAATAATATTGTGTTGCTTGTGACGACTATTAAAAGTGAAGTTAAATACTCCTTTTCCCAACTGTCTTCTGATGAGCTGTAGGACTCCTAAAAGAACTTTCATCTAGCTGTTCCCCATTAGGACTGCTACCCAAAAAAACCAGTGCTGACAAAGCTGAGACAATCCAGCCCTCTGCTTTGCAGTCATATCTGCTTGTAGCTCAGTCTCCATTTCCCTAACCGAAGAATTATAACAATATATGGTTTTGATTTCCTTTCTGCCTTTCTGTATTCCCAAATGTTCTCTAATGAGCATTTTTAATTGTATAATTCTTGCTAAAATGAATCTGATGTGTGTTTCTGGAAGTCAAGCTATATAGTTAGGTCCTCCCTAGGTGGTATTTGGTGGGTGAGAATGGGAATTTTGTAAATTAACAGACCTGTGACTTATCCCCATTACCTACGGCAGAGTTGAAAGTGGCAGGTTCACTATAAACACCAGTTGCCTGAACACCTGGTCATGTCTCCCAGTGGCATTGCCTTCTCTTGTAATGCTGTACCCTTTGTGGGCGTGCAAGGAGGACTTGGTCTCTTTGGAAAATCCAAGGCAACAAAACAGCAAACTGCTCATGGGCAGCACTTTCTCAAGCCAGTGCTCATCCACACCTACCCCTTGTCTCGGGTGGGAGATCTGGCTCCTGCACAGCTGCTCACGAGGTTGCTATAACCCCAGCTGGCACCCATGGAGCTCACAACAAAGGCTGTTTCAGGTTGATGAAGCATTTGTTCTGGTTTTTCATCAGAAAATGGCAACATTACAGGGTTCTATAAATGGGTAGGCAACTTTAGAGGCTGTTCTTTTCCTCCATAAATAATAGGAGGCCTTCCCACTACCCAATTATTCCACTTTAAATTGGAACACAGAAAAAAGACCCCAGAAGAGATCTCAGAAATGAGGGCAGGGTGATGGGGCAGAGTGGGCAGGGGCCAAGAAGTGGGGTGCCTGGAGCCTGCATCCCACCCCCACCCCCTGAGGAAACTCCAAGATGTTGGCCTCTTATAGATGCAATTTGCTCATCCAAGTGTAGCCCAAAAGTCCAGCCTGGGACTAGAAAAATAAAAGATCTTTCCTTAGCCTGAGGCAAGAAACAAGATCACATTTCTTGTGATGCCCTAATTAAAATGGTCTCCAGCCCCCACTCACTGTACCAACAGGAAGGTCAGCCCAAACGTTCTTGAGAAATTTCAGAAAGATGCCTGCTCTCCTAAGAGTTGGGTATTAGGGCTCTCCTGCAGTCATCTGCTATTGCAGATGTGTTCCTGGAGGAAGGCCAGGGCCACTTCTGATTGCTGTCCCCTGGTTCCCCAGAACGCCCTGCTCCTCCACCCCAGTAGTCTTGCACTGCTGGTCCATTGTCTCTAGCATAGGTCCCTTGCCAGCACACAGTGACCCCTCAGAACCTGCAGCAGAACTATTCATTGGAAGGAAGCGGTTGTTCTGTTCTGGAAGCATCAAAAGGAAGGATGTAAGACACAAGCTTGCATCTGGGGATTTAGCTAATTGTGCCATAAGAATCTCATTGGACCAACCAGGCTTAAGGGACCTGCAGGCTGGGAAGGACTTGTTAGGCTGGTTCAAGCACTTCCTTGGTCAGAGCGCTACAGAACTATGAGAAAAGTCTGCTTCCAGAAGTTCTGGACGTCATCTACACATGTGTGAGGCTGGTAAGTAGGACTGTACTCACATTGGGTGTGCTGCCCTGTACAGCACGCTCAGGCACTTCGCTTTACCATATAATCTCAGATTAATGAAGTGCAGGGGCTGGGGAAGATGGTCCCCAACACACACATTTTAGAACATCCTACATACAGAAATGTTCCAGCTTTGTGTGTATCAGGCTGGGCCTAGATGTCTGATCCATGTTCACACCGACTCTCCACTGGGTGTCTGCAAGGAGGACATTTGGGGGACAATGGGGCACTCACTCCTTCTCTCTCTCTCTCTCTCACTGGAGAGTGTGACCTTTCTCTGCCATGTATCCTGACCAGCCGACTGACTTCCTTCTATAGACTTTGTTGTTGTTGTTAAGTGCTGTTAAGTCGGTTCTGACTCATAATTGCCCTGTATAGGGTTTCTGAGGAGAATTTGGTGAATTTAAACTGCAGACCTGACAGCTCTGACTTTGCAGTCTAGCTCATTATCCCGCAGCACCATACCAGGACTCCTCGATAGTCTTTAGAGAAGTTAACTCATTTAAGTAATGTCTATATTGGGTCTCTGGAGTCCTGTGTGACATTGCCAGATAATGCGCTGGACTGCAAGGTCAGTTCGAATTGCAAGGTTGGTGGTTTAAACATCCTAAGACTGAGATATGATCGTATGAAGCTTTTTTTTCTTTAATGAAAAATCAGTTATTCATATACTTTTCTAGAGCAGAGAAAAAGGTGTCTTAGGTTATAGTTTATTTCTGAAAATGATAAAATATTTAAACATGCATGAAATCATCAGTCCACCAAACCTTTTCCTCTCTGGCATCTCTCTCACCCTGAGGATACATGTCTAACATTCTAGACAGGCATAGTCATTTCCAAGTTCTGATTCCAGCCTCCCTAAACAGACTTCTGATTATGATTTGGCTGTCCATTTAGGAAGTGCTGGTGACTACATGGCCTATGAGTAGTCTGGTCTCTATAACAGGTAGTTATTTATCATCTTACTATAAGACAATCACTGGCATGTGGTCTTATACATCAGTCTTGTTTAATGTGAGTTGTCTCTGAAGGACAGCTTCCCTCACTCGCATTTACAAAATCATGTTTCTGAGCATGCCAGGCTTCAGGTCCAGCCTGACTGGGGCAATGAAGGGCTTTCAGAGAGGCCTCTGAAAAACAGCCTGCTTCATAGGGAGGGACTCTAACATGTCCCAACATTGCTGTTTGACTAAAGGCAAGAGTTTTGACACCACAAAAAATTGCTAAAATGTATTCCTCATCTACTTTCAACTGTTCAGCTACCACAAAGTGGTGCCAATGAAGGCCAAGACCACAAGTTGAGGCTGTAGAAGAGGAAAGGGAGTTCACGCTTTAGAAAAGTCAGTCTCAAATGTGAATGTGCATGTGAATCCGCTGGAGGACTGATTGAACACGCCGCTGGGTCCCTCCCAGTGTGTCTGACTCTACAGTTCTGGATTGGGACCCAGAAACATACATTCCTAGCAAATGCCCAATGCTCATCCAGAGTGAATACAGTATTATCAAGAAGTTCATTCTATTCCCAGCAAGTACTTATAACCACTCTGTAAGCAGCATACTGTTACTTTTCTATATAATCTCTTCTTGGATCTCAAAAGTGACAGTGGAGGAGCTCTCGGGGGTCGGGGGGGAGGGCGCGGAGGGGGGCCGGAGTATGTGTGTCTCCTTCCAGCTACACCAAGGCCACAATCACCTTTGTGAAACTGTGCATGTTGTCTTGTTCAGCTTTACAGTAAGAACAAGCCAGTTAACAGATTTGAAGCAGTGAGTGAAGGAATGTTCACAGTGGGAATGCTTTTCCATAGTTACAGATGAAACCACAGCAGGCATTTTAGAGCCGTATATGCAGTACACACCAGTCATGACAGCATACCCACACGCCCCGGAAAAACACAGCACACGGCACTCTTGGTAAATGTGCATTCAGCTTCTGTGTCATGTGTCGTAATTCACATTATCAACTAGACTTGCCCAACAACTTCCATATGACCCAGTCAAATCCACATGATGATCTGGATATTAAAAAGCAGGACTGGAAAACGTCAGTGATAAGAGTTTTGGTACCTTAAATTTCCCTGAGATGACTTCTATCCAAAGTCATAATTTCCACCAAATGACTGGCTGCTTGTTGTTATTGTTAAGTGCTGTCAAGTCGGTTCCAACTCATAGTGACAATGTATAGGGTTTCTGAGGAGTGGCTGGTGAGTTCAAACTGCTCACCTTGTGGTTCAAATCTATTTTATGGTCAAGTGATTATCCTACATGACCACACCAGGACTCCAATGACTGGGTAGGATCATGCAAATAGGGTGTCCAGGGCTCTAATGCTGGGGTTGTTAGTTTTGCCATTCTGTTAGGGTTAAAAGGAGTCATCTCAGAAGCAGGAACTGACAATCCCAGCGCCATCAAGAAAGAAGAGCATGAGTGGAGCATGAAGTCTCTACCTAGAAAAACAACGTCAACAGAGGTAGTAGCATGGAAGGCCAGAATAACTGCAGGCTTCTAGGCCATGGACTGAGAACCCTGAGTATCTGTGAACAGGAGGCTGGCTTTGCAGAGAATGTGCCTTTTAGGCATTCACAGACTGCGTAAAAGAGCTTTGTAACACTTGCTAGAGTGGGACAGAGACGGATGGGCCACATGGCTGAGAGGTTCAAGACAATAATGAGGTGTGCCTGCAGTGCGGCAGACAAAAGGCATTCCTGACTGGAGAACTGCTGCTTCCTGAGTTGTTTCTGACCCTGAATTGTACCCTGTTCATTTCCCTGAAAAAAACCATAATTATGAAATAGTCTATGAGTTCTATGTGGCCAATGCAATGGATTGATTATCAAACCCAGATATGAAGGAGAATGTGGTGAGAGGCATTGTTGGGGTCAGAATAAGGTAAAGGAGGTTGTAGGCATGCTTGACTTCCACATGCTAGGAACCAGCCTTAGGCTGATTTTGAGTTTGATTCTCCTTCCCCTTTGTGAAGTCAGAGGAAGTCAGCCATGGCCTTCACACCATTTCTGAAGCTGTGTTAGTACAACTCTTCTCCTTTTGCCCTTTCCCCCAATCCAAGGTTTTAAAGAAAAAATCCTGAGCTTTGAAGGAGAGAGGAGGAAGGACCTGGAGAAATGAAGATTCTCAGGGAGAGAGGATGAGGACACGCAGTGGAGACGGCTAGGGACAGGGGGAAAACACGCCCTTTGAGGCAATAGGCCTGAGTCTGTATGCCTGCCAACCAGCACTGCATGACCTCTCACAAGTCACAAACTCCTCTGAGCCTCAGCTGCTTAGCTGTAAAACGGGATGACTGCCACCAACATTGCAGTCTCACTGTAAGGTTTAGATATTGTTTGCAGAGGGCTCATTGCCTTCTAAGTGCCCAGTAAATTATGGTTATTCTGACAGTTCAGAATGGAGTTCCTGGATTCTGAAAATGGCTAAGCATTTAACTACTAACAGCATTTAACTCCTAACTGAAAGGTTGGCAATTTGAATCTACCCAGAGGCACCTTGAAGAAAGACTTGGCCATCTGCTTCCAGAAGGTCACAGTCTATGGAGGGCAGTTCTGCTCTGCACATATGAATGCAGTGGACTGGATGGCAATGGATTTTGGCTTTTTAAATTTTTATTTTAACTTTTTATTGTGAATTGAATAAAAGTTTACAGAGCAGATCAGTCTCCCATTCAATAATTCATACGCATTTTGTTTCATTTCACTACCTTGAATGCAGGGTCCCTTACCCCACTTCCTCCCTGTACTTCCCATTTCCATTCCTACCTCTCCCTATCCTTCTGAACTTTATCCTTGAGAAAATGCTGCCCTTTTGATCTTAAACAGTTAATTATTCCAAGGCATCCCTCAATCCCTAGTGAGGAGTAATAATAGTAATATTCTTCTTCTTTTTGTTGTTGTTAAGTGCCATGGAGTTGGTTCCAATTCATAGCAACACTATATAGGGTTTCTGAGGAGCAGTTAGTGGATTTGAACCACCAACCTTGTGGTTAGCAGTTCAGTGATTATCCTACAGCACCACATGAGGAGACCTGTCTATTGTTTGGTTGAAACTTGAGCCGAGGGGCTGGCTTTCTGTGATACGGAATACAGAATTATCTTTGATACGGAATACAGAATTTCCTCTCAATGACTGCTGGCAGTTCCTATGGTGATTTATTTGGTGAGTTGGAACTGAAGTGAACATAGGTAACAAGTCTTCTTTCTCTCTTCTTTCCACTTTCATTCTCTATGTATGTCTTCCCTCTCCAGAGAGTGCTAATAGAAATTCAAGCAAGAAATCACCCGACCCTGGGTTTCAAGACTGTTTTCAAATCCCATGCAGGGCCCTGCTTTACCAAACATAACCACTAGGTGCCACTCTCACACCCATCACAGGTCCTAGGGCGGCCTTTTAGGAACAGAGAATCGGACAACCACCAGAGGCATTTGATTATTGAATCTGGGTAGTGTGATTGAAAACCTTTTTTTTTCTCTCCATTTTAATTAATTTAAATTAAAAAAACAAAACAAAAACAGTCGGTTTAAATTATTTTTCCTTTAAGCACAATGTTATTGTTTTGATAGACCGTATATACATTTTGCTTTAATGGTTGAAAACTCAGCATCCAAATTTAGATGTGCTATGACTATAAAATTCATACTGGGTTTGATGACTGAGTATGAAAAACAAGTAAAATATCTCAATATTTTTATATTTGTAACATGTTAAAATGATAATATTTTGGTTACACTGGACTCAACAATAAACATATTACCAAAATTAATTTCACTTGTTTCTTTTTTGCTCTTTAAAATGTGTTTAATGAGTCCTGGTGTGTCACCATAGGATAAGCACTTGACCAAAAGTCGGTTTGAACACAAGGTCGGTGGCGAAACCCCACTAACCACTATGAGTGAAAATCGATGCAAGGACAACAACAGATAGGTAGGTAGGTAGTTGTTGTTAAGTGCTGTCGAGTTGATTCCAACCCATAGCGACCCTGTACAGGGTTTCCAAGGAGTAGCTGGTGAGCTTGAATGCCGACCTTGCAGTTCAAATGTCTTTGCTGTCTGGTGCATTAGCCCACAGCACCATACCAGGACTCCTATCAAAAGGTAAGTAGGTAGGTAGGCAGGTATGTAGGTAGTAGGTAGATAGGTTGAAAGGTAGATAGATAGGTAAACAGATGGTAGATAGATGTCTTTCAGTGCACACTGACTCCTGGGAATCATCTGTACAATAGAACAAAGCATTGCCTGGTACTATGTCCTCCTTACAATGACATGTTTGAGTTTATCATTATTGCCATTGTGTGAATCCATCTCACCGAAGGTCTCCCTTGTCTTTGCTGGCCCTCTATTTCTCCAAACATGATGTCTTCCTCCAGGGATTGATCCCACCTGATATGTGTCCAAAGGGAGCAGATCATGTTCTGGGGTGCTCCATAAAGTTTTCATAGATTCATTCTTAGACTAGATTTTCAGGCCTTTCTTCCTAGTCTGTCTTAGTATGGAAGCTGCATTGAAATCTGTCCACCATGGATGACCTTACTGGTATTTGACATACCAGTAGCATAGCTTCCAGTATCATAGCAACATGCAACCCACCACAGTATAATAAACACCCTAGTGCTAAGTGTACCCCACTGCCCACATGCCCTGTCCCTACTCCCAGACCACCCCACATTCCAGTAAACAAGGGGTTAATAAGGTTACCTCTGCTATAGCTGGGTTCTTTCCAATTAGTTGGGGTTCCTGCTTAGTGGAACATCACCGCTGGGTTCGAACCCCTTAAGGTAGATCCTATGGCCTCCCACCCCATTCTGCTCTCCCTTTTTTGAGTTTTACACCTTAGAAACCCAGCTCAAATTCCACCTCTTCCAAGGAGGTGCCTCTGAGACCCCTAGCCCCCATTATCACTTCTTTCTCTGAGCTCTGACTTTAAATGACTTACCACTTTCCTTACCTATAGTTTGCACTGTTTCATTGAGGAGGCTTCTGCTGTTGCCGGCACAGTTAGATGATAAGTTCCTTAAAGTCAGGGATTGTATCTTGCTAATCTATTTCCTTAGAGGCTACACTGAGCTCATTGTAAACACACTAACTCAACAATCATTTCTTAACTGTTTACCACACACCTGATGCTGCTTAAAGAAAAAACTTGCTCCCCTCCTACTTAAGGAGGCTTTGCCACACTCAAGTGGGGTTTATACTTGTAGGATTTGGTGACAAGTTTACATATATTTCGTTGACGCTTTCCATCTCTCTGAATAAAGTAATTTTGTAACTCCCGCCCCACAGCCCCACATTTTCATGCCTTTGCCCTGCTGGTTATACCGTCTACAAAGCCATGATCATAATTTTCCCAGAGGTTAACTTCACTGTCAGTGCAGAGAACAATTTTTACCCCAGATTTAGTGAACTGTTGAAGCCAGTCTCATATGTCAGAGTGTAATTTTTTTTAATTAAAAATAAGATTCTTGTATAAAGAATGAGCATGTATCGAATATTTGTTTAATTCACTAGTGACAACTGGCAAAATGGTAAAGTTGGTTGGTTTAAAGAACAGTTGCGGGCCTGAGTTTGACAAAGTCAGTGTAGGCTAAGCTAAGTCTGCTAAATTAGAGACAAAAATCATCCATGTCCTACTGGGAGGGAGTACTGCAGCCTTTGGGGTCATCTTCTCTAGCAGACAGAAATCATTTGCATCTCTACTAGTGAAAAACATGCATAGTAGAACCCTCCAGGGGTGGGGGTTGGGTATCCATTGGCTCAGGTATCCCCTCTATTTACCAGAATGGAGGTGCGCAGTCAGTGAGAGACCAATGAACAATGGACAGATCCAAAAAAAAAAAAAAGAATGTCCACACCTGTATCTCCTCGGTTCTGTCAGGCTGCTCTGATCCATCCCTCACTTGTTCTCTCCCAAGATGGCGGCTCCCAGAATAGCTGAGCGTCTTGAATTAGAAAGCAATGGATTTCTTGATTCTCCTAAAAATTCCCCTAGCTGTAAGCCTTCCAATATTCTAAATATTCCTTTATATGTGGTTTGGAGTTCTAGCACCATCCCCTCAGCCTGCTTGGCTCAGTATTCTGGAGTGTTGTACTACGCATACACACAGATCTCCTCGAAATTTAAAGTGACAGTTTCGACATAAAACCAAGCGACCACCACTCATCTGTCTGTTGTACTGTGGTGGCTTGTGAGTTGCTGTGCTTCTGAGGGCTATGCCACCGGTATTTTAAATAACCAGCAGGGTCACCCATGGTGGAGAGGTTTCAGATGAGCTCCCAGACAAAGACAGACTAGGAAGAAAGAGTGAAAAACTACTTCCCAATCTTTAGTCACAGAAAACCTTATGAAGAGCAGAGAACCACTGTCAGATACAGTGCCGGAAGATGAGCCCCTCAGGTTGGAAGGCACTCAAAATGCGACTGAGGAAGGTATGCCTCTCAAAGTAGAGCTGACAATGATGACGTGAATGGAATTAAGTTCATGGGAGAAAAGCGCACAGAATCTTCATTTGCTAATGGGGCACAACTCAAAATGAAGAGAAACAGCTGTAAACATCTATTGATAATCGGAAAATGGAATGTACAAAGTATGAATCTGGGAAAATTGGAAGTTGTCAAAAATGAAATGGAATGCATCAACAGGGATATCTGAGGCATTAGTGAGCTGAAATGGACTGGTATTGGCCATTTTAAATCTGACAACCACATGGTTTACTATGCTGGGAATGACAAATTGAAAAGGAATGGTGTTGTATTCATCATCAAAAAGAACATATCCAGATCAGTCATGAGGTACAATGCTGTATGTGACAGGATAATATCCATGTGCCTAAAGGGAAGCCCAGTTAATACCACTATTATTCAAATTTATGCACCAACCACTAAAGCCAGTAAGGATGCAATAGAAGAGTTCTACCAACTTCTTCAATCCAAAATTGATCAGCCATGCAATCAAGATGTATTGACCATTACTGGTAATTGGAAAGCAAAGGTTGGGAGCAAAGAGGAAGGACCAGTAGTTGGAAAATACAGCATTGGTGATAGAAATGATGCTGGAGAACGCATGATAGAATTCTGAAAAACCAATGATTTGTTCATTTCAAATACCTTCTTTAGACAGCATAAGAGACCACTATACACATGGACCTCACCAGATGGAACACATAGAAATCAAATTGACTACATCTGTGAAAATAGAAGATGGAAAAACTCCACATCATCAGTGAAAACAAGGCCAGGGGCAGACTGTGGAACAGATCATCAATTACCAATATGCAAATTCAAACTGAAACTGAAGAAAATGTAAACAAGTCCATGAGACCCAAAATATGACTTTGAATATATCCCACATGAATTTACAGATCATCTGAAGAACAGATTTGATACATTAAACACTAAAGACCGAAGAACAGAAGAGTTGTGGGATGACATCAAGAACATCATACATAAAGAAAGCAAAAAGTCATTAAGAAGACAAGAAAGAAGGAAAAGGTCAAAATGG
>NW_006408684.1:4591360-4598663 GCF_000296735.1 Chrysochloris asiatica | reverse complement strand
ATGGGCTGCCAAAAGATCGAATAGATCTGTTTGGGGAGAAGGGTGGCCAGAGTGCTCCTTAGAGGACAAAATGGCCAAACTTGGTCTCTCATACTTTGGACATATTGTCAGGAGAGAACAGTCGCTGGAGAAGGAAATCATGTTTGGTAAGATGGAGGGTCAGAGAAATAGAGGAAGACCTCCAATGAGATGGATTGGCCAAGTGGCAACATTGATGGACTCAAGTGTGGCAACAGTAGTGAGATTGGCCCAGGATCGGACATTGTTTCGTTCTGCTATGCATAAGGTCGCTATGAGTCATTGCCGACTCAATGGCACCTAACAACAAGTGAAAAACAAATCTACAAATTAACATGTAACTTCACAGAATCTGGGACCAAATCCATAGCAAGTAGCAAGTCAAATTAAGGTATTAAGGTACTTCTCCCTGGATAACTAAATGGAACTGGGGTTCACGTTCAGATAAACAATGATCCAAGGGAAAGTTGAAAAGACAGCATCGCTATCTGCCTGACTTCTGAGTTTAGCATACTTTTTCTTTACAGTTATGTAGGACAGATGAGTTCATGGGAGGTACAGATGATTAGCAATCTTGTTTGCTAACTGAAAGTCTGCAAGGTTTAAGTTCACCCAGAATCTTGTGATTTACTGGAAAACAAAACAAAACAAAACAGAAAACAGCCATTGAAAACTCTACAAAACATAGTTCTGTGACACATATTGGGTCACCATGAGTCAGAGTTGACTTGATGGGAATGGGTATTTTTGCTTGCTTGTCTGTCTTTTAGGATAGTTTTTCATTTCAGACTGCTGCCTGCTACCTGCAATTCTTTCCATGGGAGTCAGAAACTTCTTTTCTCTTTTGGAGAGGGGTTAGTGTCCTGAGACAGGAGCCCATGGAAGCTTGATCACACTGAGGTGGTAACAGCTATTGGGATGCTAGGAGGGGAAAGCTATGCTGCTGCTTGTAAGTAGTATCACTGCATGCCAAGGGTAGAGGAAGGGCACACTGAGGAGCATTTTATAGAAGTTTCACAATTGTGCTGCTAAACACAGGGATTTGGATAGAATCTCTCTCAAGTAAGAGAAGCAGATTCTCCTACTTTTCTTCCAAGAGTCTCTGTTCCACCTGTTGGTCCTGAGGCCTTGCTAGGTAAACTCTCCCCCATGCCAATCTCCCATGAAGCAAGATGTCTCTCAGGGAGAGAGGGTGTGGAGGGAGCAGCCACAGACAGTCAGTCTCAGCTCAGCTGTCATCACCATGGTTGTTACTGGTAAGTGCTGTGAGAGTCGGTTCCTTCTCATAGCGACTCCATACAGGGTTTCCGAGGAGTGGCTGGTGGGTTTGAATCACCGACCTTATGGTTAGCAGTCCAGTGCTTATTCTATAATGCCACACTAGTTAGTAGTGTTGTTAAGTGTCATCGAGTCAATTTCCACTCATAGTGACCTTGTATAGGCCTCCATCCCTTGCTCTGAGTAATGGAATAGTAATCCTGCCCCAGGATTGTTGGGAGAATGTGGACAGGAAGTGTCAGATCCTTTGAAAAACTATGTCTAAAGCACTTTAAGAAATATGTATACACCAAATACAGATTTTGCTCCAGCAAATCTTTATGCAGACTTCAGCTCCTCCAGTTACTGTGTCATCCTGGTCAGGTTATTTGGCTATCTTCTCAAAGCCTTGGTTTCCTCTTCTGCAAATAGAGAGGTGCTTTCTGTGAATGAATTTATTTAATTGTATCAATGCTGGTTGGTTGATTGGTTATGTGTTGTGGAGTCGGTTCCGACTCATAGCGACCCTGCACAGGGTTTCTGAGGCTGCAAATCTTTACGGGAGTAAAAAGCCTCATCTTTTTATAGCTGGTAGTTTCGAACTGCTGACCTTGTGGTCCGCAGCCCAATTTGTAATCACTACGCTACCAGAGCTCCTTCTAACAATGCTAGAGGTAGATGTCTATTACCATCTCCACTTGATTGAGGAGAAATCTGAAGATCCAATAAAGCCAGTTGTTGCTGTTGTAGTTAAGTGCTGTCGAGTTGATTCCAACTGATAGTGACCCTGTACAAGGTTTCCGAGGATGTACATCTTTACAGGAGCAGAAAGCCTCATCTTTATCCCACAAAACAGCTGATAGTTTTGAACTGCTGACCTTAAGGTTCGCAGCCCGATTTGTAACCACTGCGCTACCAGAGTTCCTTAATAAAGCCAGTAGCTTGGCTAAGTTCACACTGTTCCCCAGAGCCCACATTTGAGCCCAGCAGTCTATCTCCAGGACTCCTTACCCCACACTATACTACCCCACCAATGTCCTGGGGCCATGCAGAGGGTCAAATGAGATCATGTATGTAAAGCCCCCAGTGCAGTATTCGGAAAATATCAGCTATTGTTACTGTGATTGTGACTGGTATTGTGTTCAGGGTGGTCCCTGTTATCTATATTGCTATGTAACAGACTACCCTGAAATATATTACTTATAGCAACAACCATGTATTGTTTCCCAGTGTTCTATGATTTGGGCTTGACTCAGCTGGGTGGTTGTTCTGCTTCACAAATTATATGATGGGCTTACGGCATCCAAAACGACGTCCTCACTTTCATGTGTGGCGCTTCATCTGTAATAGCCTAAACCTCAAGGGCTGATTTGACTGACCATGTGACTAGCATGGGCTCCTTTAGAGCATGATGATTCCAAGACAGTCAGACTTCACATATGGCTGTTGGTTCCCTTGAGGGAGGGGATCAAGTGTGGGAAAACAGAAGGTGTGGATCACTTACAGGCTTGGAAGTTACATAGTGACTCTTTTCTCTAGGGCAGTTACAACCAGCCCAGACTCCCAGGGGAGAGGGCTTGACTCTTCCTCTTCCTGGGAAGAGTGGCAAAGAATCCACCACAAGGGTATGCGGGGCCACTCCAATTCTGTGAGGTGAGAGCCAGACAGATACCAGGAGACCCATGACTCTCATTTAGTCTTCCTGAGGGTGAACTATCCACAATTCTCAGTGGGCCATTTCTTTACACATTCATCTTTAAAATTTAGTGTCCAGTTTGAAGGCCCAGGGCCCTTTGAGAACCCAGATGTATGAAACAAGCTTGAAGTCCAGAGGGTCACTTAGCAAATACTTACAATTACTTTCTGAGTTTTTTCTTTATGTGTATGTGTGTATGCATATAAATCTCCAGGGAAGGAAATGTAAGTAAAAAGATGCTGCAAAAACATTTTGTCCGCAGAAAATCTGCAAATGTTGAATAAGGAAACATACTAATAATGGAAAAATTGGAAACTAGAGTCAAATGAGAAGCAAAATCGTAGGAAGTAAAGGGGGTCGGTGGTGGTGGTGGTGGTTATGTGCTGTGGAGTTGGTTTCAACTCACAGAGACCCTGTATAAGATGTCCCAGGCTGTAAACCTTTACAGGAGCAGAAAGCCTCATCTTTCTTCCGTGGAACAGCTGGTAGTTTCAAACTGCTGTCCTTGAAGTTAGCAGCCCAATTTGTAACCACTACGCTATCAAAAGGCCAAATTATCTCTCCTCCTCCTTTTTCACACTGTCTCAGGATCATCACACCTCATCCAGTGGGCACCAGGGCCTGTTTTGTCACTCCACGCTGAGCCCTAAATTTATTATCTTGTCTTCTTTTGGAGACACTAATAAGGTTATATTAAAACTAGTGTGGGTGTGACTTATAATATGAGGCATAGTCATAAAGCAACAAAATACTTTTTTCCAGGTCAACTCCAACTTACACATTCTAATGAGGCTGTATTCTTACTGGAATAATGGAATTGCTGATCAGAAAGTGTGAGGGATCTTTTTTGACAATTAACTCCAGAACTTTAGGGTTGCCTATCATTATCTGCCTGGTGTGGCACTGTGGGTTAATGTGCCAGACTGCAAAGCTGTTTGAAATGCAAGGTCGGCAGTTCAAGCTCACCAGCAGCTCCTCAGAAATCCTATACAGGTTTGCTATGGGTAGGAACCGACTCAACAGCACTTCACAACAACAACAACAACATCATTATCTGCAAGGAGCTCTGGCAGTGTAGTGGTTACAAATTGGGCTGCTAATCTCTAGGTCAGCAGTTTGAAACTACCAGCTGTTCCATGGGAGAAAGATGAGGCTTTCTGCTCCCATAAAGATTTACAGTCTTAGAAACCCAGTGCAGGGTCACTATGAGTCGAAGCCGACTCCACAGTAGTTAACAACAACAACATCATTACCTGCATAGTAGCTCATATTTACTCAGTGTTTTACAATTCACTGAGTCATTGGTTCTTCCTAATTTGTTCCTTAATACTGCAAGGAAGGCAGTATTGTTCCATGCTTAAAGAGGAAAAGAAGTTAACTGGTTTGCTCAGGATATTCTCAACTGGAAATGCTTAGGAGGACTGCCTACATCTTTTCATGGAGAAACAAATATGACTCCGAGACTAGAGCTGAAACAGCTAAGCAATTTATCGTTGCCCCTGAATATATTCAGATCTGTCATTGGAGACAGAATAGTCATCGTGATTTCTGAATGGTGCTCTATGTTTTAGAAAGCAATTTCACATCCAGCATCTCTTTTGATCTCCTCAAACCCTTATGAGTGATGAAGGTCCTTGAGAAGAAAGTAAGGGGGGTTACCCTCATTTATTTGCTCAATAGGGTCAGCAGAATGGTAAATGGGGGGTGCTGTGGAGGTTAATCCTTGAATTCAGCAAGTTGTTTGATAGTCTTGTGGAAAACATGGAAATGTGAACATCTCCATCTTCACACTAGAAGGAGGAATGTAATGCTGTATGCCATGTTATAGCACTGTTAATGGTCCACTGAAGTAGAAGCCTTGCCTTCCATGCACGAAACCCAGGTGCGATCTTGGCTGATGGACTTCATGCACAGCCACTACCCATCTGTCAATGGAGGCTTGTGTGTTGCTATGATGCTGAACAAGTTTCATCAGAGTTTCCAGACTAAAATGAAGGAAAATCAGCCCATGAAATGTCTGCCACTCACAGCAGTGCAATCCCCAATAGATCTTGAGGATGAGGCAGGCTGAGGCAGCATTTTGCTCTGTTGGTCATGGGTCACTGTGACTTGGGGGCCGACTTGACAGAAGCTAAAAACAACAATGATGAAAACAGCAGCTCTCACTTAGGAGCGCTAGCTCCATGCCAGACATTGTTCAGGTCAGTGATTCTTAACAAGGATGATTTTAACTCCCCACAGACACTTGACAATGTCTGAAGACATTTTTGTGTGTTATAATTGGGGGCAGTTACTGCTGGCATCCAGTGGGGAGAGGACAGGGATGGTGATGAACATCCTAAAATGCATAGGACAGTCCCCACAACACAGAATGATCTGGCTCCAAATGTCAATGGTATTGTGGTTAAGAAATCTGTATTATCTCATTTAATTTCACAACAACCATGTGAGATAGACACTATGATCATTTACAGATGAAGAAGACAATGAGAACAAGAGAAGACAATTAAGGTCAAAGAATAAACTTTCAAGGAGGTAAGATGGATAAGCAGGGAAGGCACCAGAATCAATTGGCACCAATCAGTTAAATTTTTGCAACTGAAGTGGAGGGTACCTTATGTGTACTGATGTCTGATAAACCCCTGACTGCTTTCACCTACAGTGGGTCGTGCTTGAGAGAACAAACTTTATAAGCTTGTAATATCTCCCTGTATGTAGGAAAACAAGGAGCCCTGGTAGCATAGTGGTTACAAGGTGGGCTGCTAACCACAAGGTCAGCAATTCAAATCTACTAGTAGCTCCTGGGGAGAAAGATGAGGCTTTCTGATCCCGTAAAGATTTATAGCCTCAGAAATCCTATACAGAGTTGCTATGAGTCAGAACCAACTCGATGGCATACAACCACAACTGCCACTATGTAGGAAAACTGCTAAGTCCATAAATAGCAATCCATTGTGGTATCCACAATAAACTACTGGCGTAAATACTAGTGAAAATGAGATTTAAGGGATACATCTTTATGTTTATTTTTTAGCCAATTTTGAATATACACACAATAAAAACAAAAGTTTAAAAAAGTTACTTACAGGAGGCGGGGCTTCATGGCAGCTAGGGTGGAGGTGCAGTGAAGTTCTCCGTCAGCAATATCACAGAATACCAGGCAAAGCAGATCCAGGGCAGAGCTCCAAAACTCAGAACCACAGAGATAGGAATATTTTGAAGGTTTGAAGACTTATAGATTGTGGAACTTGAAGCTGAAGTAAAAATCATGTACTTTTGAACCTGCCGGGCTGGGCTCAGAGGCCCGGAGATGACATCTTGGGTGACACCAAATGGCAAGATCAAACGGAGGAGCAGAAACACCACGGAAAAACACCACAGGAACCTTGGAGCAAAGGTAGACAATACACTTTGTCAGTTTTGCTTTGTTCTGATTTTCTTTTATTTATTTATTTTGGTATCTGGTCATTGGTGTGCCCACGATTTGCCCACCTCCATTCTGGTGACTAGAAGGGGAGCCTGAGTGAGTGGACACCCCCCACCCTCACCACTGGTGGGTTCTTCTGCCATGCATGTGCAAGATACTCAGCCCAAGAGCAGGCCCTGAAGGTTTTTTGCTTGTTTATCTTTCATTTTGTTTTTTAATATGGTAAAGGGCAGGACAGGGCTGTAGAGAGGGAAAGAGAGCTTAAAAACAAAACAGGCCTTTTTCTCTTTTCTCCCTCCTCTCTCTTCTCTGTGATTATAGACTGCAGTATTCAGTCTAGTTTTAGTTGTTGCTGTTTTTTGTTTGCTTGTTTTCTCCTGTTTCTTTTTTCATTTTCTTTGCTGGTGCTGTTTTGCTGTTATATGCTCCCCCTTCTACCTTTGGAGGCCCCTTTCTCTCCATATATTACACAAGAAGAGTCAGCAACTGCTGCCATATAGCCAAGCTACAGTAACACTCTATAAAACACCAAAACCCAAGCAAGAACCAATACCAACTGCCATATACCAGGGAAACAGACAACATCTGTGAAAGTTACTCTGAGTTAAGCAATAAGAAGAGTGAAAAGGAAAGCCCACATCCTGATCACATCTTCCTGGAAGCAATCAGAAAGCACAAAAAAATACCAAAACACATACTCAATTAAGTTTAAGGCCACAGATAAACAATAAACATGTCTAAGAATCCAAAGCAGATGACCATATCAGCACATGTCCAGAAACAAGATAAAATGTCTGAGACAAATGACCTAGAGGTAGACCTGGATTCCATTCTGGAAGGAGGGCAGGCCTTGGAAATGCCTGAGAAGGAATTCAGAAAAATGATTATAAAATGTTTCAAAACAC
>NW_006408684.1:4576118-4579669 GCF_000296735.1 Chrysochloris asiatica | reverse complement strand
AACAGATATGTGTTGGAAGAAGTGCAGCCAGAGTGCTCCTTGGAGGCCAGGATGGCCAAACTTCGTCTCTCATACTTTCGGACATATTGTCAGGAGGGACCAGTCACTGGAGAAGGATATCATGTTTGGTAAGGTGGAAAGTCAGAGACAAAGAGGAAGACCCCCAATGAGATGGATTGGCCAAGTGGTAGCATTGATGGACTCAAGCGTGGCAACAACAGTGAGGTTGGCCCGGGATTGCCAGTGTTTTGTTCTGCTGTGCATAAGGTCGCTATGGGTCGGTACTGACTTGATGGCACCTAACAACAACAACAATGACTAATGATCATGAACATTTCTTCATATATTTGTTGGCTGCCCGAATGTCTACCTTGGTGAAGTGCCTGTTCATGTCCTGTGCCCATTTTTAAATTGGGCTATTTGTCTTTTTCTTATAGAGGTTTATAGTTTTCTATAGATTTTAGAGATTAGTCCCTTGACTGATAAGTCATTGCAAAAGATTTTTTCCCATTCTGTGGGTTCCCTTTTTACTCTTTTGTTGAAATCTTTTGATGCACATAAGTTTCTAATTTTTAGTATGTTCCAATGGTCTATTTTGCCTTCTTTGGTCGTACAACTCTCACAATGTTTGATAGTCCTTGAGTGCCCTGTGTTCGAGCCCTTAAATTTGTCCCTATTTTTTCCCTGATGACCTTTATAATTCTAGGGTTCACATTTAGGTCTTTAATCTATGTCGAGTTGTTTTTTTTTTTTGTACATCGTGGGAAGTAAAGGTCTTGTTTCATTCTTTTGCATATTGATTTCCAGTTTTGCCAACACCATCTGTTGAAGAGGCCATCTTCTCCCCATTCAATGCATTTTGACCCTTTGTCTAAGATCAGTTGGCTGTATGTGGAATGTTAATTTCTAGATTCTCAATTCTGTTCCATTGATCTATGTATCTTTCGTTGTACCAGTACCGGGTGTTTTAAACACTGTAGCCATGTAGTAAATTTTGAAAACAGGGAGAGGCTTCTAACTTTGTTCTTCTTCTTAAGCGGTGCTTTGCTTACTCTGGGTCTCTTTCCTCTCCATATAAAGTTTGTGATAGTCTTTTTCATCTCTTTAAAGAATGACGTAGGAATCTGGACTGGGATTACATTATATGTGTAGATAGATTGCTTTGGGTAGTATTGACATTTTCACAGTGTTAAGTCTTCCTATCCAGGAACATGGTATATTCTTCCATTTTTATAAATCTCTTTTGGTTTCTTGTACTAGTGTTTTGTAATTTTCTTTGTATACACCTTTTGTTTGTCTGGTTAGATTTATTCCTACATATTTCATCCCTTGGGAAGCTACTGTAAATGATATTCCTTTCTTAATTTCCTTTTCAGTGCTGTCATTGCTAGTATAGAGGAATCTGACTGATTTTTGAATGTTGATCTTGTATCCTGCCACTTTGCTGAATCTTCCAATGAGATCTAGTAGTTTCTTTGGGGTTTTCTATGTATAGGATTATATTATCTGCAAATAGAGAGAGTTTTACTTCTTTGCCAATTTGGATGCCTTTAATTTCCCTTGCTTGCCTTATAGCTCTGGCAAAAACTTCCAACACAATATTGAATAGGAGTGGTGATAAAGGGCATCCTTGTCTGGTTCCTGTTCGCAAAGGGAAAACCCTCAGTTTCTCTCCATTGAGAGTGATGTTGTCTGTTGGTTTTGCATATATGCTCTCTATTATGTTGAATAATTTTCCTTCAATTCCTACTTTGTTGAGTGTGTTTATCGGGAGTGGGTGTTGGATTTTGTCGAATGCCTTTTCTGCATCAATCGATATGATCATATAGTTCTTTTCCTTTTTTTTTTTAATGTATATGACAGATAACAGTGATTGTTTTTCTGATGTTGAACCATCCTTGCATCCCTGATATGAATCCCACTTGGTCATGATGTATTATTTTTTTGATGTGTTGCTGAATTCTATTGGACTAGGATTTTGTTGAGAATTTTTGCATCAATGTTCATGAGGGAAATTGGGCTATAATTTTCTTTCTCAATGATGTCTTTCCCCTGGTTTTGGTATGAGGGTTATGTTTGCTTCATAAAATGTATTAGGAAGTTTTCCATTCAAAAGGGGTTATCTTGATAGATTTCTTCTAAGGACACAACAAGATTACAGGAGTATATTAGGAAGTTTAAGACTGAAAACGTGAGAAAAAGGCCAGGAAAACTGTGCCGAGAATTTTTTTTTCCCATCACAACAATGCACCTGCTCATTCTTTGAGGATAGCAAGGGCTGTCCTGCTAGAGTTTTACTGGGAAACCTTGTCTTCTCCACCCTACAGCTCTCTGGTCTTGCCTCTTCAGACTTCTTTTTGTTCTCCAAACTCAAAGAACACTTAAAATGATCACAATTTGAGTCCCTTGAAGATGTCAAAATTGCTGTTTGATGTGCTGTGAATCAAAGAGCACAGAATTCTTCAGGCAAGGATTAAAACAACAAGAACAACAACACTGCTGTCTACTTAATTCCAACACATAGCAACCCTATAGAACATAGAAGAACTGTTCCAAAGGGTTTTCAAAGCTATAATCTTGACAGGAGCAGACTGCCTCATCTTTCTCCACAGAGATACCTTATGGTTAGCAACACATACTTAGCCCACTGCACCACCAAGATTCCTTGAGATAGGTTAGAGAGATGATAACACTACCTTCAGAAGTGTATAGACCTAGGTGGAGGAAATGTTGAGGAAACAATAGGTTCACATTTGGGTATTTTTGTTTAATAAAGCTTTCTAAACCTCTTTTTAAAAAATGTACATAAGTATTTATTAACTTTAATAGTGTAAATTAGCTATTTGTAAAGTGAAACACAATATGAAGATTAATGAATGAGATGGGCTAATATTTGTCATTGTTGTAAAGTGCCCTGAGTAGGTTTCAACTCATAGTGATTCTGGACAGGGTATCCTAGGCTGTAAATCTTTTTGGGAACAGAAAGCCTCATCTTTCTCCCTTGGAGCAGCTTGTGGATTCCAACCTTGTGGTTTGAAGTCCAGAATGTTTGTCATTTGATTATATATTTTTTCACTTTTTATGTTTCCCATTGAAACATCTAGTTAGGTAATCTGCTGACTTGCCTAAGAGGAGGATTATAGCAGGTTTGTTAT
This sequence comes from Chrysochloris asiatica, assembly GCF_000296735.1. NCBI lineage: Eukaryota > Metazoa > Chordata > Mammalia > Afrosoricida > Chrysochloridae > Chrysochloris > Chrysochloris asiatica. The sequence goes on along the minus strand of NW_006408684.1, from coordinate 4,576,514 downwards.
ACTGTCCTTGCTGACTTTTGCCTTTCAAAAGTCTAAGCCAAATGAGGAGAATGCTGCTAGTGTCCTTGGAGAGAAGGAAAAACAGGGAATCATTTTCCAGAAACTAAAAAGAGATCCTTTTGGACTGGTAGAGAATTCTGTGGACTTTGCAGTAGCAAGGATATGTGTAGGATGACAAGCAACTAGTCCTGTGAGAAGATTCGAAGTCCTGGACATGGCCCATGAGCAGCAGACCTATTGGAACACTTGAGCTGGGAGAAGCGGCAGCTGTGTAGTACCAGTGAGTCCTGACAGTGGTTGACCCAAGAGCTTGGCATGGACTAGGAACTCAGAGCCGCTGGAAAGCCTGAAGAGCTTCAACAGTGACTTAGGTTCTATTTTGACGGGGGTGGGGGG
>NW_006408684.1:4560215-4574358 GCF_000296735.1 Chrysochloris asiatica | reverse complement strand
GGGCAGGGCAAAAAAAGGTAACAATTCCTATTTGTGCAGTGATTCTTGACCTGAGAGCAAAGGCACATGGCACGTTTAAGGGCCAGGCACCGCAATGATTTGCCTAGCTTCTGAAAACTTTAACAGGCAATAAAGCCTATGATGGTTGATGGACAATTGCAAAATCGGTAACATCTATTAACTCCCCATTCCCCATGCCCAACAAGCAAAGCAGCAGAATGTCTCTGGGGTTTAAGCAGTTCCCTAAGGGTTAAACAGTTCTTAAAGTCTTCTCTGCTGTGGCTGGCTCGTTGGTGCTCTTGCCTGGGGGGCCTCAATGGAGATGCAGATGACATCCCTCTTTCAGGTGGGTCTTCGGTGAATGCTGGCTCCCTCAGGCAAGTTCACTCCAAAGATGGATGGGTATAAGATTCTTGGTTGGCAATTTTTTTCTTTCAGAGTTTTATATATGTCATCCCTATTGTGTTCTTGCTTGCAAGAGAAATTTCTACTGAGAAATCTGAGCTTAGTTTTATTAGTTCTTGTAGATAACGTTTTGGTTTTCCCATGCTACTCTCAGGATTCTTTCTTTGCCTTTTGTTTTGGAAGTGTTGTGGTTAAAATACTTGGTGATTTTTTTGGTGGTCTCTCTTGTTGGAAAATCATTCAACTTCTTAAACATACATCTTCTTGTCTTTCATGATATTAGGAAAGGTTTCTTCTAACAACTGTTTGACAATTTTCTCTGTGTTTGTTTTTTGTCTCTTCCTGTTCTGGAATTCCAATCACACATAGGTTATTCCTCTAGTTGATGTCCCACATAAATCGTAAGCTTTCTTTGTATTTTGTTTATTTGTTTTTGTTCTTTTTTCTCATTGTTCCTCTAGCACAGGGGTGAAGAACATCTGGCCCACAGGCTATACGTATAAGGCCCTCAAAATTGTTTGGTCTAACCCTGTCAAGGCAACCACAGTTCAAGCCATTACATTTGTTGTTGTTGTTAAGTACCGTCGAGTCAGTTCCAGCCCATAGTGACCCTGTCTAGAGTTTCTGAGGAGTGACTGATGAGCTTTAACCACCAACCTTGCAGTTCAAACTGACTTTGTAGTCCAGTGTCACAAGTAATCGTGTTAGGGGTGAGCTAATTAAATGTTTTATCAAATATAACAGGCTAATTTTTAAGTTGATAATTTTGTATGGTCTGCGAATAATGTTATAAACTATGGCAGAAAAAAAGATTCCCCAAACTCCAGTTCTAGCAGATGAATATTTATAGATTTGTCTTCAAGCTCACTAAATTGACTTTCTATTGATTCGATTCTACTTCTTTGCTGTTTCAGTATATTATCTAGTACTGAAATATAAATATTAATTTTCTGGATTTCTATTGCTGATTTTGTATGGTTTCTAATTTTTCATTTATTTTGTCAATTTGTTCGTGTAGTGTCTTCCTGAATTCTTCTAAAGTTTTGTCCATGTTTTTCTTTATTTAATCTGCAGTTTTCTCAATCTATTGGAGGTACCTAAATATCATTCTTTTGAATTCCACATTAGATAGTTCTGATACCATTTCTTATATCATATTTTCTGACTCTGTATTTTGATCACTTGTTCGAAGCACTCTGTCTTGTTTCTTCATATATGCTAAGATTGTTGTCTCGGACACACTATGATGTCATTGTATTTGTATGTAACTGATGATTGTACCTTTGTGTGTCCTCAGGCACTCACCACTTGGTTCCTGGTAGATGTGATGGAGACTGGAAATGTGTACACAGTTTTCTGTTTGTGTAGTGTACTTAAGAGTGGGTTTGTCTGATGCTGACTGCTGATTGTCATTGATCAGGTGGTTCAGGAGTTAGTAGTAATGCTTGCCCAGTGGGTGAAGTCACAGGAGATACAGACGTGATTGGGTCATAAGGGCACAATTCCTGTCTCCCAAAAACAAACACCACCAATAAAAGATCGAATGAGGCAAAATTCACATACCTCCAGATGTGAGAAAGGTATGCCCCGTGCCTGATCCCAGCCAGAGCAGAGGCTACATGGGTTGGAGTGCCAATGGGCAGGGGGGATGGAGACAAGCCATGTCTCTGGCTACCAGGAGGGTGTAGGGAGCAAGGAAGAACTGCATGCCCTTGCTGCCACTTCCAGCATGCATCCTGTGGCTCCAAGGCCACTATATCAGCAGCTGCCTGCAAAAGTTCAGGATGGCCATGTTGTACCCACCTGCCTGCTTCCTCTCTTACTGCTTCTGCTCAGCTTCTTCTCCCAACTCACCTCTCTATCCTATCCTCTGAAGCTCAGGATCCCAGAAGCACCACCCATAGCAGTTTCACTGGGACTCCTATGTCCATGTTGCGCAGGGTCTGCTCTATGCGTCAGCCCACTCTGTCATCTTGTCCCAAAGCTCTCTGGTTCTATTTTTTGTCAACCTAGTTGGACTAGGTCTTGGAACTGATGGTCAATTTGATTTAAGAAAATGTATCAGTACCAGTTACTGTTGAGCTGATTCCGGCTCATGGTGATCCCTGTGTGTCAGAGTAGGTAGAGCTTTGCTCCACAGTTCTTTCAAAGACTGGTTGTTTGAAAGTAGAATGCCAAGCCTTCTGAGCCTCTAGGTGAAACTGTGCCTCCCACCTTTTGGCTAGCAGCCAAGTACATGAACCGTTTGTATCACCAGGTACTCGTTTCAGAAAATAAGTGTCTATAATTGGAAGCAAAATGTAAGATGATTTTCATAAGGAGGAAGCCTAACACAGAAGGCTGTATGTTTTATTTCTGAAAGAATCAGAAATAGAAAGACTAAAGAAATATGGGATGGCATTCAAATTTGATAAATAAGACTTTCATTTCTTCAGAGAATACGGTGGCAGCTTAGTTTTGACTCTTCATACTTCTCCTGGTGGGAATTGTACAATATGAACAATAAGGAACAGAAGAGAGAGGGCCCTTGAGTTATGACTCCTAGCAAGCTAACCTGTGACGTTGTTACCTGCACAGGAATCTATTAGCTCATTTGCTGTTGTTGTTAATGCCATTGAGTTGGTTGGGCTTCCAAGGAGTGGCTGATGAGTTTGCACCACTGACCTTGCAGTTCAAACCCATCCTTTGGTCCAGTGCATTATCCTGCAGTGCTACACCTGGACTCTTCTTACTTCATAAAATATAAATTTAAAACTGGGGGGCGGGTGAGAGATCAGCATCCACTATTAAATATTGAAAAAATAAAGGACAAAAAACAGTTGTTGTTGTTGTTTTTTAACAAATGAAAAATATTTACCATGAAAATGACGTGAAGGTTTCTGATTAAGATGATGATATAACTGGATGCCCCTACGACAAAGACTTGACTAAACAAGTGAAACTGATGTAAACAATGACCTTGGATCCTTGAACATCAAATGGAAGGTTGAAGAGTTACACTGAGCACCAATTGAAAGCAAAACAAAATCAGCAGGAATGCAGAGATTCTCAGAGCATCCTTGCCCAGATGGTTGGTTGATCCAACACAGTGTGGACATTTTGAGGCAACAGCAAAGAGCATTCCCAGGAGAGGCTCCCAGGAAGTCAGCTTCACAGAAAATGCTGCTGGAGGCAGAGACTTCAGAGACAAATCTGAAGAATGTGAGAGTACTACTACTACTTCCCCAGGGCTGTGAAGATGTGATGTCCTGCTCTCCAGAGGCTGTACTCATAGCCCAGGCCAATGCAGAAGGACTACATAGCTCCACAAGAGCTGTAGAGGGATCCTAACAACATGATACCTGAAGCCCCATATCAGAAAAGGGACCCATTCACACACCTCCATGCAAATCCTCTACATATGTGCCTAATAGCATATTCCCATGTGTATGCAACCATCATATCCACCAGTGAAAGAAAGTTACTCTCAATCAAATGGCAGTGCCTAAGTCACACACAGACCAATATTACTGAATAATAACATTAAAACAAAACAATGGACAATATACAAGAGAAACAGAACAGGATTTAGAAGATAAACTCCAGATATGCTTCCATTCATTTCAAAGTTTTCACCATTAGCATGAGTATGGTAAAAATCTTTGTTAATGACAGCATCTGGTTCATTTCAAGGTTGATATCTGTTGATGATCTTTTCTTCTGAAAATTGGTCAGATTACGCAGTCCGTATGTTGCACCAATGGTATTGAAGGAAGAAGTCCAAGTTGCATTGAAGGTATTGGTGAAAAACAAAGCTTCAGGAACTAATGAAATACAAATGTAATTGTTTTAACAAACTGAACAGCACTGGACATGCTCACTCATCTTTGATAAGACAGCCACTTGGACAACCAACTGGAAGAGATCCATATTTGTGTGTATTTCAAAGAAAGATGACCTAAAGGAATGCAGAAATCATTGAAAAATATCACAAATATCACATGCAAGTAAAATTTTGCTGAAGTTAATTGAACATGTTTGCTGCAGTACACTGACAGGGAGCTGCTAGAAATTCAAACAGAATTCAGAAGAGGATGTTGAATGAGGGATATCATTATTGGCATCAGATGGATGTTGGTTGAAAGCAGAGATTACCAGGAAGGTGTTTACTTGTGCTCTATTGACTATGCGAAGGCTTTAGATTGTGTGGATCATAACAAACTATGGCTAACATTATTAAGAATGAATATTCCAGAACACTTAATTGTACTCCTGGGGAACCTGTCCATATGTACAGGTCAACAGATCATCATTTGAATAGAAGGGGATTCTGAATGATTTAAAATCAGGAAAGTTGGACTCCAGGGTTGTATTCTTTCACCATACTTATTCAATTTGTATGCTAAAAAGTAATCTAAAAAACTGGATTATATGAAGAAGAACATAGCATCAGGATTGGAGGAAGAGTCATTAACAACTTGAGATCTGCAGATGACACAACCTTGCTTGCTGTAAGTGAAGACAACTTGAAATACTTATTAAGGTCAAACTTCGGTAAGGACTGTACCTCAATATAAAGAAAATGAAAATCCTCACAACTGAACTATAATAAACAATGAAAGATTTAAGCTTTCAAAAACTTCATTTTGATTGAATTCACAATCAACACTCATGTAAGTAGCAGTCAAGAAATTAAATAATGTATTGCATTAGACAAATTGGCTGCAAAAGACCTCTTGAAAAAGTGTTAAAAAGCAAGATCTGATCCACTGAACACGTTTTGCAAAATCTCTCATTTCTTCCTTTGTTTTTATGCTTCTGCATTAAAATGTTGGTTAATAAATATGTGAGACCTTTGGTTTGAAAACACTATATATATATATTTGGAGCCTTCAATCCTTTTTCACAATGTAAAGGGTTTGGTCCCAAGACCAAAACATTTGCGAACAGCTGCTGTAGAATACTATATTATACTGTACTATAATTGAAAAGATTGAAGTTGATTTTGTTTACTAATATAAAAACATCTTTGAGTTATATTGTTATGTGAGAAAGACAAGTTACAGATTAATGGTATGCATCCATTTATGTAAAAACAATGCATAGATATGTGTGCATCTTCATAGAAAAATGAGGGGCATGTAGTTCATGGGGATTGCTTGGGGGAGAGACAGTAGATGGGAAAAAGAAGTAAACAAGGACTTTCAAATTTTCCCCTATATCTGTGTCTTTTGAATTTTTTACAATGAAATTTCTTCATTTATTACTTTCATCTTTTTTTGAAAGAAGGCAGGGAAAAGTGTTTCAAATCCTAAAGTGACCGGGATGGCTCAGCTGGGTGGAGCCTTTCAGGGAGAAGGGGAGACTTTGAAAACCAGGCGGGGGCTGAAGTCTAAGAAATCATCAATCAGGAGAGTGGGAAAGGTTTCTCGTGGAGGTACTGGCATGTGAGTGGCACATTGAGGCTCTCTAAAACTCAAAATGTCAGGGTTGCATTGCAGTTGTTTTAGGTGGGACTCAGCTCCAGGGAAGTGTGAGCCACACTCACACTGGTGAGCCTCCACTCTGAGGGTCTTCAGGCTTGATTGAGTCACTGCAGGAGTCAGGAGATGTGTGCAAAGGCTCATGGGTGAAAGCCAACTTCTGTGTGAACACACCTCAAATATACTCTCTTATTTACTCTTTAAACAAACTTTTTAGGCTAGGAGATATCATAACTCTTTTGTAGATGAGAAAACTAAGGCTCAGACAAATGTAGGAAGAAAAGTGAAAGTCTCCCTATACCACTTTCCTCCATTCACTTCCTTCCCCAGAAGTAGCCACTAATTACTAGAACCACTCTAGACATCCTTCATGGATGTGCATGCATGTACCTGCAGGAAGGGTAAATCATGCCATGCCAGTGGCTCCAGCCCACACCCAGACCCAGTGGTCTAAATCAGCTTTAATTGCAGCATTCCCATAGCAACCTTGTCACCATGGTAACCAAAAACTGGTCTGATCACTCTTAGTTATAGCACAGAGGAGCAGAAAGGGGCCTTGGAACTCATTTCACAGACAAGGAAACAGAAGCCAGGAGATGTTATAATTTGATTATAATTTTTGATAACCACCCAGGCTGACAATGATAATGATGAAAATAGCTGTCTCTGCTTCAGTACTCTCTGCAGGCCAATAACTAACTATACATGTAGCTAACCTCCACTACAACCCTCTGCAGTAATCTTTTATTATTCCCATTTTGTGGTGAGGAAAGCCTGAGGCTTACTCAAGATCAAATTGTTAGTAAATAGCGGAGATAGGATTTGAATTGGGCTTGTAGCTATTGGGTGCCAGTGCTCTTAACAACTGCACACAAGTTAGGTGATAGAATAAAGCTGTGGGTTCCCTCCACCAGACAGCACTGCCATATGGGTCATGCTTCTGGGACCAGAAGTGCCAGGTGATCTGTTGGAGTCCAGGCATTTGGCCTGGTGGGGAACACTGTCAACCAGTCATGCTCATCATTCTTGGTACTAGGTCTACACCCTCACTACACCAATACCAAAATCATGACCCTGTGCTCCCTGTTCTTCCTGGGCTGTGAATAACCCTGGGGCAGGGACCAACTTTGTTCTTCTTGTGCATCTTTGTTACTCCAGCACTTAACAGTCTCCCTAGCACATACAAGGGATTCAACAAGTAAATGAAATGATGCATGATTGCAAACCTCACTGGCTCAAGCGTTTCTTTAGTGTGTGTTTTCTTAATTACCCCACCCCCTCCCACTGACAGCATGGTACAAAGTGGGCAGCATAAATGGTTTGCAATCCCTAGCTAAATAACCTAAAGGTTGTCACTGAACCTACCAACAGCTCTGTGGAAGAAAAGTCTGGCAATATCCTTCCCTAAAGATTACATCCAAGGAAACCCTAGGGAGTGGTTCTAATCTGTAACATGGAGTCCTCATGAGTTGAAATTGACTCAGTGACAATGAATTTGGGTTTTGTCTCCAAAGAGACCAAGATCGTGTCTCTTCTTCAGAGGCAGAGAAATACAAGCCTGAGGGGACAAGGTTCAATTTTCTGACCCCTAGGAAGGGCTCTGTTTGACATGGTATAATCTCTCTTAGAAAACTAACCCTTAATATATATTACCTTTAGCATGGAATTCCTCTTCACGTCTAAAATCTTTTTTGAGATCCTTATTTTGCTATGAGATTCTGGCATTTGGTCATGGTCCTAAGAAGGTGCCGAAAAGTGGAACAGTACTAAATAACTTTTTAAAGAGGTCACAAGGAGGAAAATCAGAAAGATTTAGTGACATTAACATAACAGAAAAGAAGAAAATGAAGAGAAACCTCACGAACAAAATGAATTCATTGTAGTAAATTATGCGGAACAAAGAAAACAGCATCGTACACACACACAATCCACAGCAAAATGACATCAACCAATGCATACTTATTGATAATTACACTGAATGTAAATGGATTAAATGCACCAGTCAAGAGACAGAGAATAGCAGAATGGATAAGAAAACAGGATCCTTCAATTTATGCTGTTTACAAGAGACACATCTAACACACAAAGACAGAAATAGACTAAAAATCAAAGGATAGAAAAAACACATCAAGCTAATGGCAATAAAAATGGGCAGGAGTGGCAATTTTAATCTCTGATCAAATAGACTTTAAATCAAACACCAGCATAAGAGACAAAGAAGGCCATTGTATCATGATTAAGGAGTCAATTGAATAAGAAGACACAACCATAAGTATGTCCCCAATGAAAGAGCTTTAAAATACATAAATCGAACTCTAACAGAACCAAAGAAAGAGACAGACAACTCTACAATAACAGCCTTTGATATGGGTTGCATCTCAATGTAAATAAAGCAAAAATCTTCATCACTGGACCAATAAACAATGTTATGATAAATGGAGAATGGACTGAAGTTTTCTTGAATCTTGTTATGATAAATGGAGAATGGACTGAAGTTTTCTTCATTTTGCTTGAATCCACTGTCAATACTCAATGTAAACAGACATCAAGAAATGAACTAATGTATTGCATTAGGCAAATCTGCTACACATGACACCTTTAAAGTGTCCAAGAGCAAAGATGTCAGTTTGAGAACTAAGCCACGCCTGACCCAAGTCACAATATTTTCAATTGCCTCATATGCATGTGAAAACTTGACAGTGACTAAGGAAGACTGTAGAAGAACTGATGCATTTGTGTTATGGTGTTGGAAGAGAATGTAAAGGGTATCATGGACTGCCAGAAGAACAAACAAATCTGTGTTGGAGGAAACAAAACCAGAATGATTCTTAGATGCCAAGATGGCCAGACTTTGTCTCTTGTACTTTGGATATATTATCAGGAGGGACCAGTCCCTGGAGGACATCATGCTTGGTAAAGTGGAGGGTTAGCAAAAAAGAGGGAGACCCCCAATGAGATGGATTGGCACAGGGGCAGCAGCAATGGGCTCAAGTGTAGCAGCAACTGTGAGGATGGTTCAGGACTGGGTGGTGTTTCATTCTGTTGTACACTGCATCATTATTGGTCAGACTCAACTCAATGGCACCTATACAATAAAAGTTGTTAATTGTTAAGTAGCATTGCGTTGATTCTGACTCATAAAGACCCTGTATACAGTTTCCAAGGATGGTGAGTTTGAACCACTGACCTTGCAGTCTAATAGATTTTAATACACCACTTTTGATGAAGGACAGAACAATTATAAAGAAATTCAACAAAGGCACAGAAGACCTAAAGAACACAATCAACCAACTTGACCTCATAGAGGTATACAGAATACTCAATCCAACAGTAGTACAATATACATTCTTTTCCAGTGCACATGGAACATTCTCCAGAACTGATCATATGTTAGGCCACAAAGTAAACCTCAATAAATTTTAAAACACCAAAATACTACAAAGTGTCTTTTTCATTGGTGGTGGTGGTGGTGTGCTGTGGAGTTGCTTCTGACTCATAGCAACCCTGTATAGGTTTCTGAGGCTGTAAATCTTTACAGGAGCAGGAAGCCTCATCTTTCTCCTGTGGAACTGCTGGTAGTTTCAAACTAGCTGACCTTGAGGTTAACAGCCCTATTTGTAAACAGTATGCTACCAGAACACCTTTCTTCTCCATTAGAGACATGCAAATAAAAACAGTGAGATGTCATCTTACTCCAGCATTAATAGCAAAGTTAAACAGAAAACAACAAATGCTGGCAAAGGTCTGTAGAGAATGGAACCCTACTATATCGCCGGATGGACTGTAAAATGGTGCAACCACTGTGGTGTTTTCTCAAAGAGTTGGAAATAGAAATACCATATGACCTAGCAATCCCTCTACTTGTATATATCCTCAAGGAATAAGACCATTTGATATGACCAGATATATATGCACACCCATGTTCATTGCAACACTATTCACAATAGTAAAAAGATGGAGCTAGCCTAAATGCCCATCAACAGAAGAATGGTTAAACAAACTTTGGTACATGCACACAATGGAATATTACGCAACATTGAAGAATAATGACAAATATGCAAATCACCTCACCACATGGATGAACCTGGAGGACATTGTACTGAGTGAAATTAGTCAATCACAAAAGGAAATATACTGTATGAGACCTGTTATAAAGAGATAAAAAGATTTTTTTGCTAAATGTAACATTCTATGATGGTTACAGGAGCTCTGGTAGTGTAGAGGTTATGAATCGAGCTGCTAATGTCATGGTCAGCAGTGTGAAACAACCAGCTGTTCCGAGGGAGAAAGATGAGGCTTTCTGCTCCCGTAAAGATTTATAGCCTCGGAAACCCTGTACAGGGTTGCTATGAGTCAGAACCGACTTCATGGCATATAACCACTACCACCACCATGCTGGTTTCAGGAGTCCGGATATGGACCTGTGGGTTAATGTGCTGGATTGCAAGGTCGGTTTGAACCACAAGTTGATAGTTCAAGGTCACCAGTCACTCCTCAGAAACCCTATATAGGGTTACTATGAGTTGGAATTGACTTGACAGCATTTAAGAACAGTAACAATGATGGTTTCACGAGGAGGTGGCAGAAACTCTTCATGGGCTAGAGGGTAGACATATGCTAACAAGGTGATGGAACAGGCAATATACAAAAAAGGGAAGTTGGCAGAAGAAAGACAAAGTTTTTAGGAGACACAGGGAGTCCAAGGGTTAAAGAAAATAGAGGGAAATACTGGTGTGGTGCTCTAGGGTAAGTACTCAACCACAAGATCATTTTGAACCACAAAAACATCGAGTCCTGGTGTGGCGTTGCGGGTTAATGCGCCAGACTGCAAAGCCAAAGTTTGAACTGCAAGGTTGGCAGTTAAAGTTCACCAGCTGCTCCTGGGAAACCCTTTACAGGGTTGCTATGGGTTGGAACCGACTCGATGGCGCTTGACAACAACAACTGGTGTGGTGCTCTAGGATAAATATTCAACCACAAGATCACTTTGAGCCACAAGAACGTGGTTCAAACCCACTAGTCTCTCTTAAGAAACCCTAAACAGGGTCACTATGAGTCAGAACCAACTCCACAGCGACTACCAACACTGTTAACTGATGGTACATGGAGGGAATTGCAATCAGTGTAATGAAGTAAAGTAGATGATTTACAGAATTTAAAACTGATGATCTGCTCTCTAAACTTTCACTCAATTCACAATAAACAGTGGTAGTACTATGTAATGACCTGTCAGATTGTTGTACTGTGGTGGCTTGCATGTTGCTGTGGTGTTGGAAGATATGCCACAGGTATTTTAAATACCTGCAGGATCACCCAAGGTGGACAGGTTTCAGCTGAACTTCCAGACAAAGACAAACTAGGAAGAAGGAGAGACAGACTATTTCTGAATGCTTTATGAACAGCTGTGGAACACTGCCAGCACCAGAATGTTGAACACTGAAAGAGCACCAGAATATTGGCAGATCTAGTGCTGAGCCCCTCAGATTGGAAGGCACACAAATTACGACTAGGGAAGAGGTGCCTCCTCAAAGTAGAGTTGACCGTGATGACATGAATAGAGTAAAACCTCAGGGACCTTGATTAGGTGATGGGGCACAACTCAAAATGAAGAGAAACAGCTGTAAATATAAGTATCATAACATGGAATGAATGAAGTATGAATCTAGGAAAATTGGAAGTTGCCAAAAATGAAATGGAATGTATAACATTGATATCCTAGGTATGAGTGAGCTGAAATGGACAGATTAAAATGGCCATTTTAAATCTGACAATCACATGGTTTAGTATGCTCAGAATGACAAATTGAGGAGAAATGGAGTTGCAGTCATCATCAAAAAGAACATATCAAGATCTGTTTTTAAGTTCAACACTGTTATAGAATAATATCCATACACCTACAAGAAAGACCAGTTAATACCACTATTATTCAAATTTGCACACCATCTACTAAAGCCAGTGATGATGAAACTGAAGAATTCTACCAACTTCTTCAGTCTGAAATTGATCAAACATGCAATCAAGATGTGCTGATAATTACTAGCAATTGAAATGCAAAGCTTGGGAACAAAGAGGAAGGATCAACAGTTGGAAACTATGGTCTTGGTGACAGAAACGATGCTGGAGATCTCATGATAGAATTTTTCAAGACCAATGACTTCTACATTGCAAATACCTTTTTTAAACAATGTAAAGATGACTATACATGGATTTCACCAGATGGAATATAGAGAAATCAAATAGACTACATCTGTGGAAAGAGATGGTGGGAAAGCCAACACAAGGCCAGTGCAGACTGTGGAACAGACCATCAATTGTTAATCTGCAAGTTCAGGCTGAAGGTGAAATTTAAACAAGTCCACAAGAGCCAAAATATGACACTGAATATATCCCACCTGAATTTAGAGATTATCTAAAGAACAGATTTGATGAGTTAGACACTAAAGACCAAACACCAGAGGAGTTGTAGGATGACATCAAAAACATCATACAAGAACAAAGCAAAAGGTCATTAAAAAAAGGAAAGAAGGAAAAGACCAAAATGGATGTCAAAAGAGATTCTGAAATATACTGTCCTGCATAGAGATGCTAAAGCAAATGGGAAATATGACTAGGTAAAAGAACTGAACAGAAAATTTCAAAGAGCAGCTCAGGAAGACAAGATCAAATATTATAATGAAATGTATAAAGACATGGATTTAGAAAACCAAAAGGGAAGAATACACTCAGCGTTTCTCAAGCTAAGGGAAATGAAAAAAAAAGCAAGCCTTGATATGAAATATTGAAGGTCAGTTTGCGAAGACAAAATGAAAACAAGGTAGACTGTGATGCATAGAATAAAAATCTTTTTAAACGGAAATAAAATAAAATAATAAAATTATAAGATCCTGTATTTAATGCAAAATACTTGACTTTTACTTTTCTCACCAATTCACTAATTTTTTTCATTTAGTCAGACAAAATCATTTATTAAGGACCACTGTTAGGTGTTGAGATGAAAGAATGAATAAGAGAAACATGTCTCATGTTCTCAAAAAAGGAGTCCTGGTGTTGCATTGTGGGATAATGGACTAGACAATGCAATGTCATTTTGGACTTCTGGTGTGGTGCTGTAAGATCAGCACTGGGCTGTGAACCACAAGGTCGGCAGTTCAAATCCACCAGCTGCACCTTGGAAACGCTATACAGGGTCGCTATGAGTTGGAATTGACTGGATGGCACTAACAACAACAACGAGTTGGGGTCTGCACATACCTTAATTCTTCCCTGGTAATGAATATTATAGTGTGTCTAATTAAGTTGCCATCTTCCCAATCTCCCTCAAAGTTGATGTTCTTTACACTGAGATGCAATCCATATGGCAAGCTATAGTTTTGGTCTTCATCAGTATTTAAAATCCTCTTCACTTCAAGTAAGCAAGTTTCTGTCATTTGCATATAGTAGGTTGTTAATAAGACTTCCTTGAATCCTAATGCCTTGCTCTTCTTCACATAATCTAGTTTCTCGGATTATTTGCTCAGTATACAGACTGAATTTTTGGCCATCAGTTTGGTTTTGACTCATAGAAACCCTGTACAGGGTTTCCTAGGAGCAGCTGGTAGTTGAACCTCCGATCTTGTGGTTTACAGTCCAGTGCTGATCCTACAGTGCCACACAGATTGAACAAATATGGTGAAAGAATATAGTCCTGATGTACACTTTTCCTGATTTTAAACCATTCAATATTACCTTGTTCTATTTGAAAGACTGCCTCTTGGTCTATGTACAGGTTCCTCATGAGCACAATTAATTATTCTGGAAAACCCATTCTTCATAATGTTATACAAAGTTTGTCATAATCCACACAGTCAAAAACCTTTGCATAGTCAGTAAAGCACAAGTAAGCATCTTTCTGGTATTCTTTGATTCAGACAAGGTCCATCTAATGTTAGCAATGATAGCACTAGTTTCATGTCCTCTTCTGAATCTGTCTTGAGTTTCTGGCAGTGCCCTATCAATATACTGTTGCAGCCATTTAAAAAATACCTTCACTTCCGGAAAAGATGGCGGATTGGGTGGAAGTGTAGTGACGAGCTCTGCCGAGAACAATGAAGAATACAGGACCAAGAAGGCTCAGGGAATCGTCCCGGTACTCTGAACCACTATAAAGGAAGATCTAGAAGGTTGGAAGACTTACAGCTGGGGAGCTTGTGGCAGAAGCAAGAAATCCATTGCTTCCTGGTTCAGGACGCTCAGCTGGTCCAGGAGCCGCCATTTTGTGAGGGGCCAAGCAGGGAAAG
>NW_006408684.1:4530271-4551147 GCF_000296735.1 Chrysochloris asiatica | reverse complement strand
AGAGACAAAGAAGGTAAAAAAATATATATATACCTTCAGCAAAATTGTACTTGTATGAGATATAAATTATATTGATCGATGAGTTCCACAATTTGTTGGGTTTCCTCTCTTTGGAATGGGCACAAATATGGCCAGGTCTTCCAAATTTCCCTCCAGTGCAGCATCAGTTTGTTGAAACATTTCGATTTGTGTTCCATCAATTGCTGGAGTCTTGTTTTTCACCAATACCTTTAGTGCAGCTTGGACTTCTTCCTTCAGTATTATCTGTCCTTGACCATACGCTACCTTTTGAAATGGTTCAACATTGATCTTTTCTATTGGGTGCAGTGACTTAGTGTATACCTTCCATCTTCTTTTGATCCTATCTGCATTATTCAATATTTTTCCCATGGTTTCCTTCAATATTATAAGTCAAGGCTTGAGTTTTTTCTTCAGTTCTTTCCATTTGAGAAATGCTGAGCATGTTCTTCCCTTCTGGTTTTCTAATTCCAGGTCTTTGTACATTTCATTATAATTCTTGACTTTGTCTTCCTGAGGTGCCTTTTGAAATTTTCTATTCATTTGTTGGACTTTCTAATGTCTTCCATTCACTCTAGCATTTCTGTGCTGGTGAGAAAATTTCAGAGTATCTTCTGGCATTCATTTTACTCTTTTCCTGTCTTTTAAATGTCTTTTTGCTTTCTTACTATATAATGTTCTTGATGTCATCTCACAACTCTTCTTGTCTTTTGTCATTAGTGTCTAATGCATCCAATCTGTTCTTGAGATGGTCTCCAAATTCACCTGGGGTATGCTCAAGATCCTAGTTTAGCTCTCATGGGCTTGTTTTTATTTTCTTCAGCTTCAACCTGAATTTGCATATAAGCAATTTGTCATTTGTTGCACAGTCTGTCCCTGGCCTTTCTTTGGCTTATGATATGGAGTTTCCCCACCATCTCTTTCCATAGATGTAGTAAATTTGATTCTTCTGTATTCCAGCTGGTAATGTCTATATGCATAAATTGCCCTTTATGATATTTAAAATAGGTATTTACAATGAATAAATCATTGGTCTTCCAAAATTCTATCTTGCAAACTCCAGCATCATTTTTATCACCAAGGGCATATTTTCCAACTACTGATCCTTCCTCTTTGTTTCCAAGCTTTGCATTCCAATCGCCAGTAATTATCAGCACATCTTGCTTGCATGTTTAATAATTTCAGGCTGAAGAAGTTAGAATTCTTCAATGTCATCACTGGCTTTAGTGGTTGGTACGTAAATTTGAATAATAGTGATATTAATTGGTCTTCCTTGTGGATGTATGGATAGTATCCTATTCCTGACAGTGCTTGTATTTCGAGACATATCTTTAAATGTTCTTTTTGATGATGAATGACTATGAAAAACTCTTCTTGAGGTTTTTATTCCTGTCATAGTAAACCATGTGATTGTCAGATACAAAATGGCTAGTACCAGTTCATTTCCACTCACTAATGTCTAAAATATCAATGTTTATGCATTCTATTTCATTTTTGACAACTTCCAATTTTCCTAGATTCATACTTCATACATTCAATTGTTAATGGATTAGCGGCTTGTAGCTGTAGTGGCTTGTAGCATTTTGAGTTGTGGCCAATCAGCAAAATGAAGGTCCCAAAAGCTTCACTCTATTCACATCATCACGGTCAACTTTACTTTGAGGAGGCAGATCTTCTCCAATCATATTTTGATGCCTTCCAACCTAAGTGGCTCATCTTCCTGCACTATTTTTGACAATGTCCCACTGCTATTTATAAAGTTTTCAGTGGCTAAATATTAAGAAGCAATCTGCTTTTTCTTCTTCCTAATCTATTTTACCCTGGAAGCTCAGCTGAAACCTGTCCACCATGAGTGACCCTTCTAGTATTTAAAATACCCTTAGCATAGTTTCAAGCATCACAGAAACATGCAGTTCACCACAGTACAATAAACTGACAGAGAAGTGGTGGTTAAATTACATTGAATTATGTAACTATCCGGAGTCCTGGTATGGCACTGTAGGTTAATGCACCAGACTGCAAAGCCATTTGAACTGCACGGTCAATAGTTCAAGCTCACCAGCTGCTCCTCGGAAACCCTATACAGGGTCGCTATGGGTCACAACTGACTCGACGGCACTTAACAACAACAATAACTGGTAGAGATCTGTGCATGTCTTTAAAATTACTTCTGATTCTTACAGAAAGCTTGACTTGTCTGATGAAAATACTATAACATAGTCTTCCTTGTAGCCAATATAGGAGGATTGAAGTGTTTGACTTATGATATTGAAGAATATACCAGGAACTTCCAGAAGAACAAACAAATCTGTGTTGAAGGAAGTACAGCCTGAATGTTCTTTAGAAATCAGGATGGTGAGACTTCATCTCTCATCCTTGGACATATTATCAGGAGGTGCCAGTCCTTGGAAAAGGGCATCATGCTTGGTACAGTGGAGGATCAATGAAAAAGAAGCTCTCCAATGAGATGGATTGACATAGTGACCCCAGCAATGACCTCAAACATAATGATGGTTGTGAGGATGGCACAGCACTGGGCAGTGTTTCATTCTGTTGTACATAGGATTGCTGTGAGTCAGACCTGACTCATCAACACCTAACAACAATAAAAACAGGATTTATCTTTTGTTGGTGATGTTTTTCTTTTCGTATCTCCTTTTTCTGTTTGGTTCTCAGCAGTATTTTCTAAGACATCTGTAATCTGAGTACATGATTCCAGGATTGCAGTTATTGCCACAGCATGCATTTCTCAGTGTGTATTAGAGAAACACCTTCATATATGATCATTGCCTAAATATGTTATAAGAACTGTCATCAGTGAATTGTTGTTGTTATTGTTGTTAAGTGCTGATGAGTTGGCTCTGACTCATTGCGACACTATATAGAGTTTTCATTATATAGGGATTGGTGATTTTGAGCTACTGACCTTCAGGTTAGCAGTTTAGTACATATCCTACAGTACCGCAACAGAACTCTGTACAGGGTTGTTGTTGTTAAGTGTCATCGAGTCACTTCAGACTCATAGTGACCCTGCATAGGGTTTCCGAGGAGTGGCTGGTGAGTTTGAACCACTGACCTTGTAGTTAAATTTGACAATGCAGCCCAGCATATTAACCCGCGGTGTCACACCATGACTCTGTATAGGGTAGAGGCAGTAAAAATATGTGTAGAGTAACTGAAACATAGAAGAAAAATAATAACTCCTACTGGACAATAATCTGCTACTGTGCTACATAATTCAAGATGAAGTAAGCATGCAGCACACTGTATAAAAAGGGCATATTCATTATACCTGAAATTGCATGATTTTACAACACTTGCAGTGTAGTGAATTACTTGATACTGCCCTTCTAGCCATCATCTTTGTAACTGTCAGCAAATGACTGGATGTTGTTGTTGTTAAGTGCCGGTGAGTCGGTTCCGACCCATAGCAACCCTGAACAGAGTTTCTGAGGCTGTAAATCTTTACAGGAGCAGAAAGCCTCATCTTTCTCCCACAGAGCAGCTGGTAGTTTCAAACTGCTGACCTTGCGGTTTGCAGCCTGATTCGTAACCACTACACTACCAGAGTTCCTTAATGACTGGATAGGATTATGAAATATGAAAATATGAAGTGCTTATGGAGTTCTGGTGTGGTGCTTCAGGATAATACACTGGACTGTAAGGTCAGTTGGAACTGAAAAGTTGGTGGTTCAGACCCACCCACTATACAGGGTTGTTATGGGTCAGAACCAACTCAATCATACTCAACAACTACATGGCCCTCTAAAGAGATTGGGCAACTAATCATGTAAATAAGATGGGTGTCACCTTTGTGAGGAGGAAATATGGAAATAAGGTACATGAAACTCTAACAAGGGGATTGGCCAGTTTTTCCATCCTGCTAGGTTTAAAATGAGCCATCCCAAAGGTGGAAAGGGGGATCTCACTACCATTAAGAAAGAAGAGCAAGAAATGGAGGCATGACCGGAGATCCTGATTTGAGCCTCATAGATTCAGAAGGCAGAGAACTGTGACATAAGAGATGATAAGAGATAGCAAGAGGTGGCAAAGAAGTGGCGGTAGCAGAAGCAGCAGAACCAGAAGACTGACAGGAGACGAAGTAGGCTTTCTAGCTCACAGAACAAGACAGATGAGTATCTCTGAGCAAGGGGATTTTCTGACTGAGTGGATTGCCTCTGTGCACTTAAAAGGGTAACCTATGGAGCCAGGGCTGAATGCCTTCAGCCCAAGGCTTACTGCCAGGTAGAGTGGGCATTTACTAACAGAACTATTAAAAGCTTTGAAACACATGCCAGAGCATGGCATAGGCCAAGGGCCTGAGAGGCTGGGTCAAAGAGGGATATGCCTGGGAGCATAACTGAGAGGAGGCTGCCCTGACTGAAGAACTGTATCCTAAGTGTCTCTGAACTTTCCTAATAAACCCATAATTATGAATATTGCCTGGTAGTTCTTTGTGCCCATTGCAATGAATTATCAAATCCAATGGAGAAGAAGAGCATCTATAGGAAGGATGGTTGCTGTCAGAACTGGTTACAAAAAATTGGAACGTGCAAATATGACTGACCTCTACATCATAAGAATGGGCTTGGGGAAGGGAGGCTGATGTTGTTGGTTTTGATTTTCCTTCTTCCAGTGAAGTTACAGGAGGATCCCACACCACTTCTACAATGCCCTAAAATATAGACAGCAGAGTCATAAGACTGTCCTCTGCAGTTGTTGTTGTTAGGTGCCATCGAGTCAGTACCGACTCATAGCAACCCTATGTACAAAAGAACGAAACACTGTCTGGTCCTGGACCAACCTCAGAATTGTTGCCATGCTTGAGCCCACTGATGCTGCCACTTTGTCAATCCATCTCGCTGAGGGTCTCTTTCTTTCTCTCTGACCCTCCACCTTACCAAACATGATATCCTACTCCAGAGACTGGTCCCTCCTGACAAGATGTCTAAAGTATGAGAGATGAAATTTGGCCATCTGGCCTCCAAGGAGCCCTCTTGGCCGCACTTCTTTCAAAATGGATCTATTGGTTCTTTTGGAAGCCTGTGGCACTTTCAATATTCTCCTCCAACAACAAAGCTGAAATGCATCCATTCTTCTATGGTCTTTCTTATTCACTGTCAAACTTTCACATGCATCTGAAATTATTGAAGACACCATGGGTTGGGTCAGGTGCACCTTAGTACTCAAGCTGACATCTTTGCTCTTTGACACTTTAAACAGGTCTTGTGTGGTAGACTTGCCTAATGCAATACATTGTCTGATTTTTTGACTGCTGCTTCCGTTCGCTGAAGTAGTGCAGAGTTTACAGATACATTCACAGGGACTCTACTAGACTATTGAGTAATGTCAATCTTTTCCCAATTCATGAGGGGCAGGGGAAGGAGAGAGGAGGAGGTTAATGGAAAGAATTACCCAATTAAAATTTTTGTTTTTCCCTAAGAATCTTCTCTTAAGCCTTGACATCTGATATAACTTGGTCTAAGCAAACGAATCGGGCTGTGAACTGCAAGGTCAGCAGTTCGAAACTACCAGCGGTTCCACGGGAGAAAGATGAGGCATTCTGCTCCCGTAAAGATTTACAGCCTCGGAAACCCTGTGCAGGGTCGCTATGAGTCGGAACCGACTCCACAGCACTTAACAACAACAACAACAAAAGCAAACAACCAACATTGCTTTTGTCTCAAAAAAGATTATCTTCCCTAGGGTTGAGAAGACTGGGGGTCTGCAGAGCTTCATCATCTCCAACCCACAGTGCAGCTGAGAGAGCCATGGAGTGAGGCTGACTGTTTATCATAGGAATTCTGTCAGTAGCAACAACCATGCAGGATTAAGAGGAGAGTGAACCACTAAAGGTTTTTAAGACCAAATAAGTGACTCCTGTTCTACTAAAAATTTAATAATTTCTACACTGTAAGTCAATGAACACATACAATTGGTTGCTAGTGACAAGACCACCATCAACAAATATGTTCTTGTGCATTTCTGCCTGAAATTTCATTTTATTTCAGGTGAACTAATCAAAAGGCATAAGTAAATTGGTTTGATACTTGGTTCTGTGATAGTTAAGCAATTGTCAAATTTTTGACCTTTATGGTTTATGTTTATGATTGCTCTAGAAATCCAATATAACCGTCCCTTCTGGTTTTAGTACACTATTTCTGAACTGGCCAGACACTCCTAATGAAGACATTGTAAATTTGTAGATGTGTTTAAGCAAACATATCCTAATTTCCATCTCAAGCTATCTTTTCCCTTGGGGTAAATATTGATCTGGTATTTAAGTTCCATCAATTTTTACCTCTTAAGTCAATAAAGCTTGATGTTTATCTAAACTGACACTGATATCTGCTTAGAGTTTACTCCTACATTTCATCTTACAGCTTAGGGGAGAGGACAAGATTTGGTTGGATGGAAAATAAATTCATGGAATGAATCTTCAGGGCTTCATTATTTTTCTCTGGGCCTTGGTTTCTTGGAAGGGTCTAGAGGTTCCTTCATTGCTGACATCTGGTGGCTTCATCATTGCCTATTTAGAAAGACAGAGTACCTGAGTTGCCTAAAATCCTATGGTTTGTGAGTGGAAAGCCAGGAAAATAAAACATGGCTTTTCCATTTGGATGGATAAAAAACAAAACAAAACTGTTGACACTAATTTCAGTTCAACTGGTTGGAACCAATTCTGGGGAGAAATATGAAAAGAATAGATGGGCCTTAAAACCAAGACCAAAAAGGTGAGATGTTATCCAAGGTTTCTGCTTCCTATAGGCAAGCTCTATTAGAAGACGCAGAATCAAAGTAAGGGAATATGCGATCTTCCCTGAACCTGATTTAGCCCCCCACAGAGCTGATGAACAGGACAGTGTGCCAGCACACCACAGCAACCTACAAGGGGCCAGCACCAACTCATACCACTCAGTACAAAACTGGAAGATATTGAGGGTTTAAAAACAAAACAACAGTCAACCTCCAGTCCACTCCAATGCCTGGTGACTCCGTGTGTGTTAGAGGAGAGCTGTGCTCTGCAGGGTGGTTTTCAGTTGCTGATTTTTTTAGAAGCAGAAAATCAGGCCTGTTGTTTGAAGCATCTCTGGGTAGACTCAAACGTCTAATCTTTTGGTTAGCAGCTGAATAGTTACCCATTTGTAACACCCAGGGACACCACTTGAGGATTTTGGTTAAGTGCCATCAGTTCTGACTCATAGTGACCCTGTATAGGATTTTTGAGGAGTGGCTAGTGGCTTTGAACCACCAACCTTGTGGCTCAAACTGACCTTGCAGTCCAGCACATTATCCTGCAACTTCACACCAAGTTAGCACCATGGAATATTAGAGCTGGACACCATCTAATCCAGACTCTTCAATGTACATTGAGGATGCCAAACATTTGCTCAAGGTAACTCATGAGCAGGGACAGTGAGCAAGTCTCCCACCTTCTCAGGATAGTGTCTTCTCTCAACTCTTCAGTGCCACAGTGTCATTAGATTATAAGCATATTACCTTATACCAGGCGGAGAGCAGTAGCCCCAGACCAATCTTTAAGAGTATAGCAGTTTCGTAGGGCTACCGTAACAAAACACTATAAACTGAGTGGTTTATAAGAACAGAAATTTATTCTCTCACAGTTCTGGAGATTTGGAGTTGAATTCAGCACATTGGTAGGGCTACCGTCTCTCTGAAGCTCCAAAAGGAGATCTTTTCTTGTTTCTCCCAACTTCTGGCTGGCCCAAATATTCGTCGATAGGTACACACATCTTCATAAGGCTATCTTTTCAGTCTGTCTGTGTCTTCTCTTTCATATGACACTACTTATATTGAATTAGAGCTCACTCTACTCCAGTATGACTCGGTACCTACTCAATGGCACCTAACAACAACAACAACTACTCCAGTAGGACCTCATCTTAACTGATGACATCTTAAAGGATCTGATTTCCAAACAAGATCATATTCACAGGTTCAAGGGTGAGGACATCAACATACTTGGGAGGGGTAGAGGAGGGAATACTGATAACTACATTCAAAGCAAGAGACTTGCAGGCTATACCTCATGAAGGCTGGTATAGCTCACTGGTCTAAAGGTCTCAGCTTCAAGTGCCTTCTGACCCCGGCTCTGCATAAAATGTGACAGTGACATTGCTTGACGACCAAAAACCACTGCTCAGATTGCTGGAAAGGTCAGAGAATCTATTGGTTTGAGGCAAATAGGCAAATTTCCAAGTTTGGTGTTTAGTCATACACATCGTATATTTCTCCTAGGAGTTCAAATCAGGACTGTGAAAAAAACCTGCACAGGTCCAAGGTCTTGTTTGCACAAGTGAATCGAGCATAAGTAAACTTGTCAATAAATGAGTGTTGCTGAGGATTTGCTGCTAAGTACTTAGCACTGAGCTGGGAGCCTGGAGCTGACACCTTGGCCCCTGTGAGTCAGTCAGCCCAGCATGGTTAGGCTTTCAGGAGAAGCGCTAAGGGAGAACACTGCCAGAAGAGGCTTCTGGGAAGAGGTGAGATGCCAACTGGGCCTGGACAGTGGAAAGGCTCAGAGCAGCAGCTGAGGAGAAAGGCTTGTGGAATGCATAAAGATATGGGTTCTGAGGTTTTGGATCTCTGGACTCTGCTTCTCGGCCATTGTGTCAAATGAAGGACGTGGTCCATCACTCCATTCCTTTCCAGTTCTAAATGACAATGATCATTAAAATCTACACTGAGAGGAGCGGAGGCCAGCATGGGTGCAGGGCATCTGTTGAGAGATGATTTCCAGGGGTCCCAGGCCCTGGGCTTTCCCCACCCCAGAGCATTACTGATAAGAAACAAAAACCACCAAAAAGAAGTGGTTTCTTCCTTCTTTTGTGACATCTTTAGTCACTGATGTCCTTTAGAGAGAGGATGGTGGAAGGTGGAGATGCTTCCCCAAGTGGTAAGGAGACAGCGGTCAGGGGTCACAGGTCAGTGGGTTTTACGGAGCTGAGGGAAGGGAGTACTCAGGCTGGTTCTCTGTGAAACAGATACTAAGACTAGCACTTGGGAAGCTTGTGAATTGACTCAATCATCTGTGGAGAGAAGGATGTAGAAATTGACAGAGTGGACTGCTATCAACAGCCTCAGGGGCAAGGGACTGGGCTGTTGTTCGGCTTCACAATCGCCTGTAGTTACATACATGCTACCGAGGCAGGGAGCTCATCAGCTGAGGGCAATGCCTCAGAGGGTCTCATCTGAGAGCTTTTTGTCACCAACACTTCAGTATCAGTGGCCTGGGAGGCCAGAGCACACAGGTACACAGGTGGCTCCACACAGCACCCCAAGACCCAGTCTTTGGCCTCTAGTCTTCTCAAAAACAGTCTCTTTATGGGGCCCTGAAGTGCACATTGTGGGAACAGAGGGGGCCAGACCCTGAAGAGAAGGGACTCTCTAGTCTCTGGGTCCCAAAAGCCTCTGTAAATGATGTGGAGACCTCAAACCAGAGGAATTCCTGTGAGGACTCAGACAGAGCTCTCTGAGACCCTGTGAGATTGTGTGTGTGAGGGCAGATATGGTGACTCCGAATCAAGTTTACATTGACACAGAGCAAAATGCAAGGTGTGACATTTCTTACCTTCCTACTTCTGTGGAAGCAGCAAGTCACAGGCTGAATGGACTTAAACTGAACAAAGGATTGCCATTAGAGAGCCCTAGTAAGAAATGGGGCCTATGAGGAGCCACAGAGAAGCTGGAAGGTGATAAAAGGAAAAGAACATGAGGGGAAAACTGGGCATGCACTGCTATCCATTACTCACTCTACAAACCTGAGGTTTCCTGGTCTCTGAGCATTGCTCTAGGGCTGGGGATACTAAAGTAAATCCACCAAGCAGCCTATGCTATACTGGGCTTACTTACTTTTGGGGAAACAGATGGTAAATAAATAAGTGAATGTGCCAATAGTGGAATGTCCTGTGGAGAAACATGAAGCCAAGATAAACACAAAGAACTGGTATCAGAAATTGACCTTTATAAGTAGCTAGGGACCTAGGGGGGTTGAGGAAGTGACAAAGCAAGGGCCCTGAAGTGGGAGCTGCCTCAAGTATTTCAAGAAGACCAGGGAGGGCTATTGGCTGGGCACTGGAGGAGTGGGGATTGGACAAAGAGGTCATCGGCCACTCTGGAGGTGTCTGGAGTACACTGAGCCTGAGGCGAGGGTAAATCATTACCAGGATATTCTGCTTCAACAAGACCAGAGAGCCAAGGAGGAAGGTTTTCAAATACAAAAAAAAATTATATTTTATAAGGAAGGAGGCCTGGCAGTGTGGTGCCCTTTGGAGTCACTGTATCTTGTGTGCTCCTTGTCAGACCAAGTTTAACACCACAAACAACTGCCCATCCCAAGAGCTGCTTCTGCAGGCCAGCACCTGACCTTCGTCAGTCATGAGTTATCAGTGAGTTCTAGGTGTGGGTCCTGGATACAGAATACTGTGGTGGTGGGGAAGTCGGTGGGTGCGTAGGGTACCCTGGATGCCGCATGGTGTCTGAGGCACTGTGGGAGCAGGAGCAGGTGGTATTGAGGATGCAGCGTATGAGCAGCATCTCTAGGGACAGCCACTACTTGTTTGTGCTGCCACCTCTTCCCCTCACAGCTGCCAGCCACCTTTGCACCAGAGAGTTCTGTGCCACCTGGTTCCCATGAAGTTGGTCTTTCTGCTGGTGGTGTTTCCCAGAGGTGTATGGCGTAGGAGGTGATTCCATTCATGTGCAGCGGGCCAATGGCACGGCTAGAGCCCTGTTTTGATGACCTGGGCACACTTGGAAGTCCCTGGCTTGGCAATAAACTGCCCTCTGGGGTACCCCTCCTAGACATTAGCCTATGCCCTAGATCTATTACATTTTAATTGTTTTATTCTGTACACACAGTTCACTCAGAAGCCCAAAGTATACACTGGTAAAAAGGGAGCTATTCTGCCTGGAAGTTGGGAAGCTCAATCAGCCCTACATCTTCCATGCCTCTCCTATGCCCTAGCACTGCTGAGCACCAATGCAACTTAACATAAGAGGTTTCCAGCTGGTCCCAGTCTCCCACAAGTCCCTAAATCCTTCCAGGGAATCAGCCAGTTCCTCTGTTTTGCAAGTACATATCTATGTGACTCTAAATATTTTCCCACTGGAATAACAAATCACAACAGAAGGAACGAAAAAGCAGATACAATAATTCAGTGTTTTCTATAAAGCAAGACATATAGAGATTTGAAAATTGTAAAGCAGGAATTTCTGGAAAGATGGCAAACTAGGCATATGTGCTACATGGATCCTCTATAAGAAAGAAACCAAATACCAAATGAGATAGACATAGATGAAAATTCTGGAACCTTTAACTTGAGAGGAAAGGTTAGAGAAGTGGATTGAGTGCTTGCTGGGAGGAAAAGATGACACGTAGACTGTCTGGTGAATGCGTGGCCAGATGTGGTGTGATCATCTTGAACTTTTATGAGGAACTTTGGTGACAGAGGTATCTGGGCAGAGAGGATTCACACAAGTGGCAGGAAATGGTCAATTCTTTCTTTCCCACCACACTCACCTGGTAACCACAGGTGTGGCGAGCTCCCATCCGCATCTACTTCCAGCACAGACCCTGCTCTCTGGGAGTTCTGAGCCTTTTGGTTGTAAGGTAGGGGATGGCTGCTCTGCTTTGGTGTCTGGATTCAGGCAGGCTTGACTCCACACCTACAGAACCTGCAAAGGCACCAGACCAACATCAGTCTAGCAAAAATCATCATAACCAGTCACCCTACCCCCAGATGTCCTGTGGTCCTAAAACATACTGAAACCAGCTCCATCAAGAGCTTCAATAAACTATTTCCAGACTGAGTGTCCTGAACATAGATAAGACCTAGGCCTATAGGAACTCCATCTAGAGCCAGGAACTCCACTATCACATCACTCCCAGACCCAACCTGTGAGCGCCTTGGATGGCAGAACCGCCTCCCCCACCCCCCACCTCCACACACACCCCTGGTTTTTCTCCTCTCTGGGTTCAACAACCACACTGGTTTATTTTCCCCTTTCAGTTGTTTCATTTGTTTTTTGGTGTGTGTGTGTGTGTGTGTGTGTGTGTGTGTGTGTGTGTGTTTTATGGGTTTTATTGTGGATTGAGTGAAAGTTTCCAGGGCAGATCATCAGTTTTGCATTAAAAAAATCATACATCTTGTTTCATTACAATGATTATATTCCCCTCCATGTACCATCGGTTAACAATATTTCTCTTTATCCACTTTAGCTTTTAAAACAAAACAAAACACTCAAGCATATATAATAATTTACATCTTGAAAGGGCACATTCTGCAAGTCTGCCCCCTGGCCACCCTCTCTTCTTAGTCCCTCTCTTCTCATGAATCTAGAGTCCTCAGCTGCTCCCTCTCTCCATGTCCCCATCTCTGCCTCCATCTCTGGTGTCGCTGCTTCTCTGGATAGGGTCCCAAATTCCACTTGTGCTCTTCTCCCTTAATGGTCCTAGGGTCCTCTGT
Source organism: Chrysochloris asiatica (assembly GCF_000296735.1). Classification (NCBI taxonomy): domain Eukaryota; kingdom Metazoa; phylum Chordata; class Mammalia; order Afrosoricida; family Chrysochloridae; genus Chrysochloris; species Chrysochloris asiatica. The sequence continues at coordinate 4,538,641 of NW_006408684.1, read as the reverse complement.
TTCTGGACTATAAGATGAAGTACTCCCTTGTTTTTGTTATAAAACTTCTACCTTTATAATTGTGACAACCGCAATTAGTCATGATAATAATTATTCACTATTGAATCATAAGAATCTTATCCCCATCTCTTTTCACCAGACCTATCTAGACAAGATGAAATCTATTCAGTGGGGACTCTTTCTTTGCCCCCATACTCTTAAACTCCCTCTTGAAACCTTGTAAGCCAATCACTCCATGCCTTTATTGCCCCCTCATTTTAGGTAGCCAATGTCTAAATTGTCAATCTCAACTGAATTTTTTTTTTTTTTTTGTAATCTTCCTCTAGTGGAGTTCTGGTTATCGAGCCATTGAAGCTAGGTCAAATGGGTACTTTCTGCAAGTTTGGGTGTTCTTGTGCATCTCCCCTCACTTCATATCAGCTGGATGCTTCACTCTCAGCTCTAGCCCTTTGTGGCTATGTCCTTGTCCATGGTCTCAAGTGTCCTCAGGTCTTATCACACTTTGGGCCAACCAACCCTTCCTCTTATCTTTCTCATCTCCAGGTCAATAGGAGTCAACGGACTGTGGTTGAACTTAGCCCATTTCTTCATTGATGCCTTTCCACCTCTTCCACTAACCAGCTGTAAGCCTTCCAACCTTCTAAACATTCATTTATATGTGGTTCAGAGTTCTGGCACCATCCCCTGATCCTGCTTGGTCTGGTATTCTGTGTTGTTGCTGATGGAGCTCTTCACTACACTTCTACCCTCTCTTCCATCTTGTTCTCACTCATTTGTTTTTGTTTATTTATTCTTTCTTCTCCTTCTTTTTCTCTTCCCATTTCCTTGAATTTTCTATCTCTGCTTTTCTTATTCCTTCTTTTCTTCTGTTTCTCATTTCCCAATTCTTCCCCCCTTTTGATCTATAATTTTACTACTCTCGACACTCTTTTCTTTTTATCTTCCCTTTCCCCAGTTTATCTAAGTGCTTTTAAAAAAATGTCTTCCTTTATGTTCTCTCTATTTTTTCTCTTCTATAGCTCCATTTTCCTGTCCCTCTTTTTTCATTTTAGCAATTACATTACTTTTTTCTGTTTGCTGCCTGTTTTGATTTCTTTTTCATCTTGATTATTTTCCCTTTTCATTGTTATTTGTTTATTCTGTTTTGTTTTCTCTGGGGGAGAGGGGAGTTTCTTTTTTCTCACCTGACAGGAGACAGCAACTGTTCCCATATGACCCAGCCACAACTGTACCCTCTGCAGCTTCACTCACTGGACAAGAGCCAATACCAGTTTCTACACCATGATTAATGAGATAGCAGCCAATACCAGTCAAACCCACCCAAAATTGAGGTGCACAAATGGCTAACAGAGAACAGTGTACATTCTTTGATTCTCTAACTACACCCAAAAGAGACACTTGGTGATTTACTAAGAACATATCAACATCTAATCATCAATGAAACACAAATATGACAATACCACAATGCCCTGGAGTCAACAGACAATTTTAGCTCTCACCAAGAAATAAGAGAAAATGACTCAAAGGACCAAGATGCAGAGTCAAAAATAATTTCTTATGAAGAAAAGGTAATGGAATTAAATGAAAAAGAATTGTATTGATGTTTAGGTACTTTCAAAGAAATATTGAGGAAAGCAAAAACACAGAAAAAACTTTAGAAGAATTCAAGAAAACACTACAAGAACAAATACACAAAATGGATGCAAATTTTGAAACAATACAAAACCTTCAGTTAGAAAACTGTAAGATTACTATTTAGATTTCAGAAATGGACAATACACAGAAAGGGCAAAGGAGTAGCTATGAAGCAATGGAAGCCTAAAATAGTGAGCTTGAAGATAAATCTCCCAATACTACTATGCTAGAAGAACAATAAGAAAAAAGAATGAAAAAAATATCCAAAGAAAGCCCAAGAGTTATATGGGACAGCATGAAGAAAAATAACTTACAGATAATCAGAATTCCAGAACAGCAAGAGACAATAAAAAGTACAAAGAAAATTGTACAAGAGTTTTTGGAAGAAAACTTCCCTAACATCTTGAAAGATGAGAATATAGCATACTAGATACTGAGTGAACTCCAAATAGAATAGCTCCCAAAAGAGAATCACCAAGACATAGCATAATGAAACTTACCAAAACCAAAGATAAGGAAAAAATCCTGAGAGCAGCTCAGGAAAAACGAAAAAAAATTTAGGAGAAAATTTAAAGGAGAACTAATAAGACTAAGCTCCAATTTCACAGTAGAAACCTTGCAGGCAAGAAGATAGTGGAGTGATATATAAAAAACTCTGAAAGAAAAAATGCCAACCAAGAATCATATTCCCAGCAAAGCTATTTCTCAAATAATTCCTCAAAGCAAAATTAGGACATTTCCAGATAAACAGAAGTTAAAAGAATTTGTAATAACCAGACCAACTTGCAAAAAATGCTTAATGGTGTTCTTTGGACTGAGAACCAACAACAGCAGCAGACAACAAACTGAGATTACCAATCATGGTAACAACACCCAGAACTCAATCCAGATATAGACATATTAAAAGTAAAACAAACCTACAAGACTGAAAGTAGGCTACCAGACACATTCATTTATACTGAAGACAACCACAAAGCAAAAAGAGGGAATTGTGCAAATACGGAACGTCCAAATGGCAAGGAAGTCAAGTAGATTTTGAGATAAAACAGACTTCTTAAATGGGGAAAAATTTTAAAAGTATAGGGTAACCTCAAAGAAAATGAATACACCTTCACATCAAAATTAAAAAGGAAAAACAGAAAGATTTAGTAAACTTATCACAGAAATGAAATGAAAAGAAAACCCACAAACAAAATTAACTCAGCACAGAAAATTATGTGGAACACAAAATCAGCAGCACCACAGCAAAATGATAGTAATCAATTCATATCGATCTATAATTATACTGAATGTAAGTGGATTAAATGCACCAGTCAAGAGAAAGAGATAACAGAATGGATAAGAAGACAGATTCTTTGAATATGCTGTCTACAAGAGACACATCAAAAAGATGGAGACAGCCTAAATGCCCATCAACAGAAGAATGGTTAAATAAGCTTTGATAGAGACACATAATGGAATACTACACAACACCTCACAACATGGATGAGCCTGGAGAACATTATGCCCATTGAAATTAAGCAATCACAAAAGGACAAATATTGTATGGGACACTGTTATAAAAAGTAAACAAAAGATTTTCTTGATAAACGTTTTATGATGTTATGGGGGCGGTAGGGAAATTATTCAAAGGCTAACAGGTAGACACATGTTAATATGGATCACATACAAGAGGGCGGGCAATATACAAGAGGAAGGTTGGCAGAGGAAAGATGAAGATATTGGGAGACACAGGGAAGAAGCACTGCAATAGTTAAAATGAATTGAGGTAAATACTGCTAACTGATGGTGTGTGGAGGGGATTGCAATCATTTTAAGAAACAAAGTATATGATTTGTTGAATGTAAAACTGATGATCTACTCAACTCACTCCATTCACAGTAAAAAGATTTTTTTTAATGTAAAGCAATGACACTCTTTTCACTCACTTTTCTCAGGGTTTAGGAAAATATAGTTATTTTTCATAAAATATTTCTTGTACTATAAAAGGTTTATTATTTTTCTTTGTGTGGAGGGGGTGGGAATGATTCTTGCTGTAAGGACTACTGCTTCCATAGGTGTAGGTCAAGTTCATCAAATTGTATGAGAATACTTTATTTTTTTCCTCTTCTTTTTACTTCTGGTTGAGCTCTGATCATCCAGTCATTGAAGCCAGGACAAGTGGGTATTATCTGCAAGTGTGGGTGTTCTTATGCATATGTCCTCTCTTCTTATCAGCTGGACACTTCACTCTCCGCTCTAGTCCTCTGTGGCTATGTCACTGACTCTGGGCCCAAGAGTCCCCAGGTCTTGCCACACTGCTGGCCAACCAGGTCTTCATCGGGGTTCACAGAAGTCTATTGAACGTTGTAGGGCTTAGCTCACCGCTTCATTGCTGTTTTTCCCTCACTTCCCCTTATCGGTGTCGAGCGTGGTCACCAATCACAGCGTGTATTCCCATTGAGTCTTACTTTTATAGCAAGGAGGGCAGTGATTAACTTTTCAGTATAGGAGCGGAGGTCCCTAGGACCATCAAGGGAGAAGAGCAGAGAGCGGGACCCTAGGCAGAGCAGCAGTGATGCCTGAAATGGAGCCAGAGATGATGATGTGGAGCTATGGAGCAGCTGGAGACTCTAGACCCAGAGAGGGAGAGCGACTGTGTGCTGAAGAGCTGGGGGGCACGGGGGAAGGATTGCATGGAGGGGATTGTAACCATGGCAATGAGACGATATACGATAGAATGAATGTAAAACCAATGTTCTCCCATGTAAACTATCACATAATTCACAATAAAACATTAAAATATAAATAAATTTTAAAAGGTTTATTATTTTTGTTAATGAATTGATAAATATTTTTATGTTCCCAATTTTTATTTCTGCTAGGATAAATATTGATAAATACAGATGAGTTAAGCAAATCCTCATTGGGGTCATCAGAAACTTTTATGGTTGAGGCTGGAGGAGAAGCCTAACAATCCCCAGCCCTACTCTAGTTACTCCCATTCCTTCTTCTCAGCCGTGCCTTGTGCGCGGAGGCATCTGAACCTGCTTAAATTCTGCTTAAGTCCTGGTGTGGCTCTGTGGGTTAATGCGCTGGACTGCAAAGTAGGTCACCAGCCATTCTTCGGAAACCGTATGTAGTGTTGCTATGGGTCAGAACCAACTGCATGGCACTTAACAACAACAACAAGCCAGGCTGGGTGAAGGCGCAGTAACTTGTAGACAGTGTAGTAGAAGGGTTCTAATGCTTCTGCACCCTGAGCTTTGTGTACCTAATATGGGCTACCAGACCCCTTAAGCTTCCAGCTGTCTCCTTGTAGTTTCTACTTACTGCTAATTTACATTTGAATTTCTATAGACTTTGTTACCTTCACAGGCCTCATTCCCTTCTTTCACAAGGGTTGTGCTCTCCCTCACCCAGTTGGGTGTTAGACCTGCTGCTCCCAGAGGCCCAGCTACTCTGCCTTCTGACTGTGAATAGATGGTCAGTGCCTCAGAATCCAGTGTGTGTGACCATGTGTCCCTCTCCCTGCCTCCCACTGGAAGCCTAACCAGATGATGCTGGGGGCATCCTCCCCAGTCCTTTCCAAGCACAAGCACCGGGGTTGGCCTGCCTGAGCTGTTTACATCTTCATCCTCCTCTTGGCCCCAAGCTCTATAACCAAGAACTGATCTCACCGATCTTAAGGCCCAGTTGCAGACCCCTAGGGTCATCTTCTGGGCAATTACATCCCTGTTCACCTATTTCCTCTGAGTAAATTAGGAATGGGGCAGGCATTGGGGCTTCAGGGGGCAGTGGGCACTGTTGCTTCTCAGAATCTTCCAGAAATAGCCTTTTCTTTAGCTTCACAGTCTTCTTCCCTCCTCTCACCACCTACTGAAAATAGATATCAGACCTTAATTTAAAGGCACTTCATATGATAGTTCTGTGAAATTCTCACTTTATTTAAAACCCCAGGTTTAATCAGATGATTTATCTGGGTAAGCTGAACACTTTCACTCTTCATATTCTTGAGAAAACAGTCAAAGCTGAACATTTACTTGCAGGTGAATCAGTATATTTTTCTAGCATCTTCTCCCTTTCTCATTTCCTTTGTGCAAATTACAAGTTGACTTTCTGGATGAATTGATTAGTTAGACAGGCAGAAAATTCCTGTTGTTTTGTTTTTAAGTGCCATAGAGTTGGTTCTGACTCAGGAACCCTGTATGGGTTTCCAAGGCTTTTAAATCTTTGCAGGAGCAGAAAGCTTCATTTTTCTACCACAGAGCAGCTGGTGGACTCCAACCAGGAAGCCCTACTTGGATACAAATGGTTGGAGTGAAGACACCTATTCACAGTCTTTAACCCTTCCTTCTCTCCTTAGAGCCTTCATTTCCATGGTACCAACAAACATCTCAGGAATCTTTCAATTTGGCTCAAATGAAGCTGATGTAATTAAAAAAAAAAAAAAAAGTTTCCAGTAAGTTTTTAAAGTACAATGGGATGAGGACAGAACTTTTAATACTAGTTTTTCCCTTAAGATATGTGGTGCAGTGAATTACTTAATACAACTCTTCTAGCCATAGTCTTTCACTGGTGATGCATTGTAGATCTAACCTCTGTGCCTGTGGTTATGGTCTCATTTTGGAATGAGCTGTCAATTGCATTATTGTTGTTGTTGTTAAGTGCCATTGAGTCGATTCCAACCCATAGCAATCCTGTATAGAATTTCCAAGGAGCAGCTGGTGAACTTGAACCACTGACCTTGCAGTTCAAATGACTTTGCAGTATGACGCATTAGCCCACAGCGCCACACCAAGACTCAGCAGAATTAGGATTGTATTTTTCTTGAGTGGATGCATGTGACTCGAGTCACCATACTTTATTTCCTTCAGGGTATGCCCTGCCTCCAAAGTTCTCTCTCTTGCTCTGGATCCTGGCTTAACTTTGTCTGACCTGAGGTTCTTTGGACTTGAGCCCTAGGCATGCTCTCTGACCTCCTGATTTGGGCTTGTCAGCTCCTGTGGACACATGGGCCAGGAGAAGCCTCCAGACTGATGCCTACTCAATGGATTTGGGACTTGCCAGTCTCTACAACCATGTGACCATTTCTCTGACCATTCATGAGTTCTGTGAGACATTTCAGTGAATTCTGGAACCCAGAGATGATAGAAAGAATACTGAGGGGAAGAGTAGTTGATATTAACAATGATAGAATGGTATGTTGTTATGTATGGGATACGTATGATGTTAGCATTGATAGAGTAGTATGTTGTTATTGTTTAGTGGACTCAAGTTGGTTCAACTCCAGTTGCTTCTGAAGAGCAGCTGGTAGGTTTGAATAGCCAACTTTGTGGTTGGCAGTCCAGTGCTTCTCCTACCACACTAATCCTACAGCACCACACCAGGAGAATACTATTGTTGTTGTTGTTAGGTGCCATCGAGTCGGCACCGACTCATAGCAACCCTATGCACAACAGACCAAAACACTACCAGATCCTGGGCCAACCTCACTACTGTTGCCACGCTTGAGTCCACTGATGCTGCCACTTGGCCAATCCATCTCTTTGGGGGTCTTCCTCTCTTTCTCTGACCCTCCACCTTACCAAACATGATATCCTTCCCCAGTTACTGGTCCTTCCTGACAATATGTCAGAAGTATGAGACACAATGTTTGGCCATCTTGGCCTCCAAGGAGCATTCTGGCTGCACTTCTTCCAAAATGGAACTATTGGTTCTTTTGGCAACCCATGACACTTTCAAATATTCTCCTCCAACACCATAACTCAAAAGCATCAGTTGTTCTATGGTCTTCCTTATTAACTGTCCAGCTTTCGCATCCATATGAAGTTATTGAAAATACCATGGCTTGGGTCAGGTGCACCTTAGTCCTCAAGCTGACATCTTATCTCTTCAACACTTTAAAAAGGTCTTGTGCAGTAGACTTGCCTAATGCAATAAGTCGTTTGATTTCTTGATTGCTGCTTCTGTGAGTGTTGATAGTTGATATACGAAGAATGAAGTCCTTGGCAACTTCAATCTTTTCTCCATTGAGAAGAATGTTGTTTATTGATCCAGTAGTGAGGATTTTTGTTTTCTTTACATTGAGATGTAATCCATACCAAAGGCTGTGCTCTTTGATCTTTATCATTAAATGATTTTCACTTTCAGCAAAAAAGGTTATATCATCTGCATATAGCAGGTTGTTATTGAGTCTTCCTCCAATCCTGATGCCACGTTTTTCTTTATATAACCCAGCTTCTTGGATGATTTGCTCAGCATACAGGTTGAGTAAGTATGGTGAAAGAATACAAGCTTGTCACACACCTTTCTTGATTTTAAACCATTTAATGTATCAAATCTGTTCCCATGTTCGAACAACTGCCTCTTGGTCCAGGTACAGATTCCTCATGAGCACAATTAAGTGTTCCGGAATACTCATACTTTACAATGTTGTCCATAGCTTGTCATGCTCCACACAATCGAAAGCCTTTGCGTAGTCAATAAAGCACAGGTAGACATCTTTCTGATATTCTTTGCTTTCCGCCAAGATCCATCAAACATCAGCAATGATATCCTTTGTTCCATGGCCTCTTCTGAATCTGGCTTGAGCCTCTGGAAGTTCTCTGTCAATATGTGCTTGCAGCCATTTCTGTATTACCTTTAGTAAAACTTTACTCGCATGCAATATCAAAGGGATTGTCCAATGATTTCTGCATTCCCTTGGGTCACCTCTCTTTGGAATGGGTACAAATACAGATCTCTTCCCATCAG
>NW_006408684.1:4521745-4529217 GCF_000296735.1 Chrysochloris asiatica | reverse complement strand
ACCTTTGCATTCCAATCACCAGCAGTGACCAATACATCTTGATTGCATGTTTGATCAATCTCAGATTGAAGAAGTTGATAGAACTCTTCTATTTCAGCCTCACTGGCTTCAGTGTTTGGTCTGTAAATTTGAATAATAGTGGTATTAACTGGGCTTCCCTATAGGCGCATGGCAGTATTGTACCTCTTGACTGATCTGGATATGTTCATTTTTAAAATGAATGCAAGACCATTCCTCCTCAATTTGTCAGTTCTGGCATAGTAAACTATGTGGTTGTAAGATTCAAAATGCCCAATACCAGTCCATTTCAGCTCACTGATGCTTAAGATATCGGTGTTTATGCATTCCATTTCATTTTTGACAACTTCCAATTTTCCCAAATTCATACTTTGGACATTCCATGTTCCAATTTTCAGTGGATGTTTACAGCTGTTTCTCTTCATTTTGAGTTGTGCCCCATCAGCAAATGAAGGTTCCACGGGCTTTACTCCATTTGCATTTTTATGGTCACCTCTACTTTGAGGAGGCAGCCCTTCCCCATTCGCATTTTGAGTGTCTTCCAACCTGAGGGACTCATTTTCTGGCACTATATCTGACAGTGTTCCTGTGATATTCATAAGGTTTTCAGTGACTAAATATTCGGAAGTAGTTCATCACTCCTTCTTCCTAGTCTGTCTTCATCTGGAAGCTCACTTGAAACCTGTCCACTATGGGTGACCCTGCTGGTATTTAAAATACCAGTGGCATAGCTTTCAGAATCAGAGCAAGTCACAAGCCACCACAGTACAACAAATGGACAGACAAGTGGTGGAGGAGAGTAGTATAGCAGGATGGAAAAATTGCATATTTGGGACATCATTAATCTCTGCCTCATAGGAATCTGATTTTTGTTGTTTCTTCTTAAAGAGATTATTCATGTAGATACAAATGTGTTTGGGGAACCAATGTAAAAGCGGAGGGCTGCTAACTTAGTAGACAGATGTAATAGGGTGATGAGGCCACCCTCAATAGTGGCCCAGATGATGGAAGAGTCCAGGTGGGGTGGACCAGAAGGCCTGCCTCTGGAAGCTGGCTGATAGAAGGACCCTCGTAGACAGTATCTGTGTGGCAGAGTTAACTGGCTCAACGTCTAGGAGATCAAGAAGTCTGCTTTCCCAGCAAGCATAGCAGACCATGGTGAGCACCAGAAGCACCAAAACAAGGAGTGTGACAGAGCGGCAACTAGACACTTCAAGGTGGACAGCTGGCAGTTGCAAAGGCTCAGGTTGGGGAGAGTTAGCAGATAAAAGCCCATCTGGCAGGTGAAGCAGTACACCAGGCAGCCATCAGGACCTCTGCTTCTAGCTACTGATACACTTGCAGACAGGAAGGCCCACCTCATCAATCCCCACACCCCAAGCCTGTCAAAAGAGAGATGAATTGGCTTAGAAACTATACCAACAGGTCATACACATAAAAAACAAACAAAACCAACAATAATACTGGGGGGGGGGGGGAAGTCCTAATGGAGTTGATTCTAACTCATGGCAACTTTGTGTGTGTGTCAGAGTAGAGCTGCCCATGGAATTTTCAAAGGCTGATTTTTTGGAAGTAGATTGCCAGGTCTTTCTTCTGAGGCACCTTGGGGTAGACTTGAACCACTAACTTTTCATTTAGTAATGGAGCTTTTAACCATTGGTACCAGCTAAGGACTCTCAGCCATCAGAGAAGAGCCTGGTTACTTAAAGTAAAGATGAGTTTTGTCATCACTTCCTAATTTTGAGATTCTAGAGATAAGACAGATATTCATGCTGAAAACCAGTTTTTACATTTTAGCTTTGAGAGCTCACTCTGGTGTCTGATACTAGAGAGTTGCTAGACCAGCCTGTGTCTCCCTCTTCTACTTAAACTACCCTAATACCTTGGCCTCGGCTGCTAATTCAAAAGTCAGTGGTTTGAACTTTACCAGCTACTCCACAAGAGAAAGATGTGGCAATCTGCTTTTGTGAATATTACAACATTGGAAACCCCATGGTGTGGTTCGACTCTGTCCTTCAGGGTCACTGTGAATCTACTGTGTTCTACAGGGTCATTATGAATTGACGCTATAGCAATGGGGCTTACTGCCTTAGCCCATCAAGTCACAGCATGAACTCCCTAGAGAGGAATGACCTGCTGCAGAGATAAATTTGGAATGCATGAAGGTTAATGTTGTGTGTCAACTTGACCATGATTCTCAGTGGTTTGACAGTTACATAGCAATTTAGGAGCTTGCCACTTTATGATATAATATAATGCAATCACTTTCATGATGAAATTTGCCATGAGCAGTTGAAAGGGAGTTTCTGTGGAGGTGTGGCCTGCTTTAGTATATTAGTGAATGTTCCAGCAAGGCTCTGGTTTCCTCTGGATCCTGTATTTGGCTCATTACCACCTGACTTTCTGTTCTTGGAATTTGTCAGTCTCTGTATCCTGTGAGTCAGCAGCCTGCCATCTTACCAGCCTATCTTGAATTCTACATGAGTCAGGAGAAGCCTCACCCACAGACATCTGACTTGCCATCCTGTACCCACAGACATCTGACTTGCCATCCTGTACAACCATGTGAACCATTTTCTTAAGATAGATCTCTCTCTCTTTCTCTATATACATCATGATAAATGGAGGAAAGATGGGAAGTTGTCAAGGATTTCATTCTACTTGCATCCACATTCAATTTTCAGTGAAACAGCAGTCAGAAAATCAAATGAATTATTGCATTGGGCAAATCTGCTGCAAACAATCTCTTTAGAGTGTTAAAAAGCAAAAATGTCATTTTGAAGAATAAGGTGAACCTGATCCAAGACACAGTGCTTTAAATTGCCCCCAAAAATGTACAAGGTAGACAATAAATAAGGAAGACCAAATGTGTTATAATATGACTCCCTGACTCATCACTGTTCTTTGTGGTTGTGTAGTATTCTATTGTATGTCTGTGTCCATTCATCCATTGATGGGCACTTTAGTTGTTTCCATTTCTTTGCTATCATAAATAAATAAAGGAGCAATAAACATAGGTTTGTATATGTTCCTGTCATTATTTTTAGGTCTCTGGGGAATACACCTAGGAGTTGGATTGCTGGATCAGAGGATTGATCTATTTCTAGTTATACCATTTTCTTTCATTGTTGTACCATTGTACTACAAATGGATAAGTGTTTCAATAGTTCCAGATCTGCATCAATAGTATTTGTTATCTGTTTTGTTTGTTTCTTTCTTTGTTTATCAGTGCTATTATAGCAAGAGCAAGATAGTATTTTGTTGTAGTAGTTTATATTTGCATCTCTCTGGATCTGTGGGATAAAGCACTAGACCACAAGGTTGGTTTGAACCACAAAGTCAGAGGTTCAAACTCACCAGTCACTCCTTGGAAACCCTATACAGGGTCGCTATGAATTGGAACCGACTTGGTAACACTTAACAGCAACAACAACAATAGCTAATGATTGTGAACATCTTCTCATATATTTCTTGGATGTCCTCTTTGGCAGAAGTTCTGTTTATGTCCTTTGACAATTTTGTGATTGAGTTGTTTATCTTTATTGTTGACTTACTGTCTTTCTCTTTTTTTAAATGTTTTTTAAACTTCTTTATTGAGTCTTAAATTTTGTTCCTTCATTTGTTTCTTAATCTCTGATGTCTTCTGTGTACTTATTTTTCTTTCTTTAAACACAATAAGCATTATAATCTGAAAATTATAAACTTTCTTTGAGTTAATCTGGCTTCCATGGGAGAAAATTTCTCTTCTTTATGTTTTGTTTTTGAGTAGCAATTCTCCTCTTGTGATTTTGTGGTCTTATATTTTTTGTTGAATTTGGGCCACTTTATCTTTTTCTTTGCTTTGTTTGTTGTTGTGGGTTTTTTACTTTAAATTTTGTATTTTGACTTTGTGAGATTTTTTTTGATTGGGCAATCTAGTGGTGCAGTGGTCAAGCACTCAGCTACCAACTGAAAAGTCAAGGCCTACACAACCAGTCACTTGGTGGGAGAAAGAGGTAGTAACACACCTCCGCTGAAAATCACAACCCTGGGAACCCCTCTGCCCCACAGGGTCATTGAGTCAGAATCAACCCAGCCACAGAAAGCTTGATATCTTCTCCTAAAAACCACTAGAGGGCATTCTTATTCGTAGGTTTCTCCTGTGGCAAGGAACTCTATTTCCCTCAAGGGTGTCCCTGCCAGACTCTTCCATGGTGTCTTGCTGTGGGCAGGGAGCCAGTGTTTCCCAGTGTGTCATCAGTTTGAAGCCTTCTCTTTACCATATTGCCCTTGCAGTTCCTCCTGGGTCCTAGTGCCCATCCAGTATCAGGAGCACTCTTTCAGAGCACCAGTTTCCTGTTACCCTCTCCCAATTACATGGCTTGTGAACTCCTGCTGCCACCTTAAAAAATTCAGGTTACAGCGTCCTCAGATTAGCTTCCTTTCTGTGTTCCCACTTGGTTGGTTGCTGCCTAGCCCTGTCCCAAAATGGTTGTGATGAGTAAGTGCTCCAGATGTTAGCAGGGAGCTTCTGTGCCAGCATCCTCACTCCTCCTCTCCCCTGCTTCTGGACTCACCCTGAGGCCTTAGACTGTGCTTACTTACTGTTCAACGGGTTCTTTGTCAAGGGACAAATGACAGCCTCCACTGATTTTGCTATATTGCTCTGCCACTCTGGACACCCTAGGTTTTAGACTTTGAAGTTGAATTCTATTTCCTAATATGCTAATTAATTGTTTTCTGAAAGAATATGCTGTTTTAAAAGAACTCAACCTCTGGCCTTTCTAATCCACAGATTACCATTATCCTCAAGTACCCATTGGCAGCCCCAGCCCTGGTTCGAGCTCCCAACAGCTGAGTTGGTTTCTGGACTATTTTAACACCCTTTGTTCCTCCCATCTTAGAAGTATTGCAGTTTCCTGCTGCAGGTTATCAGGTTATCTCCTGTTTGACTTCTATGTTCCTTTATCACCTTAGCCCCCTGTATTAAATTCCCTCTATTGAGCCACCTTGAAGTCCCTGGGTGATACAAACAATTAACATGCTTGACAGTTGGAATTTCGAATCCACTAAGAGGTGTCATGGGAGAAAGGCATAAAGATCTACATTGGAAAAATCCATTCAAAAATCCTATGAGGCACAATTCCACTGTGGTCTGGTCAACTCAATGACAACTGTTTTTTGTTTGTTTATGAAACCACCTTACTAACACTGATTTAACTGAAATCTATAATAATCTTAAAAGTACTCAGTAGATATATGAGACAAAACATGAAACAATCTATTGTTAAAATGCTATCCTTGAACTTTGGTATCCTCAAACCTATTAAGGGAAGGGATGATTGGTATAAGGTAGGGACGTTAAACAGAAAAGGTTGTTTCAGGCAGGAAGTAGGAACATTCATTTTGGAGAGTTACCTGTGGTCAGTGACAGAGAAGGATTAAAAAGGGTAGAGTTAATTAAACCCTATGTAGAGTCACTATGAGTCTGATGGAACCAACTCAGTGGCACTTAACAACAGCAACAACAACAACAACAACAACAAATTAAGGTCTGTGACCTGGTTTGTTCAGTAACCAAGCTCTGCATTGGCCAGCACCTCCCATCCCTGCCTTACCAGTCAATTATAATTAGTGGTAATTAAATGAGCTTGATTTCAAATCCCGCATCATTATTGCATGCTAGTTGTGTGAGTTTGTTTGAGTGTTAGAAGATACATGTCCATGTACTCATTGGTAAAATGGAAATAACTACTTCAAAGAAGTATCATTAGGAGTAAATCCACATAATGATGCTTTAGCACCTGGATCAAGGTGAGTCATTATTATCATTGCCATGGCTGTCAATGTCACTGTTACTGTTGTAATTGTGCTAACACAGAGAACCTGTAAGTTATTATTTAAAGGTTTTATGGTGTTTCTCTTCAGTTCTTATTTTGTTATATTGGAAGGTCCCAATCTGCCAACTCATTTTATTCTTAATATTCATTTGTAAATCAAATGATAGAAGTGACATTGTAGATTCCACCAGTGTCAAGTTAGCAAGTGAATCCTAGTGGTGGACCCCAGGGTGAAAGCCTTCTGTGAGAATTAATCCAATGGTTCATTCAGGGCCCCAGGAACCATTGGCCACTACGATGAGATGACACTATCATAGGTCTAGAAGATTCATAGGATAAAGCTAGGGGAGTGATGGGGTAGAAGAAGAGGAGAAAATAAAAGTTGAGAGAAATAGTGGGAGTCACATTTGGGTTCTGAGGGGAAGAACCTAGGATGTCTTATCTTAATGAGGCAAGTAGGACTTAGGGTTGCAAGACTGGAGGTGGAGTTCAGCTTGTCCCTCTGAGGACAGACTGAGAGCCCATGTCTTTCCCACTACTGAGAACTATTAGATGAGAAACCACAGAAGGTGAAGAGCATAATGGGCATCCAGGTGGCTTCCACTGATAACCAGGCAAAAAAGCAAAGTGTTCGTAGGCCCATGGAACCCTATGCGATGGTTGCCTTCCCTGGATTCCTCAGTGACAGAATTACACCTTAAAAGTGGCACTTAGTTTGCTCTCTGAACAGTGGTTTGAAGTGACAAAGCAGGCCCTGTGCTAGGTCTCTATCAGTCACCGAAACCTAACAATAGCAACCCAAGTCCCAGAACTTTTTTTTTTTTAAGTTTTTATTATGGGGTTTACATGGGAGAAAATCAGCTTTACACTCATCCTATCATATTTTGTTTCATTACAATATTTACAATCCCCTCCATGTATCATCAAATAACCAAAGGGTACACCACACAGGCCACCTCCCCCCACACCCCCGGCTGCCAGCCCACAGCCCTTCTCCCTCCCTGAGTCCAGTGTCCCCAGCCGCTCCATCTGTCTATGTCATCCTCTCTGTCTCCATCCCTGGCATCATTGCTTCTCTGGGTAGGGTCCCGCTCTCCGTGCTTCTCACTTGATGGTCCCAGGGTCCTCTGCTCCTGGGCTACAAAATCAATCACTCTCTTCCTTTTGTCAAAAAATATCTACCTCTATATTTCCTACACTCACGGTCAGTCCTGATGGCAATTATTCACTGTTGTACCACAAGAGTCTTGTCCTCATTTCCTTTCGCCAGCCTGGTCCCAGCAGATTGAAAATCATTCGGTGGTGATTCTACCTTCCTCTGCCCCGTGTGGAACTAGGCTCCCTCTTGAAAGCTTGTAAGCCAGTCACTTCTTGCCTTTTTGTTGTTGTTGGTAAGTGCCATCGAGTCAATTTTGACCCATAGCAACCCTTTATAGGGTTTCCAAGGAGCGACTGGTGAGCTTGAACCACCGACTTTGCAGTTCAAATGATTTTGCAGTCTGACGCATTAGCCCACTTTATAGGTCCCCCCATTTTGGGTAGCCAATGTCTAACTTGCCCATCCCTGTCAACCCTGTGTACCGAGGGGGTGGGAGTGATCCTCGCTGTAAAGATTTGTTCCCTTTTTTGAGCTCC
>NW_006408684.1:4520163-4521588 GCF_000296735.1 Chrysochloris asiatica | reverse complement strand
GACTCGACGGCACTTAACAACAACAACATCCATAAGTATAGGTAAAGTTCATCAAATTGTAGCAGGTTACTCTCTCCCCCTCTGCCCTTTCTTCTTCTAGTAGAGTTCTGATCATCCAGGCATCAAAGCCAGGTCAAGTGGGTACTATCTGCAAAAATGGTATTCTTGTGCATCTCCCCTCACTTCATATCATCTGGATGCTTCACTCTCCATTCTGTTCTTTTTTGGCCTTTTCCTTTTTTTTGGCCCAGGAGTCCCCAGGTCTTGACATACTGCTGGCCATCCAGATTTTCACCCAGGTTCACAGGGGTCTATTGAATGTCGTCAGACTTAGCTGGCCACTTCATTGTTGTTTTTTCCCCTTTTTCCCTTATTGGTGACCAATGTGGTCACCAGCCAGACCATATGCCTGTTCATGTATTCCCTTGAGTCTCAGTCTTGGAAGGGGTTTGCTCTGAGGGGTCCCGACCACTTGCCATGATGGCCCCCAGGCAAACAGCTTACTTGTTCTTGAGCAATCAATCTGACTGCCGTTGCTGTTTCGGATTTTTCCTGCCAGTCTTTCTTTCACAAAGTATCTTCTGTTCTTCTAGCCACTGCAGGCTGGTCTACTCGTACTTTCAAGTGGAAATTTCCTATGTCAGTTGGTTCTGGATGGGATTCTGGATTCCACATATGGTCTTGTGCAATGTAAAGGCTCCATAGGAAGCCTCTTTCACTGGGCAACTTCTAGCCCCCTTTAAGGTTTAATCAGATAGTTATAGGCTGAAGACAAACTTACAAGCTTTCTGTAGTGATGTTTCTGGCTATTCCTTTTTTCCCCTCTCAAGTGTCTATTTTACAATGGTAGGCAAGGGAAACCAAGATTCAAAAGACAACCAAGCATCTTAACATTATTCCCCTCTTTTACTCCTTCAAACCATGTCTCAATCCCTGTATCCCAGAGCCCTGTTGTTCCAAAGTTGTGTATACATCATCATTTACCTCTGTTCCACTTAGCCCATGCGAACCTGCCTAACTGTTCTCCCATCAGCCTTGTTCTTCCATTCCCCTCCCCATTCTTGTGTATTGTCCACCCCTGCCAGCGCGTCTGGAGAGGTGAGACCGATTTTTTTATCTTTCACTTTTCATTTTTCACATATCTCTCCTCTTCACCCTGATTGTGCCCTCATTGCACAGCCTAGAAGCCTGCAGGCAGGTGTGAGCACACCCCTCAAAAGGGTCCAGGATTGCACCCACAGTTTTCCAACGGCACAGAGAGGAAATCCACAAGCTGCTTGTTATGACATTTTGACCCTGGGATCCAGCCTCAAATTTGACCTAGGTGGGGACCCTTTATCCCGACCTGCACAGCAAAGTCCAGTGAACAGTGTCAATCACAATTTTATTTTTGTTTTTGATTGGTGGTTTCTGTCTTTGGTCCTT
>NW_006408684.1:4497910-4514538 GCF_000296735.1 Chrysochloris asiatica | reverse complement strand
GAGTCAGCCTAAGTGCCCATCTATGGAAGAATGGATAAACAAACGTTGGTACATACACACAATGGAATACTATGCTACCCTGAAGAATAACAAGGAAGCAGCAAGCCACCGCATAACATGGATGAATCTTGAGGACATTATGCTGAGTGAAATCAGTTAGTCACAAAAGGAGAAATATGGCATTGATCAATTATTGTAAAAGATTAAGAAAAAGCACCCACACTAAAAGGGGGGCGGGGAGACAAAAAAAAAAACATCCAATAGTTTTTAAGCAGAGTGTTATGCAGTTTCCATGTATTTGATTTTTTCCTTGATCTTTCTGATGTGTCTTTCATTGTATCATTATCAGGTTGTTGGGACTATTGTGGTTGTATAGTAGGTTTTTATATTGGAGAGTATGAGGCCTTTTACTTTGGTCTTCTTTAGTGCTTTGCTTATCTGGAGTCACTCTCCTTTCCATATAAAGTTAATGCTTAGTGTTTCTATCTCTTTAAAGAATGATGATAGAATCTAGATCAGGACTGCTTTGGCTAGTATTGACTTTCACAATGTTGAGTCTTCCAACCCATGAACAATTAGTTCTCTTAGTTTCTTGTAGTAGTGTTTTATAATTTTCTTTGTATAGTCTTTTGTGTCTATGGTTGGATTTATTCCTAAGTATTTCATCTGTTGTCTGGTTATTGTAAATGTATTGTCTTCTTGATTTCCCTTTCAAATTCCCTTTGTTACTCTAGAGGAAAACTGACTGATTTTTGTAGGTTGATATTGTACTCTACCCCTTTGCTGAAACTGTCAATTAGTTCCAGTAATTTTCTTGATGAGTCTTTAGAATTTTCTATGCATATGATCATACCATTTTCAAGTTGAGATAATTTTGCTTCTTCTTTGCCAATTAAGGTGCCTTTTATTTTCCTCTCTTGTCTTAGTGCTCTGGCTAGGACTTCCAGTACAAAACTGAATTGTTGTTTAGTGCTATTGAGTCAGTTGCCATTCATAAATACTTTGTATAGGGTTTCTGAGGCGCTGGTGAGCTTGAACCACCGACCTGGTGGTTCAAACATACTTTGCAATCCAGTGCATTAACCCGCACCGCCACAGTGGTGATATACGGCATCCTTGTATGGTTCCCATTGATAGGCGGAATGTGTTCAATCTCTTTCTATCAAGAATAATGTTGACTGTTAGTTTTATGGATATTGCTTTAATTATTTTGAGGAAATTCTTTCCTATTCCTATTATACTGAGTCTTTTGTTTTTGCTTTTTCAATCAAGAATTGATGTTACATTTTATCAAATGTCTTTTATGCATCAATTGATATGATCATGTGATTATTTCCCTAGGTTTTATTTAAATGGTGGTTTGCATTGTTTGTTTTTCTAATGCTGAGCCATCCTTGCATACCTGATATGAGTCCCATTTGATTATGTGAATCTTTTTTAAAAAATGTTGTAGTGTCCACTTCATAGAATGAGTTCAAGCATATCCCTTCCTTTTATGTTCTGGAATAGTTTGAGCAGAACTGGTGTCAGCTCTTCTTTGAATGTTTGGTAGAATTTATCACTAAAACCATCTAGGCCCAGGGATTTTTTGTTGGGAGCTTTTAATGGCCTGTTCATTTTTTTTTTTCCTTTTGTGACAGGTCTGTTCAAATTTTCTACCTCAGACTATGTTAGGTTGTATAGGTAGTTGTGTATCCAGAAATTTGTCCATTTCTTCTAGGATTTCAAATTTGTAGAAGTGTAGTTCTTCATGGTATTCTGTTATTGCGCTTTTTATATTAGTTAGTTCTGTTCAGACGTCACCCATTTTATTTCTTATTTGTGTTATTTACATCTTTTTCCTCTTTTGTTAGATTTTCCAATGATTTGTCAATTTTGTTAATCCTTTGAAATAACCAACTTCTAGTATTAATGATTCTTTGCATTGTTTTTCTGTTTTATTTATTTCTGCTTTTTTCTGTATTATTTCTTTTCTTCTGGTAACTGTAGGCTTTTTTTTTTTTTGTTTTTTTTTTTTTTTTTTTTGATGGTCTTTATCTAATTGTTGGAGACGTTTAGTTAAGGTGTTGATTTTGGTTTTTTCTTCTTTTCTGATGTGTGCAACTATTGGTATAAATTATCCTCTGAACACTGTTTTAGCTGTGTTCAAAAGATTTTGGTATGTTGTGTTTTCATTCTCATGTAATTCAAGGAAATTTTAAATATAATTTTTCCATTTCTTCTATTGTCCAATGTAGTACTGTAGAGTAAGTACTGGATGTTAACCACAAGGACAGTGGTTCAAACCCACCAGTTGCTTCTTGGGAAACTCTATACAGGGTCGTCATGAGTCAGAACCAACTTAATGGCACTTAACAAAACAATATTACCCAATAGTTTTTAAGTAGAGTGTTATTCAGTTTCCATGTATTTGATTTTTTTCCTTGATCTTTCTCAAGAGTGGTTTATTAAAGACCCACACTATTACTGTGTGGGGTCCACATGTGGCACTGTAGGCTAAGCACTGGATTGTTAGCTGCAAGGTCAGCGGTTCAAACCCATCGGTCGCTCCTTGGAAACTCTATACAGGGTTGCTATGAGTTGGAACCAACTCAATGGCATTGAATAATAACTCTTTTTGCAGAGTTTAGTATTACGTTCTTCAATTCTATCAGAGTTTGATCTATGTATTGGAGACTCTTTCATTGGGCATGTATACATGTTCATTATGGCTGTGTCCTCTTGTTCAATTGACCCTTCAATTATTATATAATGGCCTTCCTTGTTTCTTATGCTAGTTTTTACCTTAAAATGTATTTTTATCAGCAATTAATATTACCACTTCTGCTTTTTTTTGTGGTTGTTGTTGCCATTTGCTTGCTAAATGTTTTCCCATCCTTTGAATTTTAGTTTATTTTTGCCTTTGTGTCTAAGGTATGTCTCTTATAAGCACTATATTGATGGGTCCTGTTTTCTTTTCTATTCTGTTACTCTCTGTCTCTTGACTGAGGCATTTAATCTGTTTATATCAGTATAATTATTGATAGGTATGAATTTACTGCTCTTATTTAGCTGTTTTTTGGGTTTTTTTTTTTTTTTCTGCTTTTGTATGTGCATATGATGTTCTGTGCTGTTCATTTTGTTTGAAGATTTTCTTGTCATGTCCTTTGTAGATGTTGTTTTAGCGTTTACTGAGACTTTATGAAGCGACCCTGTAATTTATTAATATCTTCCCAAGTTTAAAACAGGCATTTATTTGGAAGTTCTATAAACTACATCATTTATTCCCTTTCCTTGATTTGTAGTTGTCATCATTTACAAATTGATTTCTTTGGTTCCCTGTTCTCAGTGTTGTATGTTTTACTTTTGATAATTCTATTTCGGGGTTGATTTCTAGATTATGTTGCTGTGTGTCTAAATCTCTGGCTGAAGGACTTCCTTTAACATTTCTTGTGTGGTTGGTCTGGTTTTTTGTTGTTGTTGGAGTTTTGTGTTTTGTTTTGTTTTTAAAAAAACTAATTTCTAGTTACCTGAGAAAATTTTAATTTTGCCATTTCATTTGAGGGACAATTTTTCTGGATGTATATTTCTTGGTTGGCAATTTTTTTCTTTCATGGTTTTATATATGTCATCTCATTGCCTTCTTGTCTGAATGACTTCTTCTGAATTGAATCTTAGTTCTACAGGTTCTCCTTTGTAGGCAATTTTTCATTTTTTCCCAAGCTGCTTTTAGGATTTTTTTTTTTTTCTTTGTCTTTGGTTTTGGAAAGTTTGATTATGACATGTTTTGGTAATTTTCTTTTGGGCTACATCCTATTTAGGGTTTGTTGAATTTCTTGAATGTGTTTCATCTCATCTTTCACGATATTAGGGACACTTTCTTCCAACAAATCTTTGATAATTTTTTCAGAACTTTCTTTTGGGGTGGAGGGTCTCTTCCTGTTCAGGAATTCTGATCACATGTAAATTTTTCTTGCTGATGGTGTCCTACATAAATCTTTGTTGTTGTTGCTGTTAAGTGCCTTTGAGTCAGTTCTGACCCATAGTGACCCCATGTAGGGTTTCTGAGGAGTAGCTGGTGAGCTTTAACCACCAACCTTGCAGTTCAAACTGACTTTGCATTCAAAGCGCATTAACCCATAGTGCCACACCAAGACTCCTACATAAATCTTAGACTTGCTTTATTTTTATTTTTTCATTAATTTATCTGATTGTTCCTCTAACAGAATAATATTATGAGATTTGTCTTCAATTTCACTAGCTGTGTCTTCCATTGATTAATTTTACTCCTTTGCCCTTACAGTACATACCAATTTCTGAAATCTTAGTGTTGAACTTCTGTTTGTGTTTGGTTTCTAATTTTTCATTTATCTTGTTGATTTGCTCTTGTATTATTTTTCTGAACTCTTCTATGGTTTTTTTCTGTATTTTAGTTTTTGTTTGGGGTGTCCTTGAGCTCTTTCTTAATGAGTTAAAAGGAACTAAGTATTGTTGTTGTTAGGTGCCCTTGAGTCAGCCTGACCCATAGCAACCCTATGTACAACAGAATGAAGAATAAATCTAAATTCTTTATCAAGTAGTTCCCATAGCATTTCTCCCTGCAGAAGATTTTGTATTTTGATCATTTGTTTAAGCCATCTTGTCCTTTAATTTCTGTATGTGCGATATGAAAGTGTTTGTTGTCTGTGACATACTTCAGTGTTATTGTATTAATCTGTTGATTTTATGTTGGTATGTGGTTTGCTGTATCCTGATTTTGTTTGCATTGTTGTAATATATCCTAGCAACAGGACAAGCATGCTACTCTGGTTGCTAGTTTGGTAGCATCGGGTCACTAACCACCTGTCTCTGGGTAAATTTTGTAGCAAGTGGGAGTGTAGGAATGAGTCTCTAATCACTGGTCATGCAGAATAGCTGAGGACAGGCTGGGCAGGTGTTGGCCACTGTATGTCATTGATCTACTGGTATTGGAGAAGATGGTGGCATTTGTCCAGTTGGTGGAACAGCAGGTGTGACAGGTATGGCTGGGTAGTAGGGTTGTTGGCTCTTGACTGCTAGGGAGAAAGTGGGGAGAAGAGGAAGAAAAATTCAGGGAAGCAGAGAGAAAAAAAAAAAAAACTAAGAAAAGGGGGAAAAGGAAAATTAGAGAAATAAAAAAGCAGCACAGTATCAACACATGTTTGCCACCAAACACAGCTGCAGTGGGTGTATGCAGTGTTCACTCCATGAGAGCGTGCACCCCTAAATGTGTAAGGGCCAAGGGTGGTGCTACTGAATGTTGAGGTGGTGGGGCACCCACTCATATAAAAAATGGGTGGGAGGGAGCAGAAAAGAGAAAGACATAAAAAAAATAAAGACTAAAAGAACAAAAAGCTGGGGGGAGGGGAAGGGAACAACCAGGAATAATGGGGGGAAAGTAGAAAAAAAATGGTACAGTACTGGTACAAACATCAGCTGCCCAACACGTCCACCATAGGAGCATGGATCTCACTCTGGGAGTATTTTCCATCATCCATGGAGACAGAGAGTAGGTGCTTCTACAATCCAGGAGGTATGGGGGTAGTGGGCACCATGGAGCCAAAAATAGAGAATAAATAAGTAAGAAGAAAAGAATAAAGAATCAAGATGAGGGTAGAGGGGTGGGGTGGAGGGGTGGAGTGGAGAGGTGGGGAGGAAGACCTAAGAAGAAGGAATAAGAGAAAAAGCATCCACCTAGCACTTGAAGCTGCGGGTTAATGCGCTGGACTGAAAAGTGGTTTGAACAAGGTTGGCAGTTCAAGCTCATCAGCTGCTCCTTGGAAACCCCATACAGGGTCGCTATGGGTTGCAACTGACTAGACAGCACTTAACAATAACAACAAGCACTTGAAAAAGTGCTAACCACGAAACATGGCTGCAGTAGGAACACAGAGTTTGCTAGGTGGTTGGGGCAGGGTGTGGGCAGGGGCTGTTGACCATGGAGCAGGAGGGGTGAGTGACTGGTATGTTTGCTCCATAACATAAAAAGAAAAAGGAAATAGAAGGGTAGGAGGAAGAAAAGAAAGAAAAGGATAAAAGACAAAAAACAAACAAACAAACAAAAAAACAGGTGGAGGAAGAGGGAAGACCTAAGAAGAAAAAAGAGAAGGAAAAAAACCCAGCACAGTACTGGCAAATGTGCTAGCTGACAAACACAGCTGCTGCCTGAATGCAGTGTTCTCTCGTGACCGGGAAGTGAGAGAGCATACTGACCACAGAGGCATGTGGTTGTAGTGTACACGTGTGCATGAGGGGCAGGGGGCTGAGGGGGAGAAGGTATTCACACACACTCCATGAGATCACACACCAAAGGCAAGGGACAGAAAAGAAAACAGAAAAGGAAAGAGTGGGAGGGAAGAACTAACAAGAAAGATAAAGAAAAAAAGAAAGTTGCTCAGCGCTAGCAGGGGAGAGGTTTGACCAGCTACCAATTGGGAGGAGTTGGGGGCGGGACAGTGCCACTGGTGACTAGGAGGTTGTGCAAAGTCAGGGGGTGATCATACCTCTCTGATCACTGGTCACCAATGTGGGTGCTAGTGCAGTCCCAGGTGAGTGGAACCAGTTATCTGACTCCTATTTCCATAGGAATGCTGCATGCAATAATTCAAAATGGCCACACTAGGCCAATTGGTAGTTCATCACTCCATGTGCTTCCTATGCCTCTTTACTCATTGGCTGTTGCCAGTCAGTCTTTCCTCTCACTGGTCTCACTGGTATTTTATCTACTTCTTTATCCTTGCCTTTGAGACTCTGTAATCTGTACGTATTTTGCTTGGTTTCTCTAGTCTTTGTTAGGGAGGGTCTGGATATTCTGACTTGTCTGTCGTCATGGATGCTCGTCTACACAAGCATGCTTGACAAGCTTTCCCTCCATGTTCCTTATTTGCTAAGGGGAGCTAAATTTTACAATAGTCTAGCTGCAGAGTCAACGCAGAAGTAAGGCTGAAGTGAAAATGGAGTCTCATCTGGACCTCAGTCCGCCAGTTTTGTTATGTCAAACACCTCAGTTTGGGGGGTCTTCCTTACACAATCTTCACCAGTTTTACTTTTCTCTTAAGAATAATGTTTTCTGAAGCACTCTACCTTTTTCATTTATTTTTCTTCTTGGCCTCAACAGTTGGGGAAGGATTTCATTTGGGTTGTTTCGACATCAAGGATGGAACAGACTATTTTGACTCTCCTGGAATCCAATGATCTGAGTTTGTGGAATTGGGATGACCCACTCCAGCCATCTGCCTTAGGTGTTCTTTTAAACCTGGAGCCTTTAAGGAACTCACGGTCTCCCTGCCATTGAGTCCATTCTGCCTCGCAGTGACCCTACAGGACAGTGTAGACTAGATCCCTAGGGTTTCTAAGACTAAATCTTTATGGAAGCAGATAGCTTTCTCTTTTTCCCAAAGAAGGAGAATCAAGTGGTGGATTTGGACCTCCAACCTTGTAATTAGCAGACAAATGCTTACCTGTCACTTTCAAATCAAACAATAGGCTAGCAAGCAGCTTAGTGGAGATTGGTTTGCCTTAGGCATTGGGCTCCTTTAGAGAATTATCTATGTGCAGGTTGCTTCCAGGTGTGGGAACCCCAAGGTCTTACTGCAAAATGTATGTCATGTCCTTAATGACTTTCTCCTGCCAACTGGAACTCTGCAAGTGTTTCGGTGTTGTCCTCCTGAGATACTAATGTAACAGTGACCTAAATCACCCACATTCATTGTCCCCTCTTCCAAGGGCCTTTCTGAATACTTTCAGTTTTGATGCTCAATTCGAATCATATCTATTCACAATAACTATATTCTGTTGCACTAAGTTTTGCCGTATCTCTGTGCATTGAGGTTTCTGACAGGTAACAAATGTGAAGCAAGAAGTCTGATCCTGAGTTTGACTGGTTTTCCCAGCCTCCTGACTGTCCCTTCCCTGAGCTTGTCCTCTCTCCTGTGCCCAGGACCTTTCTACACTAGACATCCCCATAGGGAGTCCCTGGATGGTGTAAACACAGTCAGGAATGGGGAACATCTGGCCCAGCCCCATATTGTTGTTGTTGTTAAGTGCCATGGAGTTGGTACTGACTCATAGCGACCCTATGCACAACAGAACGAAACACTGCCCCGCCAACTTCACAACTGTTGCCATGCTTGAGCCCATTGATGCTGCCACTTTGCCACAGCCCCATATAAGGCCCTTGAAATCATTTGGTCTGGCCCTGTCATGGCAACTGCAATTCCAGCCATCATACTGTTGTTGTTGTGAAGTGCTGTCAAGTCGGTTCCGACCCATAGCGACCCTGTATAGGGTTTCTGAGGAGCATCATATTAGGCATGAGTTAACTAAATCTTTGAGCAAATATAGCAGACTAATTTTTAATTTAAGAATTTTGTATAGCCCATGAATGATGTTATAAATTTTGGTGGAAAAAATGTTCCCCACCGCTGGTGTCAAAGGTTAATGTTCTTGGCTGCTACCAAAAGGTTGGAGGTTACCTTGAGTTATCCAGAGTTACCTTGGAAGAAAGGTCTCACAGTTTACTTCTGAAAAGTCAGTCATTGAAAACTCTAGGCTGGTACATATGAGGTCACCATGAGTTGGAGTCCACTTGAGAGCACCTGTTTATATTTTGGTGTGTTTATAACATCTAGGCATGGGTCATTCAGTGGTACAGAAGCTTAGGGATCTTGCAGGGGGTACTGGGAAAAGTCAACATGGAAGGGTAAGGAGGTTCCCATGATGAAGGGAGGGAAAGGGGAGGTACTAGAGACTATGGTCAGGCTGGTGATACCACTGGGGTGATAGCTAGGTTACTACTGGTTTAGGGTGGGGCAGAAAAAACACCTTGCAGGAAGCCAGGCCTGGGGTAATATGCCTTGGCAGAGGGAGGTTAAGTTCAAAGGCCCAGAGGCCAGGGAGCTTGAAAGTGCAGGGAACTCCTCATGTGGTTGGGTTTTAAACCTTTCAACAGCATTTTACCACCTACGAATGAATTCCAAACCCATGAGCAACACAGAGGCAGTTCAGCAGCTTTATCTTCCTTCATTTCCCTCTTCAAGACTGTCCTGTCCAACCACAGTGAACTGCTTGCTGTTCCTCACTCTTACCCAGCCTTCTCACTGCCCTCTCCCTTGAGAGATACTTCCAACTCAACCTTCTTGAGCAAAGAATCTTGACTTTCCATCTCAATATGAATTCACACAATTATGAAGAGCCAAAATTAAGAAAATAAATAAAGAGGATTTGTTGGAAGGTGGGAGAAATCAGACCTACCCAATTGGTCTAATTTTTTAAGTGTCTGTGATAGGTAGTGCAAACAGTTAAGCATTCAGCAACTAACTGAAAGGTTGGCAGTTTGAACCCACCCAGAAGGCAATTCAGACTCATACACACCCTTGGAAGAAGGCCTGGTGACCTACTTCTGAAACCTATGCAGCACAATTCTGCTTGAACACATGGGGTCACCATGACTCGGAATAGACTAGACGGTGATTTTCAAAAAACAAAACATGCTTGGAGGTGCTCAAATTAAAGAGAAAGCAGGAAGAGAGGAATATCAAAGGAGCCCGGGGTGTCCATGCCTAGAAACAGTGCTGCATCAGAACAGAATGGGAGGAGTAGAACGATGGAAGGCCTCCACAGCTGCACCATTTGCCAGACAAGGGGCTGCACACAGCTCTCTCCACCCTGCAATAGCCTGCTACTCTCTCTGTATGGTTTGGTTCTAGGTCTCATTCTCTGTGCATTTAGGTTTCTTCAGCTGAGTCCCATCTGCTTGATTTTGCTCCCTGTTGTTGTTGTTGTTAAGTGCTGTCGAGTCGGTTTCGACCCATAGCGACCCTGTACAGGGTTTCCGAGGGTGTAAATCTTTACGGGAGTAGAAAGCCTCATCTTTCTCCCGCGGAGCAGCTGGTAGTTTCAAACTGCTGACCTGAAGGTTCGCAGCCCGATTCGTAACCACTACGCTACCAGAGCTCCTGATTTTCCTCCCTAGAGAACTACAAACCCAAAATATAAAACCTTATGGTGAAAATCATTTGCTTATTCAAAGAGAAATTTAATGAGTAATTCCATCTAAAAGCCCTCAAGTCAACTCCTGGAAGACACTACCAAATGCCAAGGTGCACTGGAACAGAAATGCACATTGTGATCCTGGAACTTGAGACTTAAAGAGCCTTTTGTGAATGGTCACCCATGAAACTTGTTTGGCATTTTTCTCTCCAGGTTAGGATAGCAGCCACGCAGATCCCCTCAGAGCATCCTCTCTGGTTATTAACCCTTACACTGTCAGTGTTGGGATTTCTTTCTGATCCACTGTCTGAGACTCAGACTGATGACTCCAGGAACAATTGTGTTTTAAAGGCACAATGAAGGAGGAGACAGCCACTTGCCAGGGGCTGGAACTACTGGGTACATTATCAGGACAAAGACAGGACACACTAGGACTTGGTGTCCTAGTGTGGCAGAACCATCTAATTGGAGACACAAGATAGGACCCAAGGAGAGAAAAGATACACATCGGCTAAGGGAAGTACAGTCTTACCAATCCTGTGGCTCCTTTAATGCTATACTTTTGTCAGTCCAGTGAGCTAGATGTGGGGGAGGAAACTGAGGCAGAGCTTAAGTGCATGGTGTCATCAGTGGGTGGTAGAAACTGGATGTGACCCCCTCTCCTAGGCTCCCAGTGTGGTACAAGCCAGGCCCTATTTTCAGGGGCCTGGTTCTTGGTGCACAATCTCCTCAGGAGCTTGTGAAATCTACGGGGGCCCCGCCTCACCCTAGACCTGCTGAATCAGACTTTCCCGCAGATTGGCAGGCAATCTTCCTCTTTCACAAGAGCTTCTTCGTGATTCTGATGTGTGCTGAACATCTAGCCCCAACCCACAGTGTCTCTGCCACCCTGCTTTATTGGAGGGGAGAAAGCCAGGAAAGAGGATGGAGCACTAGCCTTTACTAAGCAATTCCTTACTAAGTTAACTCATTTTATCCTCACAGCAGTTCTTCAAAGCTCGGTAATTAGCCTTAGAAGCACAATAAAACAGGGACAAAGGGTGTGTTAAGTTCTTACAACTTGGTGGAGCAGAATTCTAATGTTGAAAGACCTGAGTCTCCTTTATATACATGAGTTTTCATGTGTGCAATATGATTGTCAATATTTTTTCTTTTTAGAAGTGTCCCATGCCTTATACATGAACTGTGTTTCCATATGTCATTGTTGTTGCTTCTGTGTGTATGTTTTAATGAAAATGTCATTGAATAAATTAGGAAAAACTCTCTTTGGGGCCAGGTCCATGAAGAGTCTTTTGGAAAGTGAACAGTCACACGTAAGGTGATGGGCTGGGAAAGGCCAAATTCAGTGCCCAACTTTGGTTCAGGTTGCATCTTCTTGATTCCTTCTTCTCTTTCTCATCTTTGATTGGTCACAGTGCTGCCCTTGCTCAATTTCTGGGCAAGTCCAAGCAAGGCCACAATAGGGAGCAACGAAATAACACGAAGTACTTTTCTGCCTCAATACCCTTCTCTACTCACATGCTCGGGTGTCAGTGACCAACCCTGACCCCCTGACCCCTAAGTGCTGATGAGCCTGCAATGATGATGGGGCCCAGGGCTGCCTGGGTGAGGTCAGTTTTATTATCAAACACTTACTGCAATTATTTGTGATAAAGTAATGCTTGTATTTGCATTTAACAGATGAATAAACTGAGGCAAAATGGTGTGACTCATGTTAAAAGGGTGATGGGGCAGGCAATAGACAACAAGAGGGAGGTTAGCAGAGGAATGATGAAGGTTGCAGAAGACACAGGGAGGAATGCAAGAGTTAAAATGAATGGGGTAAATACTGTTAACTGAGGGCACATGGAGGGGATTGCAATCATTGTAATGAAGCAAAGTATATGATTGGTTGAATGCAAAACTGATGATCTGTTCTGTAAAGCGTCACTCAATTCGCAATAAAAAAGTTTTAAAAATAAAAACAAAGAAACAAAATGATGTGACTCAGCAGAGATCATATCATAGTTCAATGAAAAAGCCAGAAATGGAACTGACAGCATCTGCATTTTCAGTGTACACACAGATGGTGAAGGCCCATGAGGGAGAGTGACATAGATGGTGAAGGGGAGGCAAGTTTTGCCCTTTCAGTCCAGTATTTCAAAACTGTTTGAAATGGTTCTGTCATTGCCGATGGAAAGAAGGGCAGTATATACGTCACATAACAACCAAATCTCTTGGCAGATTTTGACCCAAGTAGGAAACAGCTATTTACAAGGTGAGCTGTTCAAACCCACAAATCACTCCTTGGAAACCCTATACAGGATTGCTATGAGTCAGAACAGACTCAGTGTTACTTAACAACTGCAACAATAAGAAAACGGACATCAGTGCCCTGTTCAACCGTGGCCTACTGCGCCACTTTGAATATGTGTTGGTTGCCATCTTTGAATAGGGTACCACTGCCTATGTCCTGTTGTAAATCTTTTCAGGAGCAGAAAGCCTCATCTTTCTCGTGCAGAACAGCTGGTAGTTTTGAACTGATGACCTTAACGTTCGCAGCCCAATTCATAACCACTACGCTACCAGAGCTCCTTATATCCTACTCGGGTCAAAATCTGTAGCCCAAGAGATTTAGCTGTTATGCAATGTGTACAATGCCCTGATCTGCCATGACTGAAATGTTTTGAACAAGTTTGAAACCTTGCCTTCTACTAAAGCTATGTTGCCAAATTAAATAGAAGATCCAGATTTACAAAGGTAAAAAATTAGAGAGTTGTTTACTGGTTATTCAAGAGACTTTCTCCAAAGATTCTTGATTTGGAATTGACTTTCTCTCCACATCTTGCCCCTTTCTGAGAACCTTGCTGGTTGTTGTCTGCAAGACACTGAACATCAGGAGCTGGGACCCATATCTCTCATCGCCCTGCTCCACCAAGCCAGCTCTGTGCTCCCCAAGAGTTAGTCATGTTTGTTCCTAAAACTTTATTGTAATTAATTAATTTAATTAAGCAATACCACAAATGATGAAATTGGAATGCAAAAAGAAAGCGTCATGGTGTCTATGAAAATTACACTGAACTACTTGGAAAAGAGTCCATAAAGAGTGTGCCTAAAAAGTTGCTATTGTATTAGGTATGTGTAAGAAAACTCTAGGACCCTGGGGGTGGGGGTGGAGAGTCATAAAAATCTGTAAGGATTCCATGCTCAGATTACTTGTATCTTCAGTTCTCAATCTATTTTTTTTTAATTTCATATTGAGGCATAGCATTCATACAACCATACAACTAATTTTCAGTGTAGGGTTTGATGAATTCAGATCCCTGTAACCACCACATAGGTCAAGATGCCATCAATTTCCTGTGTCCCAGAAAGCTTTCTATTCCCCTGAACAGTACTTCTATCATTATTCTGACTCCTCTGGTTATGGTTATTCCTCTTGAGAAAGGTCCTAACTGGAAACCCTGAATAATCCTCATGGGTGTGATTCACAAAAGGAAGGGCAGAGGGTCCCATTCAGTGAGCCTGTCTTGCTGTTAGGTGCTGTGGAGTCGATTCTGACTCACAGCGACCCTGTATAGGGTTTCTGAGTCTGTAAATATCTCTAGAATAGAAAGCCTCATCCTTCTCCCATAGAGAAGCTAGTGGGTTTTGAATTGCTGATGACCTTCAGGTCACCACTGACATCACCACCAGGACTCCATCAGTGAACCTACATACCACAAAAAAAGCTATAGCAGTACAGCTTTTTTTAAAGTACGTTTTTATGATTGAAATTTAAACAAGACATACATATATATATTTTTCTCATCATTCCCAACTTTCATAATCTTTACAATTAATCAACAAACCAGTCAGAACTCTCAGTTAAGAGGGTTTCTACAGAATTAAAGTATTAAAATGCACTTTTCAAAATGTTTACCATTTTTAGACACAGATGGACTAAGCTATTCCATCTAGGGAGCATTCTCAGTATGTCTGGTCAATGCATACAATGCTATAAAAGTGTAGGCTGTTGTTAGCTGCCCATGAGTCAGCCCTGGACTCATGGTGACCTCATGCACAACAGAACAATACTGCCCAGTCCTGCACCACCCACAGAATAAACTGAGGATCCAACAATAGTGAGTGACCCATGAAGTTTCCATAGGCTGATTTTTCAGAAGTAGATTTCTAGGTCTTTCTTCATAGTTTGTATATTAGTCTGAAAACTCCACAGAAACCTGCTCAGCATTACAGCACCACAGAAGCCTCCACTGACAGACAAGTGGGACTTTAACAAGGCGCCTCAGCCAAGAAATGAAACCCTGGTCTCCCAATGGCAAGCAAGAGAGAATTTGACCATGGACAACCACTGATTCATAAAAGTGTCATTGTTGTTGTTGTTAAGTGCCACCGAGTTAGTTTCATATCATAGTGACCCTGTATAGGGTTTCTGAGGAGCAACTGGTGAGCTTGAACCTCCAACTCTGTGGTTCAAACTGACCTTGCAGTCCAGTGCATTAAGCCACAGTGCCACACCAGGGCTCCTATAACCACAATTAAACAAAACAGAAAGACATCTTGTACCACTTGTCATTGTACATGTGACTTTTGTTTCAATGCCTGCCCCCACTAGAATTACTCCCTTGAGGAAAGGGAGTCACTTGATTCAATATTCCTAATAGATCCTTCAATCCATCAATCTGAAGTCAAATCAGAATTTTTTTTATATAGAAGGCAAGATAAATCCAGGCATTGTAAGGACTCCTCCTTAAATTCCTCCACTTAAGTTCTTCTCCTTCAACATTTAAGACTTACACAAAAATGAGGCAGGTGATTACTCCTCCCTCAGAAAGACTATAAGCTCTGTGAGGGCAGAACTGAGATCTTTTCATCTAAGAATCTCCAAAAATAAGGCTGGACATGTTTAATGAATCAAAGAATAAATTTAGCCAGCCCCATTTGCTTCTACCAAAGTATTTGATGATTAAGATTATGAGCCTAACGGGAAATGTAGTGGGTTTGTATTCCTCAAAAAGATATGTTCAGGTTCTAATTTATATAAAAATTTGTGACTGTGATTGTGATTGTTTTGAAATGGAGTCTTTGAAAATGTAATTAAGGGGACTTCTGGAAAGATGGTGGATTACTCAGACTGCTACTTAGACCCTCTACAGCAAATACAAGAAAGACCAAATGAAGCAGATACAATGATAATTCCAGAACCTTAAGCTTCAGAGGAAAAGATAGACAAGTGGACTGAATTACAAGTAGTAGAAGAAGCTAAACAAAAGTGGTGAGTGAGGAGATAGACCAGTGAATTGTCAGCTGGCTAGACACAGTGTAGCTATTTTGAACTTTTGCAAATATCATTAGATCAGGACAGCAACCTGATAGTTGGGCTCTGCTCACCTAGGACCTTGCAAGTGCCCACACTGGTGGTTTGCAACCAGAAACGTGTGATCCTCCCCTTGTTTCCCACACCTTCCACCCTCACCAAACTGACTGCTGGTGACACTCCCTTCTCTCCCCCTATACAGACTCTGATCTACCTGAAGTTGGAGGTTCAGCCTCATGCATCAAGAACTGGGTACATGCCACCCCTACGTCTGGAGGCATGCACTCTCTGCCTCAACAGGCTAGCAGAATGCACAATACCAGACAGGCACCTTGGTCAGCAGAATGCACCGTGCCAGACAGGTGCAGTATCTCCTTTTGGAACCAAGTACCCTGACTCCAGCTGCCCTCTGGAACTCTCTCAGGGACAAGATGTCCAGTTCCTAGCCATTCACTGAGCTGCCACAAACTCTGAAATTAGGCAGCTTGACTCCAGATACTTTCTAGACCAGCAAAAAATGTGTCTAGGACCAGACATCCCACATCTCATTCCCATGGCATCCGTGGACAGCAGAAGGCACCAACCCAGACTAGATGCCCTCCCCGCTTCCCCCAGGTTTCTCCTTTCTTCTCTCCCTCTTTTTCTTTCTCTTCCCTTGTTTTTCCCCTTTCTCTGACTTCTTTTTTCTTTACTTTCTTCTGTTTTTCTTTTTTTACCCTTACTTCTTTTTTCCCCCTTAATTCTGTCTTTACTATTCTCTTTTCTTTTTTCATCTCTTTAGGAGTCCTGGTGTGGTGCAGGATAATGCACTGGACTGCCAGGTCTGTTTGAACCACAGGGTTGGCAGTTCACACTCATCAGTCACTCTTCAGAAACCCTGTACAGGGTCGCTATGAGTTAGAACTGACTTGACTGCACTTAACAACAACAGTTTTGTTTACTTTGATTTTTCTCTTTCCTTGTGTTTATTTCCTTTCCTTATCCTCTTTTTCCTTCTTAGTTATTTGTTTTCTTGTTGTTGTTTGTTTTTCTCCACTTGTCTTTTTTTTCTTTATTATTTTATCTTTTGCTGTTGCTTGTTTTATTCTCTTGTTTTTTATTTTTTTAGGCAGGAGACAGCTACTGCACCCACACTGTCAAGCCACATTGTTGTTGTTGTCAGGTGCCATCAAGTCAGAACCGACTCATAGCAACCCCATGTGCAGCAGAATGAAGCAATGTCCGATCCTGGGCCAACCTCACTACCACCGCCACACTTGATGCCATCAATGATGCCACTTGGCTGATCCATCTCGTTGGGGGTCTTCCTCTTTTTCTCTGACCCTCCACCTTACCCAGCATG
>NW_006408684.1:4495187-4496660 GCF_000296735.1 Chrysochloris asiatica | reverse complement strand
GAGTGCCTCCTGTGCCGCCTCACTTTTTTGAAAGATTTCAATTTTTATTCCATCAATTCCTGGTGCCTTGTTCTTTGCCAATTCTTTCAATGCCACATTAGAGCCTCCAAAAGCAAACTCAATGGGTGAGGCCTTCACCCTCTCCTGTACCACCTGATATTAGAGACAGTGGCCAGTACTGTCTCAATCTGCCCTCTACTGAGCTACATGAACAGTGAGCAGAAAACATAGTGCATACTCCTATCCTCTGGAACACCTACCAGGAGATAATAACCAAGTAAATGCAAACACAACAGCCCCACAATGTCTTGGAGACAACAGACAATTTCAGTTCACACAAAGAACAAAACAGTGGCTCAAACAAATGACTAAAATACCTTTCTAAGGAAGAAAGGACATTTAAACTACCTGATAAGGAATTAAAAAGAATGCTATTTAACTACCTTCAATAGATTGAGAGAAAGATGGGGAAAGCTTTGGACAAAATGAAAGAAAACACAGGCAAAATGTTATAAGAATTCAGGAGACATTACAAAGACAAATTGAAAAAAAAAAAAGAATATGAAAACTTAGAAACCATACAAAAACAGTAACTAGAAATCCAGAAGACCAATACTAAGATTGTAGGAGTTGATAATGCATAGAAAGATCAAAGAAGTAGAAGTGAATCAATGGAAGACAGAATTAGTGAGATTAGACAAATTCCTCAGTACTAATCTGTTAGAGGAACAATTAGATAAAACAGAAATGAATAAAATGAATTATATGGGCCATGATCAAGGGAAATAACTAGCACATGATGAGAATTTCAGAAAGGAAGAGACTAAAATGCACAGAGAATATTGTCAAAGATTTGCTGAAAGATAACTTCCTTAATATCAAGAACAATAAGAAAATATACAATGAAGAAACTCAATGAACCCCAAACAGAATAAACCCTAAAAGAAAATCATCGAGACATATCATAATCAAACTTTCTAAAACCAAAGATTAGGAAGGAATCCTGAAAGAAGCTCAGAAAAAATTAAAATTTACCTATAAAGGAGAACCAAAAAGGCTAAGCTCTAATTTCTTGGCAGAAGCAATTAAGGCAAGAAGGCAAAGAGATGACAAATATAAAACTCTGGGGAAAAAAAAACAAAAAATCCAGCCAAGAATTATATACCCAGCAAAATTGTCCCTCAACTATGATGGTGAAATGAGGACATTTCCAGATAAACAGAAACCAGACCAAGCTTACAAGAAATACTAACGGGAATTCTTTGGGCAATAGTAGACAACACTGAGATTAACATAAATGACAACACTACCCAGAAATCAATACAGATGTAGAATTATTTAAGTAATATAAACCACCAAGACTAAACTGGGAAGCAGACTTATCAATTTGCAAGCAAAGACAATTGCAAAGTAAAAAGATGGAATAAATAGTATAGTTATAGATCTTCCAAATGGAGAGGACATCAAGCAGAT
>NW_006408684.1:4481925-4493346 GCF_000296735.1 Chrysochloris asiatica | reverse complement strand
AAAGAGAGAGAGAGAGAGACAGCATGTAGTAAATAGGTAAGAAACCAGAACCCATCAATATGGGTTTATAAGAGCCATACCTTAGACACAAATAAAAATAGACAAAAAAATCAAAAGAGGGAAAACAATATATCAAGAAAATAGCAATTAAAAAAGAACAGGTGTGGCAATATTCATTTCTAGTAAAATAGATTTTAAGGTAAAAAAACAAACAGCAAAAGAGATAAGAAAGGTCATTATATAAGGGTAAAAAAGTCAATTGAACAAGAGGACATAACCATAATAAATGTCTATGGCCCCAGTGAAAAAGCCTCAAAATATGTCAATTCTCATAGAACTGAAGAAGAAATAAATAAATAATAGTTGTTGTTGTTGTTAACTACCATTGAATTGGTTCCAACTCATAGCGACCCTTATAGAGTTTCTGAGCAGTGGCTGGTGAGTTTGAACTGCTCACCTTGCAATTCAAACGGACCTTGCAGTCCAGTATCCTGCAGAGCCACATTGGGACTCCATACATCACTTTTGATGAAGGACAGAGTAACTAGAAAGAAACTTAACAAATACACAGAAGAATAAACAAACAACACAATCCATCAACTTGACCTCATAGACATCTACAGAATACTCCACCCAACAATAGCACAATATGCTTTGTTTTCCAATTCCCATGGAACATTCCCAGAATAGATCATATATCAGAGCACAAAGCAAGCCACAATAAAATTTTAAAACATCAAAATGCTACAAAGCACCTTATCACATGACAATGCTATAAAACAACAACAGGAAGATCAAGGGGGGGGGGAATCAAATATGTGGGAACTGAATAACACTCTGATTTAAAGAGTATTGGGTAAGAAAAGAAATAGAAATTGAATTTAATCATTCCTTGAATCAAAAAATAATAGACCAAAATATTTGGGACACAGAAAATGCAGTGCTCAGAAGGCAATTTATAGCAATATATACATACATCAAAAAAGAAGAAGGAAAAATCAGCACCTTAACTCACCATCTCCAACAATTAGAAAAAGAACAACTAAATGAACCTACAGTTACCAGAAGTAAGAAATTTATAAAGATTAGAGCCATTATCAGAGAAACAGAAAACAAAACAAAACAAAAAAAGAGTAGTTGAAAGAATCGACAAAACTCGCTGTTGGTTCTTGGATAAATAAAATTGACAAACCATTGACAAATCTACACAAGTAAAAAATGTCACATCACAACCAATGAGAATAAAAAGATAGCAGAATCTTATGAAGAATTGTACTCCAATAAATTTGAAAACCCAGAAGAAATGGATACATTTCTAGAAACACACTACCTACCTACACTAACACAGACTGTAGTAGAAAATATGAACAGGTGCATAACACAACAAGCAATTGATACATTTTTTTTTTTTAAATTTCCAACAACTTGCCCAGACAACTTCACTGCAAATTCCATTAAACATTCAGAGAACAGCTGACACTAATTCTACCAAAACTAGGCAAAAACATCAATGAAAAAGGCAATTATAGAACAATATCATTCATGAATAAGCAAAAACTCTCAACAAAATCCTAGCCAATAGAATTCAACAACTAGTCCAATGGACTATACAAACATCAGCTTCCATGATCCTGTAACCAGATGAACTAGATGGTACCCAATGACAACTACCAATTGCTCTGAAAGGGATCACATTAAGATCCTGGATAGACTGTGAGAATATGTGGAACACAACTCAAAAATCATAAAATAGATCATATTTTATAGAGACTGGTAAAACCCCAGTGGTAGAACCCTTAGCCACCTTTCATATCTGGAAATGAACTCATTCCCATGGCTCAATTTTCAGTCAAACAATAGACAGATCTATAAATAGAATCATAACACAGAGGTATGTGCTCCTAAGAATAATGAACCATTTGAGATCAAAAGGGCAGCATTTACTCAATGACAAAGTTCAGGAGGGTTAGGAAAGAAGAAATGAAAGTTGGAAATACAGAGACGAATTAGAATAAGTAATGCTACAGTGTGGAGCTGACAATCAATAACATACAACAAAATGTGTATGCATTATTGAATGGAAAACTTATTTACTCTGTAAATGTTCACCAAATTCACATGAAAAAGAAAAAAAGGGAGAAAAAGGAAGAGGAGAGAGAAAATGTAATTGAGGTAAAGATCTTCAGATGAGATCAATCTAGATTTAGAGGGGGCCCTAAATCCAATGACTGGGATTCTTATAAGACAAAAAGTGAGATATTTGAGACTCTTAGAGACACAGAAGGAAGTTTCTTGGCCATGTGAAGATGAAGGCAGAGAGTAGAGTGATGAAGACATAGTCAAGGAACACCAAAGGTTGTTGGCAGCCATCAGCAGTTAGGAGAGAGACATGCAATGGTCTTTTTCTTAGAGTACTCAGAAGGAATCAACACAGTGATGGTAGCCTGATGTGGACTTGTTGCCTTTCAGAACTATGAAAGAATAAATTTCTCTCACAGTTGTTTGAAGCCTTTAAATTTGTGATAATTTTTTATGACAGCCACAGGAAATGAATACAGCAAGATGTTCCATTATCCAAGAGATATCAATATTCTCTTCACTAAGAATACTCTTGTGTTGTTGTAGTTGTTATGAGCCATGGAGTCGGTTCCGACTCATAGTGAGTCTGTACAGGGTTTCCAAGGCTGTAAATCTTTACCGGAGGAGAAAGCCTCATCTTTCTCCTGCAAAACAGCTGGTAGTTTTGAACTGCTGACTGTGCAATTAGCAGCCCAATTCGTAACCACTACGCTACTTTTAGTAGCTGTCAAATCAGCCCTTGACTCATGGCAACCCCCTGAAAAATGGAACAAAACATCCCTTTGACTTGTTGCAGATCAGGTTAGTTGTGTTCCATAGAGTTTTCATTGTCTAATTTCTGGAAGCAGATTGACAAGTCGATCTTTCTGGTACGTCTTAGCTGTCATCCAGAAGCTCTGTTGTAAGTTGTTCAGCATCACAGATACTTGCTACCCCCCACTGACAGACAGGTAGTGGCTGTGCATGAGGAGCTGTGGTAGGAAATCCAACCCTGGTCTTGCGCATGTTGTTATTAAATGCATTTGAGTTGGTTCTGACACATAGCAACTCTGTATAGTATTTCCAAGGAGCAGCCAGTGGGTTGGAATCACAAACCTTGCAGTTAGCAGTTCAGTGTTTAGCCTCCACACCCGGACTCCTGCAACACCCAGTTTTCCCAGGCAGTCTCCCATTCAAATACTAACCAGGCTGGTCCCAGCTTAGCTTACAAAATCAGGTGCGTTCAAGGTGGTGTGGCTATAGATCACTTCCGAATTGTTGTTGTTAAGTACCACTGAGTCAGTTCTGACCCATAATGGCCCTGTGTAGGGTTTCCGAGGAGCTTGAACCACTGACCTTATGGTTCAAGCTGACTTTTCAGTCCAGTGCATTAAACCACAGTGCCACACCAGGATTCCATCAGGATACTAGGCAAGTGGAATCTTCTTTTGCAAAAAAATCTTCTTTGCAAATAAGTGAAACCACAAAAATATTTTGGCTTACCCTTTGGAGGTCAGAAGATTAGATTAATCAGAATAGCACAATACTTTGTCTCTTAAAAAAAAAAAAAATCAAATTTAGGGGACCTAGCAACTCCTATAAAACAAAGTCATTATTGTATGACTGGCAACCTCTATAATCAGCCAATAGTTTCTATTTGGTGCCATGTTCTCATCTCTCTTGTGGTTAAAGGGCCTGTGAAATTGAAACTCTGGGAGCCTTTGGTTCTGGAAGTGAAGGCATTTAATAGATCCTGTCAAACCTTCACTGCCCTGCTCTTTAGTTGTGGCTGTTGGTGATAAAATTCTGCCAGCTGCTCTGTCTTTATCCTTTGGATTATCATGATACCCATAACAATCGATACTCAGCAAAGGTAGAGACTAGAACACAACTTGGAACCACACAGCCATTTTCCTATGCAAGAACAGATACAAGTGAGTAGAAGCTTCAGAAATGTCACAACAAGTACCGAGCAGAAATAACTTCATGGCTGGGGTGTCTCCAGAGTCAATCAGTCAAATCTAGTATCCTTTCCCC
Organism: Chrysochloris asiatica; assembly: GCF_000296735.1. Classification (NCBI taxonomy): domain Eukaryota; kingdom Metazoa; phylum Chordata; class Mammalia; order Afrosoricida; family Chrysochloridae; genus Chrysochloris; species Chrysochloris asiatica. The sequence goes on along the minus strand of NW_006408684.1, from coordinate 4,489,251 downwards.
CAGATTTGTATGTTATATTCAGGATTACTAATATTTAAACCTGAATGATACTTTAGAGTCATGTTAAGGATATTTGTTTGTTTTTCAAAGCCCTTCTCACTCATTATTTCATTAGCTCTTCTAACATAGGTGGGGCTGGTCTTAATAACCTCTTTAAGAAATGAGGACCTCAGTCAGAAAACTTAAGTGCCATGCACAAGGTTACAAGGATAACTGGGGGCAGAGTCAGGACTAGACTGGCGGCTTCCAGGGCCTATTTCCTGTACCTGGAAAGCCAAAGGGGAAGTTGTGTGCTCCAAAACAAGGTTCCCAGCCTTTTCCTGCTTTCTTTCCTTGGACTCCCCATTACACCAACTGTCACCTTCAAAAGTTCTAGTCAACAATAGTCCTCACAACTGCACAGAGAGAGAGAGTTCAGGGTTGGTTCCCCTGGATGTCCTGGAGCAGGTCTAACACATCAGATGTTTAGTGGCTAGCCTGCTTTCTAATCCTGTGGGTCAACTTATAAATCCTATCCACCTGTGAGTCGCTCTTTCTTGGTAGTCTTTTGACCTTCATTCATTTATTGAGGGCCAGGTGTGGGGACACTTTGGGAGTTAAGGCACAGTGGGCGACCTCACTAGCCATACAGTGGGTGGGGAAGGAAGGTGTCAGTGGTGTTAGGGAGCAGCACAGGGTTGCTAAAGGAACATCTTCAATGGGGAGGGAGCCACCTGAGCTGAGTCTTCAAAGGGGCCTCAGGGGGATCCTCTGGGAAGAGAAGTGGAGATTAATGTGCAGGCTGGAGGATGGGGCAGGCTTTAAGATAGAAGGGCTAGAAGAAAGCAGGCTTGGACAGAGGACAAGTTGAGCTTTAGTGGTGACCCAGGCCAGGCTTCAGCCCAACCCACGGGAGCTCTGAAGTTAGTGGCCCTCCAGAGTTGCTTGAGTAGTGGTGAGGGAACTGAGTATGTCTTTGTAGTCACTAAATACATGACTGTGGGCAAAACAAGATTTGTAATGGTAGAATTGAAGGTACCAGTGGCATCCATTGGTAAAAGAGCAGAAACATTTTTAGAGGTGGGCAAGAATTTTCCAGCAGATCTCCAAAACAAAATAATAAAACTACACTATATCACCCTATCTGCTGTAGTTGTCTCCTTTGCCTTAATTATGGGAACAACCAGCATACCAGTTCCGGAAGCTGTACTGGTTCCTCCCGTGAATGAGGCTGGGAAGCGCATGCAGTGGAGAAACGAGAAGTCTTCTAGGGCAAGGCTTATAATTAACCCACTGACAAAACTTTGCTCCAGCAGCAAATCATGCTGTGCCCATCCTACCCACAGGAGGAAATGCCCAGGTTCAAGCTGATTCCATACTCTGATAGACCACAGAGTGGCCTGAGGCCTCTCCCTTCCCTGACCCACCCCCTGTAGTAGATTTCACAGCTACTCCACCAGGGTGAGTCTGGTCCTCCATAACTGAGATCTAGGCCAGGCTTATAATATGCTTTGACCAATAGGAGTGGCCGAAGTGGCTTTGAGTCCATTCTGAGTCTAAGCTGCTGCATTCATGGAGCCCCGCCTAGTTATCCAGTAAGCACACCTTGGCTACAACAATGCTCAAAACCAAACAGGCCCCCCGACATTGCATGTCCTCTATTGTTTGTGGTGCTTATGTGCCACCCAGTCAGTTCCAACTCATAGGGTTTCTGAGGCTGTAAACCTTTACAAGAACGGAAAGCATCATCTTTTTCCCGTGAAGTGACTAACAGATTCACAGTGTTGACCTTGTGTTTAGCAGCTCAGTTCACAATTCACTACACTACCAAATCTCCTGTTGCTTGTTGTTGTTGTGAAGTGCTGTAAACTACTGTAAATTTGGTTTCTGTCAACTGAAGTCATGAGCATCCTCACAAATTCTCTGGATTACAGAGCTTCTTAGGCTGCCTTCCTGCTTCAGACCACCTTTCAGACAGACCCCAGACTGTCTTCAATGCACAGTATTCATTATGCTGAGGCCTGTTCAAAAACTTTTAAGTAGCATATGTTATGGATTAAACTGTGTCCCTCCAAAATATATGTGGAGTTCCAGTGTTCACTGTTCAGTGCTTATCCTACAGTGCAAGATCGGTGGTTCAAACTGCAAGATTAGTGGTTCAAACCCACCAGCCTCTCCTCAGAAATATTGGACAGGGTTGCTATGAGTCAGAATCAACTAGATGGCCTTTAACCATAACCACAAAATATATGTTGGAATACTAATCTTTGTATCTGTAGAGGAGTCCTGGTGTGGTGCTGTAGGATAAACACTGAACCACAAGGTCAGTTTGAACTGCAAGGTTGGTGGTTCAAACTCACCAGCAGCTCCTCAGAAAGCCTGTAGAGGTTTGCTATGAGTTGGAACCACGTTGACAGCACTTAACAACAGCAACACACCTGTAGAGAGGTGCCCTAGTGGCACAGTAGCTAAAGCGCTCAGCTGTTAATTGAAAAGTCAGCAGTTTTAAACCCACCATTGGAGAAAAGACCTTGCAATCTACTCTCATAAAGATTACATACAGCCTTGGAAACCATTTGGAAGAGTTCTACTTGGTCACATAGCATCACTATGTGTCAGAATCGCCTCAATGGCACACAAAAACAACATTAAAAAAAAAACAAAACCCAACCCTATGCATGTCAACCCCTTTGGAAATAGGGTTTGCTTTGTTACATTAATGAGGCCACATCATTATTGGATGTGTCTTAAACCTAATCCCTTCTGAGTTATAAAAAGAGCAAATTAGACAGAGACAAGCAAGCACAAAAGAGAAGAAGCCAGATACTAAGTAAAGATCTCAAAGAAGCTGAGGACTACTGGAACAACAGAAAAGATTAGGGTCTTTCCCCAGAGTGGCTATAGAGAGCCTAGCCCTAAAACTGGTGTCCTGCAGACTTCTAACCTCCTGTGAGGTTATAAATTTAGGTTCTTTAAATCCACCCACTTGTGGCATTTCTGCTTTAACAACACTAGAAAATTCAGTTAGCATCTCATTGCTTTCAGGATGAAATGCAAATATTTTAACTCTTTCTATAGAATAGTCTCTGTGGTCAGGTCCCAGTCTACATTCCTACCATTGCTTTCCATTATTTGTTAGATACAGATATATATATAAATACATACCTGCTATGTGTCAGATACTATTTTAGGCATTTGGAATTCTTAAGGGAACAAATAGTAAACAAAATAGGCAATGTGCCCTTTTCTTGGGGAGCTTATCCTGGAGAAAGAGTGTGGGGAAGTGACAGACATGAAATAATGAACATCATATTATATAGTGTGCTAGAAGATTGTAAGTACTATGGGAGAAAGAAAGAAAGAAAGAGAGAGGGAGAGGGAGGGCGGGAGGAAGGGATGAAAAAAAGAAAAAGCAGAGAAAAGTGAAAACTTTCTTTGACTCCTGACAAAACTGGTAACAGATTTACTTGCTCAATCCTACAATACACAGAGCAGAGTTGTTGAATTCAAGATTTGCTTGCAGTTTTCTTACCTCTAGGCTAAAAGTATATATGCAGCCAAGGTACTATGTTCGAAATTACGTGGGTTAGTTTCTTGTGATCTGTGGGTGGTCAGTTCTTTTCTTGCAGAATGGTCATGTTATTATTTCAAATACAGCTATTTTATTAACAAGCACTGATAAATCTTAATAAAATGTGAGAGTGAATATTCATGGACTAAATAGATTGCTCCCAGCTAAACTTGGAAGACTTTGAAGGCAGAGCATTATCTTATTCATATTTGTTTCCTTAATACCACTTGCAGTCTCTGTCATAAAGTAAATCAATAACCAATCAATTACCATTGAGTAAACCCCACATGTTTCAGAAAGAGAACTGTGGTCCACAATGACATAGTAAGCTCTCAGTAAGTATTTGTTGAATTCAACTGTTAAACCTAAAGAGGTTTGAAAAAAGTTTGTGAAACCCACACACACACACACACACACACAAACACACACACACACACACAAAATAAAGTGCCTATTATTTCATGGAGTCCTGGTGTGGTGCTTTAGGATAAGCGCAGGATGCAAGGTCAGTTTGAACCACAATGTAGTGGTTCAAAGTCACCAGCCGCTCTTTGGAAACTCATACGGGGTTTCTGTAAGTCAGAACCAACTTGATATCACTAAACAAGAACAACAATATAAATTCACAAACTAACAATATCCAAAGTACAGCACTCAATTTGTGAATAATGGTGGTGGTGGTTCCGACTCATAGCGACCCTGCATAGGGTTTCCAAGGCTGTACATCTTTGCAGGAGCAGAAAGCCTCATCTTTCTCCAGCGAAACTGCTGACCTTGAGGTTCTCAGCCTGACTTGTAACCACTACGCTAATTCATATAAGTCTGGTGTGGCACTGTAGGAAAAGTACTGGACTGCTAACCGAAACATTGGTGGTGATCGAAACCCACCACCTGCTCCTCGGAAACCATATACATGGTTTCTGAGTTGGAAATGACTTGACAGCACTTGACAACAATGACAACATAATTCAGAATGACTTATCTGTCCCTTGGGAGAGGAGTGGGCATCATATCAGCTCTTCATCTCCCACACCCACCTCCCACCTACAGAGAACATCTGAGGAATGATGAACTCATAATAAATAGAACATTTCCTCTTCCTCAGCGTGGAAGAGATCACATGACTAAGACCTGAGTGTCTCTGTTGTTTTTGTCTCTCACATACTAATGGCCACACACATATATCTAACTGTTCACATGGAGACAACCATTAGGACCGTTGGGGAGTTTTGGAATCTTGAAAACACATGGGAAGGGAGCTATTGTTGTTAAGTGCCGTAAGTCAGTTTCCACTCATAGTGAACATGTATAGGATTTCCGAGGAGCAGCTGGTAGTTGGAACTGACAACCTTGTGGTTAGCAGTCCAGTGCTTATCCAACAGCGTCCCACCAGGACATCTGGAATGTCTTCTATGGAGTGTCTTTGGGACAAAGTTATGAACACAGTGGTCAAAAGATCTGGAAAACTATTGTGCATTGAGAAAAGCTACCCAAATGCCCCATCAGAATATGGAAACTAAAGAAAACACATCAGAAGGCCCTTGCTCTGAATAGTAGCTGAATCATTTCCAATCACAGTGACCCTGTATAGGATTTCTGAGGAGTGGCTTGTGGGTTTGAATCATCAAACTTGCTGTTAGCAGTCCAGTGCTTATCCTACAATGCCACAGCAAGCTTTTATTGTGGTTCTTTGGGAGGCAGGATATTAGACTTAATAGAGCAAGTCATCTGTCTGAAAAGCTTCTCTCATTGCCAATCATAAGACTAGCACAGGGCCAAGTGTTGGGATTCTACCTTTCCTCCTTAGAGTTTCTTGGGAATGGATAAATGTTGGACTTGAGAAATAGTTTTAACATCCAGCATTTGGTGACTAGAAATAGAGAAAAAGAAAAAGACCTAGCTAGGGCTTCCTGGTGAAATGCTATAGGAGAATGCTCTGGACCGCAAGGCCAATTTGAACTGCAAGGTCAGTGCTTCCAACTCACAAGGAAATTGTATACAGGGTTGCTATGAGTTGGAACTGACTCAATGGCACTTGACAATAACAACAGGGATAACTCAGGGTTTCTAGCTTGGGAGGTTGCATGGGTGATTGCAACTTTCAATTGTCTACACTTGACGAAAAGGTCGGTTTGAACTGCAAGGTTTCAGCTCTGTTACTGTCAATCTATCTCTTGGCGGGGGTGGGGGTGGTGGTGGTGGGAATCCTTCCTCTTTTTTGCTGACCCTCCACTTTTCCAAGCATGATGTCCTTCTCCAGGGACAAGTCCCTCCTGATAGCATTTCCAAAGTACAAGAAACAAAGCTAAGCCATCCTCACTTCTAAGGAGAATCTGGCTGTACTTCTTTCAAGAAAGATTTATTTGTTTTTCTGGCAGTCCAAGGTACTTTCAATATTCTTTGCCAACACCATAACTCAAATGCATCAATTCTTCTATGGTCTTCCTTATTCACTATTCCAATTTCAAATGCCTAGGAGGCAACTGAAGATACCATGGCTTGGGTCAGCTGCCCCTTAGTCTTCAAAGAGGTATCCTTGCTCTTTAACACTTTAAAGAGTTCCTTTACAGAGATTTGCCCAATGCAGTTTATTGTGTTTTCCTGACTACTGCTTCCATGAGTGTTGATGGTTGAGCCAAACAAAATGAAGTCTTTGACAACTTCAATCTTTTCTCCACTTATCATGATGTCATTTATGTGCCCAGTTGTGAGGATTTTCTTTTCTTTATGCTGAAATGCAATTCATACTGAAGGCTGTAGTCATTGATCTTCATTAGTATTTCAAGTCTTTTTTGCTTCCAGCAAGCAAGGTTGTGTCATCGGTATATCTTCCTCCAATCCTGATGCCACATTCTTCTTCATATAATCTAGCTTTTCAATTTATCAACATACAGATGAAATAAGTATGGTGAAAGGATACCACATTGATGCACACCTTGCCTGATTTTAAACCAGTCAGTATCCCCTTGTTCTGTTTGAACAACTGTCTCTTGGTCTATGAACAGGTTACTCATGAGCACAATTAAATATTCTGAAATACCCATTCTTTACAATGTTGTCCACAGTTTGTCAATGTGTACACAGTTTAAAGTCTTTGCATAGTTAAGAAACAAGTAAACATATTTCTGGTGTGCTCTGCGTTTAGCCAAGATTCATCTGATGTCAACAATGACATGTCCTCTTCTGAATCTAGTTTGAATTTCTGGCAGCTCCCTGTCTATTTACTGCTGCAACCATTTTTTAATTATTGTCAGCAAAACTTTACTTACATGTGATATTAATAATATCGTTCAGTGATTTTCACATTCCACTGGGTAATCTTTATCTGGAATGGGTACAAGCACAGAGTTCTTTCAATCAGTTGGCAAGATATCTGACTTCCAAATTTCTCAGCATAGATGAGTTAGTGCCTCCAGGTATGCATCAGTGTTTTTGTTTGAAAGATTTCAATTTGTCTTCTGTCCTTTCCTGGAGCCCTGCCCTCGTTTTGGCTGTGATATTGAAATTCTCCATTATCTCTTCCCAAAGATGTAGTTAATTTGATTCCTGTTCATTCCATTTGGTGAAGTTCATGTGTATAGTTGCTGTTTCAAAAGGTATTTGTGATGAATAAATTGTTAGTCTTGCAAAATTCTATTATGGAATCTCCAGCAACATTTCTATCACCAAGACCATATTTTCCAATTACTTCCGACTACTTCCTCTTTGTTTCTAACTTTCATATTCCAATCATCATTAATTATCAATGAATCTTGATTGCATGTTTGGTCAAATTC
>NW_006408684.1:4468333-4480385 GCF_000296735.1 Chrysochloris asiatica | reverse complement strand
TGTGGCACTGTGGGTCATTTGAACCAGAAGGTCAGTGGTTGAAGCTCAGCAGTCGCTCCTCAGAAACCCTATACAGGGTCGCTATTGGTCAGAACCAAATCGACAGCACCTAACAACAACAACAAGGTGACTAAGACAAGTGTATTACCGAATAGAACTTGCTGGCAGCCAGCTACTGATGGCAGAAACTTGTTCAAACACATTTTGTTTGGAATAAACCTGTGCATATATGAACTAGAACCCTAGCAGCAATATTTTTACTTAGCCTCATATGTGTCTACTTGTCTGGGTCATGATTCTCCATAATAGGCAGTTAATGATGCACTCATCCTTTGTGATATGATCTGATGTGATCAGCCAATTGGTTGCAAGGGAATTAGGATGGGATGCAACCCCCTTACTCAGGTCACAGCCATGATTCAATGTAAGGGATGTTGCTCTGGGGTGTGGCTTGCATCACCTTTTTATATACAAGAGATAAAGGAAAGAGAAGCTAGCAGAGAGGCAAGACCTCACTACCACCATGAGAACCTCCTATATCCTACATATGTAGATCTCCAAGGACTGCCAGATCCACATAGGCTGAAAGGAGAAAAGGATCAATTTCCAGGGTCAACAGAGAGAGGAAACCTTACCCAAGAGTCAGTCATTTGAATCCAGATTTCTAGCCTCCTAAATTGTTTGCGAAAGCCTTAATCTGTGATAGTTCTGTTACAGCTACATTAGATGACTGAGACAGGCCCTCAAATAAGAAGATTTGTTACACAAGAAAACAGAAAAATAGAGAGAGCAGGACACTTAGAAAAACAATTTAAAATCTTTTCTAAGAAGTGCTCTCCTAAAGAGGGGCTTCAAAAATTTGTGGAAAAATGGAATTAAAAGGCAATGAAATTTTCCCATGAACTTTTTGAAGCCCCTTCTTTATATTGTCTTTCTGCCTCTCTCTATGTAAATAATCTGAAATCTGGTGTCAAAGTGTTTACACAGTTGTAACGGTTAATGTTAGTTTATTTAATTAAAGCAATAATTTCAGGCTGCCACTAGAAGTCTATTAGAGTCCAATCTGCTCCTGCCTTCTAAAACCCCAATCAGTGGACCAAGTTCACCCTGTTAACCCCAGAGGCTATTTTTATCTGCTTGATCTTAGTGTGATTAGTAAAGGCAATTAAGCAGTCAGATCAAAGCTACAGGGCCACACCACATTTTAGATGTTCCATAACAACCCTGGAAGGGTTTGCAGAAAAAAAATAGGAAGATATCAAACCTGGTCATGAATAAACATCACTTGCTAACCAAAGAGCAGATACCAGATGACAGAGTGAAAAAGAAAGGTGTTTGAAAAGACCTCATGCAATCTCTAGCAAAATGAAAAATGAAATCAGTAACAAGTCACCTTGGGGGAAGGGACTTGACTGGCTGGAAGTTAAGGAAGGAGACTTTAGTTCACTGTACTCTCTTTTGAATTTTCCCCATTTTATACCAGATGCATGTACAACTTACTGAAAAAATAGGTGTGTTAATGATTAATAAAATACCTCATTCTTCTATCTAAATTCAATAAGAGATGCCACCTTTCTAGCTGTCTGCAACAATAAGGCACAGACCAAGGGGCACCTTATATATGCTTGTGGGTTAGTTTGTTTTTAATAATCAGGAAGTTACCTCTCTCTTTTTTTGGCTCATTCTTTAAGTATTCCTAAACTAGTTAACATTCACACACTACAAAAAAAAAACTCACAAAAAACCCAGATTCATTGAATCTTTGCATTGAAACTTGAAAGGGTTACAGAAAGGATTTCAGAACTTAACACTGTGTCCATTAGTGTGGAAACTCTAACAAGAAGGGTAGAATCAGAATGTCATAGCTTATAAGGCCTTTGTTGATGCTGTTTGTAGCTGTCGAGTCGGCTCCAAATCCTAGTGACCTTATGCAGACCAGAATAAAATGTTGTTCCATCCTGTGCCATCTTCATGATCGTTGTATGTTTGAGTCTAGTGTTGACTACTGTGTTGTCCATGTCATGAGGGTCTCCTCATTTTCATGGACTCTGCACGTTACTAAACATGATGTCCTTTTCTAGCAATTGATGGCTTGTCCAAAGTAAGCAAGTTGAAGTCTTGCCATCCTGTTTTCTAAGAGGCATTCTGGTTGTTTTCTTCTAAGACTGATTTGTTCCTTCTTTTGGTATTCCATGATACATTCAATATTCTTCTCCAACACCACAGTTCAAATATAGCAATTTTTCTATTTTTGTCTTTTATCACAAATTTCTTAATTTCCATTTTGGCCTTCACTGAGGTGTTGCTGTTGTTGTTAAGTGCTGCTGAGTCTATTCTGACTCAAAACAACCCTGTATAGGGTTTACAAAGAGTGGCTGGTATGTTAGAACCACCAACTTGTGACTTGCAATCCAATGCTTATTCTACAGTGCTACACTAGGACTCCAAAACTACCAGGACCCTCTGTGAGGCTCTGAAATCCTTGTGTCAGAAACTATCCATGCTCCAGCTATCCAGCTATCGACTGAGACAGCATCCTCTTCACTTGCTGCCGTGAGGGTATTGTTGTTGTTATGTGCTGTTGAGTTGGTTCTGACCCATAGCCATCCTGTATAGTGTTTCCCAAGAGCAGCTGGTGGTTTTAAATTGCCAACTTTGTGTTTCACAGTGGGTTACAGAAAGGATTTCAGATCCTATAACATCATACCAGGAGATCAGGAGGTGTGGGTAAGCAGGGCCCAAATCTCCAGTTCACTGCTTGTTTTCTCAGACCACTCCTGGTTCCATTTTGTTGGTCTGAGTCTTCGGTGAAGTACTGTATATATCAAGATGGATTAAATGTGCTAGGCTTTTATTAGGAGGAGTACCTGTGAGAGAAAATAGATGAGCATGGGACAGACTGGGAGAAACGTCAGGCCACAATGAAAATGGGGCCCAAGGAAAGGACAGTAATATGTACTACATATGATGTTGCAGTGTATAATTCACTGATGTTATCATCCTTAGCTGTTCAACATTATGATTTATTGTTTAAACATTGAGGGATAGCAGGCTAAGAAAACGAAAAAAAAAAAAAAGAAGCATTTGGTTTATGCCAGAACCAACTTCTGGCAGAGTCATAGAACTGGAACCCTGTTGTAAGTCAAGGACTACCTGTATACAGTACAGCCAGCTCACAAAATTCCTGAACATTTAACAATCTGTTCTAATGAGCTGGTGCAAGCTAGCCCCAGCACATCACCACCAATGACCAACCTTGCTTAGACTTCACAGTGGTCTAGGGTGCTTCTACCAGCCTTTCCTCCCTCTCTTCTTCTCTTGGGTCAGACCTTCACTATGGCCGGGCAGCTTTCCCAGACGTGCTCAGATTCCCATTCCATATACTCTTGTAGGGGTTAGCCTAATAAAATCCTTATGTGTTTAATCTGATCTTGGTGTCTACTTCTTAGAAGACTCGAATTGTCACATGGAAGAAGACTGCTACCATAGTTCTAGCAAACTTATAATTATGGACTAAGAATGGAGAGAGGGAGATTATGTCTGGTTCAAAATTTGACAGGGTTTAGCAAGAAAATGAATGTTAGATAGAGAAATCTTGCAGTCTGTGTCCTGAAGTTTGTAATCACAATTTACTGATGGGCTTGACTAATCAGGTCATTACCAAGACTTTAATTTATATGGTTCAAAGCCCAAGGCACTTCTAATAAGAGCTCAGTAGTTACTATGGATCATATGTTGGAACTTTGCCATTCATTAAAATGAATCAATATTTAATATTGTAAAGGGTCTCACTAAAATAGCTTCAAAGTACAGAAATGGAGTATTGTCAACACAGAGCTTGCTTTACTCACACTAAATGATATTCAAGCACCAGAGATCCCCTCTGTGGTAGCTGTGTTTCTGGAAAAGGTGACTGTAAATTGAATTTGGGGGCACCAAATGATGATTGAAATTCACTCGGGTAGCTTGCCATTTTGAAGAACCCTAAGGTGAATTCGTTAGAAATGCATAAAGTGGTGGAATCCCAATAAGATGGCCCTGAGGAACAGGCATAAGTGTAAAGGAAGGAAGTGGGAACTAGGGAGGAGGGAGATTAAGGGAGAGGGAAAAGGTACAGACTAGGAAAACAACACTGATGGAGAATCAGTAAGGCATTTGAAGAGGAATGGAGAAGAAAGCATGCAGAAAGAAGGATGTCTCCCATACACAGAGTAGAAATGATATTGGGTTAATATGAGTAATCAGGCTCCCCGAGGAAATGGAGAATTGTTTTCTAGGGGAAATAGGATATTGAAGAGACAAAAGTAAGGACTGTTTACAAGGTAAAGAACTGGAAGGAAGAGGTCTACAGCATCATCTTCCAGGTCTCCCATGAAAAGCCCCAGCATGGGTTAAGTAGCAGTGCACTCTGCATGGCTGGACCATGGAGGAGTCCACAAGGGGTGGAATGAGTGTTGTCTAAACAGTGTCCCGGCTACTGGCTGGGTTCTGAAGGCCATAGAAGGACCCAGCTGTTTGGGGGACCCAGAAGCCCTCTTCTAGCAAGATCTGGAAGATCATCAATTCCAAATTCCAGATTAGATGAGGAAACAGACACACATAGGAATTGCCAAGGATACACCCTGGGCTCTTAATGGAAAAGGAAAAGAAAAGAGTTCTAACACCAGTCCATACTTTCCAAATGTACTATCCTTAGCTAGAGGGATCTATACCCACCCATCCAGTGTTTGTCCATGTGGATCTTTGTTCTCTACATTCATGGTGCCGTGCCCACATACTGGGTTAGCACACATGGTAACGAGCACTGGGGAGGCAGTTGGGACCATTAAGTGACAGCACTGCCTTCTCTGAGATTGGGTTCCCTGCTCTGGAGAGTGAAATGATTATTTTTATCTGCTTATTGTTAGGTAAGATCACAGGTAGTGATTGGGCATGAGCAATAGAGAGAAGGTGTGCGTCAACCACTTGAGGTGGGCAACAAATTTCCCCCAGAGAGTTGAATCTGGGATGAGCCACACAGATGCCCCTGAGACTATGATCCCATGCTGAAGAATAATGCTGTTTGCAGACAAAATTCTATACATACTGAATGAGAAATGCCTGTTATTAACATGGAAATCAAGATGCAATGCAAACTAATGCTCCTGCTAAGGTTTTATTTTCTAATTTCAAGGGTTAACTTGATAACTGTATCAGCTACATTTCTGACTATGGAGAATTTCACTACTTCTTGCAATTACAGTCCTATTTCCTGCATAAAGAATGGTACCAGACAAAGGTGATCTCATCCAACTTGCTGTCTGCTTTTGTAAATACAGGTTTATCAGGACACAAATACATCCATATGTTTATGCTTATCTATGGCTGCTCTTCTGCTAAAATGGCAGAGTTGAGTAGTTGCAAAGTCAAAGAGATTTACTACCTTGCCCTTATAGAAAACTCTGCTCATCCCTACCCCAAACCATTTGCAATTACAAAGCTCAGATTTTCCTGTGCATCTCCCAAGAGGTAATAATTTTAGTAAACCCACACAACTTGCAACTTCTAGCTGAATAAATCATGTGATCATTGGATATGGGAATGTTGTCCCATGAACACACTACCTTAGGAATTCTAGCCATTTACTGCCAACGTTTTCAGAAAGGAACATGTTTTGGGAGTCACTACCATTGATCTTGATAAAAACAGTGAAATTTGTATCATCTTAGCAATAATATATGAAACAAATCTTAAAGTATGTCAGTCTAGAGCATTTTCTCAGAGAAATTTGTGGATAAGTTTTCTTTTGATATTGAAAATGATTAAATGGAATACACCACTATTAACAGCAGCTGAGTCAATGATTAAATCAACCTATTAGATGAGACTTATTTTGGCAGAAGATTCACAAATCGGTAGCACCAAAGGACATATGGAAAGGAACTCCACAGAAGATCGACAGTGATTCCTTTGTATTGATAAAATGTGGAAACAAAGAAATGATTTCTGACTAGTGTAAACAATTTACTACTGAAATGCTGTTGTGATTTCATTGGTCAGTGAGTGTGGCACCACTGTCAGAATCTCATTGGTCAGAGAAGGTAGCCTGATTTACAGGAAAACTAGGCATAAAATTTGGTAAGGACAAGTGTTAGGGGTATTATTCACTCAACAACCAATGCTATTTTGCCAACTACATTTTTTATTTTATTTAACAATCCCTTCTTGTGATAAAAATCTTCAAGGAAAACTTTGATCAAGTCACCAGCATCTCATTTTGCTTTCTCATGGGCCTTCTTCACATGAGCTATTGCTGACTGATGTCTGACAATGACCATTACTTACAGGTCTTCACCAAGCCATAGCTAAGGCTGCAGGCAGTGTTGACTAGAGACAAAGAGAGCAACTGACTGATTAATGGAATAACAATGTGATTGAGAAATGTCATCAGCTGAGTTGAGAAGGTCAAGTAGCCATAGCTTTATTATTTTTACTGTCAAGAAACAAAATCAGTTTATTTCTGGAAGCATTATTCTAGAATGAATGAATGTTACTAAATTGTTTACAAATAATTTATTTCTGGAACCATTATTCTAGAATGAATGAATAGTACTAAATTGTTTACAAACACTCTCGAAACAATTAATAATACATTGAAGTTATTTAAGAGAACATAATAATCAGAATTAAAATTATAATTCCAATTTGGATTAGAGACCATACCCAAAACTACATTATTAGGGAGATAAGCTAGACAGATCAAATCTCCAGCTGGGATAAAATTCTACTTGATATAACCAATGTACTAGTTGGATTTTGGTTACAACTTGTTTAACTTATCCTGTGAAATTTTTCCGTGTTCATCAATAAGTGCTAGCTACTGCACAGATGAAAGGAGAAGAAAATCTAAAACAATTCTACTATCTAGCATTACCTTGTATAAAGAGTTGATATTTGTAGGAAGTCAGCTATTGTTACTATAGTTTGAGACCAGTTATGAATCATGACTTTATTTACACTGACTCCCAGTCAGGGAATTAAGGACTTAAAAAAGGAAGTAGAGACTGTGGAGTTAGCACCTGCTGGCAAGACATCTTGTTTGTTTCTAATTCTTCCAAAAAATGTTTAGGGTGCTAAACCTATATATGGGGAGTGTGGTGGCTCGTAACAACTGTGAGGATGTTACAGGACCAGGTAATGTTTCACTTTGTTGTGCATAGGATCACTATGAGTGGGAAACAATTTGACAGTCCCTAACAACAAGAGGATTTGTTTAGGAAAAAACAAGGAAAAGCTACATTTGAATGCAGATAGACATCAGCCCACATAAGTGAGAACTGATGATTCCAAATAAAGAAGTTCTAATGAAGACAGATAAAGTTCTGGCAACAATTATAATACAGTTATTTGATTGGTTAGTCTTTATCTGAGGTCACAAGAATGGGTTAGAGATGGAAAAGGGACTTCTATTGGATAATGGGGTACATTATCGACTCGACAGCACTTAACAACAACAGTGATAAATTTCAGGAATTACAGAATATTTCAATTTTAGTCACATATCTTTCAGGTGGGATCATAAAAATGTCACTGTTGCTGTTAAGTGCCATTGAGTCAGTTCTGACCCATAGTGACCCTGTATAGGGTTTCCAAGGAGTGATTGGTGAACTTGAACCGCTGACCTTCCGATTTAAATGACTTTGCAATTCAGCGCCTTAACCCACAGTGCCACACCAGGACTCCAAAACATGGTTTAAGTTGGTGCATAAACCAGCTTTAATCATAAATTTTAGGAATCTGAGTTAACCATGTAGTACTAGGACCTCGTCTCCCAGAAAACAACTTGTTAAAGCAAAAAACCCTTATATTGTCCAGTAAGCGTTAGATGATTGCTCCAAGACCCTTTCAAAACAATTATCTTTATTACATCCTTGTCATGAAGAAACATTTCAGTTGTGTCAAGCCTCCTTTCCTTGTTGTTGTTAGGTGCCATCGAGTTGGTACCAACTCATAGCGACCCTATGTACAACAGAACGAAACACTGCCTGATCCTGGGCCAACCTCACAACTGTTGCTACATTTGAGAACATTGATGCTGCCACTGTGCCAATCCATCTTATTGGAATCTTCCTGTTTTTCTCCATCTCTCCATTTTACTAAACATGATATCCTTCTCCAGGGACTGGGACCTCCTGACCATATGTTTGAAATATGAAAGACAAAGTCTAGCCATCCTGGCTTCCAGGAGCACTCTGGCTGTACTTCTTCCAACACATATCTGTTTGTTCTTTTGGCAGTCCATTGTATTTTGAATATTCTTCTCCAACACCAAAAATCAAATTCATCAGTTCTTCTATGGTCTTCCTTATTCACTACCCAACTTTCACATGCATATGAGGTTATTGAGAATACGAAGTCTTGGATCAGGCGCATCCTAGTCCTCAAGCTGATCTCTTTGCTCTTGAACACTTTAAAGAGGTTTTGTGCAACAGATTTTCCTGATGCAATACGTCATTTGATTTCTTGACTGATACTTCCATGATTCCTTTCCTTACAGTATATTTCTTTCATATCCTGGCTTGATCACAAAGAGTAGCCACTCACTAGTTGTAACAATGAATAAAGGCCAATGATAGAAGTCTATGAAAGGTCAGACTATGTTTACTTTGTTGACTGAATCAAAGCAAACAGAATCCCAAGCAGACAAGTAAAAAGACTAGCTTAATTCATGACAAAACTTTAAAACAGCCAAGTAATGTTATCTTACTAAATAGATGTCAACTTGTCTGGACCATTATTGTATTATTATGTAATTATGCTCCCTTTTGTGGGTTTCATGTAATTGTTGTATGTTTTGTAAATCTTCACACCTATGTTAGTGAGGCAGGATTAGAAGCAGTTACACTAATGAGGCAAGGTACAGTTAACAGGTTTCGGTTATATCTTGGGTCAATCTCTTTTGAGATATAAAAGAGACACAAGCAAGCAGAGAGGAGAGGGACCTTAGTACCACCAAGAAAGAAAATCTGGGAATAGAGTTTGTCCTTTGGACTAAGGGTCTCCTGTTGGGAACCTCCTAGACCCATGGGAAAACAGATCTCCAAGGAATGCAGGGCCCACAAACACTAAAAAAAGAACAAGGAGCTTCCTTGTAAACCATGAGCTGAAAGACACAAAGTCTTACCCTGCAGTTGGGGCCCTGAATTCAGACTCCTAGTCTCCTAGACTGTGAGAGAATAAATTTCTGTTTCTTAAAACCATCTACTTGTGTTATTTCCATTACAGAGTCACTAAATAACTAATATGTATACCAAGATTATATCAAGATTATCAAGCCTCTAAATATCATAATATTTAATAAAACCTTATAGTTAAATTATGTGATCTCCCATTTAAAGCTGTGACCAAGACAGCAATTTGAAAATCTTATTGTCTAGTTTTGCGCAAAATCACAAGAAACACTAACAATCATACAAAATTTGAACACAAAGGCACTTTAACATTATTGGACAATATGCTTCATGCAACTCATAACACATTAAACTAATCTTATTATTACTATCATTTTTCTCCTACTAAGCAAGAGTAAATCTTTTGTGAATTTCCATGATGTTTTATAATTGTCAGTTGTTTAGTCTCTTTTATATCTCAAAAGAGATTGATCCAAGATAAATAAACTATATTTAATATATTTAACCACAGCAAAAATAAAAGATTTTAAAAGTAAAACTCTTAACTTTTTCAAAGCCATGGGCTTCATTTGCAAGAACATGATGAAAACTCATTTTAATGAGACACAGACCCTTTGCCTTGCAGACAGATAATACAGAAGTTAACTCTTTATCACCTTTAGTCCAGCAATTAAAGAAAATGTCACTTTAAAGAAAGACACTCAATTCTTAAAATACTCTTTGATATTAAAACTTTATAAAAATCTCATAAAGTAGCCTGTTAAACTTTAGGCATGATAGATTAAAAGCTGTGATCATATCAAATAAAATTCCCTTTGATGAAATTCCCTTTTATAGAACTTTCTGTCTTATCATATATATCTAGAGTACAACCTGGTCTTTTCTCCCACCCTCCCAATCCACATGAGTTCAGCCTGAGTGTCTGTCCATGCATCTACCTATAGATCTCTAAGGAATGCTGGGTCTACAGATGCTGAAAGGAGACAAGGACCATTCTCAGAGCCAACCAAGAGAGAAAGCCTTTTCCAAGAGCAGGCACTCTGAATTGGGACGTCTAGCTTTCTAAACTTTGAGGGAATACGTTTCTGTTTGTTGAAGCCATCCACTTGTGGTATTTCTATTGTAGCAGCACTAGACAGACATCTAGCTCCCTTCCCTCCCACCACTAGTAACGTTCAAAGAATATTTCTTTTAGTTTATTGACTTTCTACCACAGTAGTCTCAGAATATTTGCCTCCTTGTGATTGACTGATTTCACTAGCATAATGTTCTCCAGTTAATCAATGTTATGAGGTGTTTCATATACTCATTGATATTTTTAATGCTACATAGTATCTCATTATATGTATGTACCATAGTTTGTCTATCCAGTCTTCCATTGATGGGCCTTTAGGTTGTTTCTTTTTTGCTATTGTGAATAGTGTTGTGATGAACATGAGTGTGCATTTATCTATTCAGGTGATAGTTTTTATTTCTCTAGGATTATAGCAAGTAGAGTAATTGCTGGGTCCGGTATTTCTATTTCCAGATTTTTGAGGAAGCACCATACCATTTTCCATAGTGGTTGCACCATTTTACAGTTCCCCAGCAATGTATGAACGTTCCAGTCTCTCCACCCATGTGGTCAGCGTTTATTATTCCTTGTTTTTATGAACTTTGCTATTAATGCTAGTGGGAAATGATCTCTCGTTGTTGTTTTGACTTAGATCTCTCTAATGGCCAATGATCTTGAGCATTTCTTCATATATTTATTGGCTGTCTGAATATGTCCATTTTTAAATTGGATTATTTCTTGTTGAGGTGCTGAAGTTTGCTATAAATTTTAGGGATTAGTTGCTTGTCTGATATGTCATTGCCAATTTTTTTCCCTACTCTGTGGGTTTTCGTTTTACATTTACACTTTTGGTGAAATATTTTGATGTATAACAGTGTCTAATTTTTAGAAGATCCTAACCATCTAGTTTGCCTTTTGCTGTTTGCGTGTTTTCAGTTATGTTTGATAGTGTGTTTATTCTTACACACAGTTATGTTTGATAGTGTGTCTCTATTTTTACACTGATGATCTTTATAGTTCTAGGTTTTACATTAAGGTCTTTGATCCATCTTGAGCATATTTTTTGTATATGGTGTAAGATTTGGGTCCTATTTCATTCTTTTGCAAATGGATACCCAGTTTTACCAGCACTCTTCCCCATTTGATGTGTTTGGGCCTTTTGTTAATGATCAGCTCTGTAGGCAAATGGATTTACTTCTGGTTTCTCAATTCTATTCCATTGGTTTAGGTGACTGTCATGTCCCAGGCTCTTTTGACTATTGTGACTTTGTAATAGGGTTTAAGATCAGGAAGTGAGGATCCCTACTTTATTCTTCTTCCTTGGTAGTGCTTTGTTTATCTGGGGTCTCCTTCCTTTCCATAAAGAGCTCTAGCAGTGCTGTAGAATAAGCACTGGGCTACCAATCAACTTTTCCATGGGAGAAAGAATGCTTGAATAAAGATTTATAATCCTGGAAACCCTGTATAGGATGGTTTTAAGTTGGAATTGACTCCATAGCAGTGGGTTTTGTTTTTTTCATTGTGATATAAAGTTGATGATTAGTTTTTCCATCTATTTAAATAATGATATTGGAATGTAGATTAGATTGGGATCACATTATATCTATAGATTGCTCTGGGTGTTGACATTTTCACAATATTAAGTCTTCCTGTCCATAAGCATGATTGTTGATGTTGTTAGGTGCTATCAAGTTGGTTCTGACCCATAGTGAACCTATGTACAACAGAATGAAACACTAGGACCATTCTCACAATTGCTGCTACCCTTGAGCCCATTGTTGCTGCCACTATGCCAATCCATCTCATTAAGGGTATCACTCTTTTTCAC
>NW_006408684.1:4450383-4451657 GCF_000296735.1 Chrysochloris asiatica | reverse complement strand
GATCCAAACCACATGACAGAAGTGAGAATCCACAGAAGCACCAATCACTTGGCAGTTGAGTTTCTTAAATTCTTCTGCCCTGTCACTGAAAGCAATGATTTCAGTGGGGCACACAAAGGTGAAATCAAGAGGATAAAAAAAGAACACAATATATCTTCCTTTGTAATCAGACAAACTTATATCTTTGAACTGACCATCTGGCATAACAGCTGTAGCTTTGGAGTTGGGAGCAGGGTGCCCAATTTTTGCAGTTCCTGAAGACATCTTCAGTTATCAGCAGTTGCCACCAAATACACCACTCTGGTCACTAGTCAGGAAGAGAACGCGCTTGGCTGTCTTTTGAATCTTGGTTTTCCTTGCATTATATTATAAAATAGGCACTGGAGGGGGAGAGAAATGAATAGCCAAAAACATCACCATACAAAGCTTGTAAGTCCATCTTCTGCCTATAACTGATTGGAATACCTAAAATGGACCTACAATATGCCCATTGAAGGAGGCTTCCTGTGGTGCCTCTGCATTACATAAGGCTATAGGTGGAAGCCTGAACCACATCCAGAATCTTTAGAGATGGGAAATTTCCACTTGAAAGGATGAGCAGACTAGCCTGAAGTGGCTAGAAGAACAGAAGATACTTCTTGAAAGAAAGGCCTACAGGAAAAATACAAAACAATAGAGGCAGACGGACTGTTACTACAAGAACAAGCAAGTCGCTTGCTCAGGAGACATCAAGGCAAGTGGTCGGGTCCCCTCAGTGCAAACCCCTTTCCAAGACTAAGACTCAATGGGAACACAAGCTCTGGCTGGTGACCATGCTCGTCACCGATAAGTGAGGGGAAAACAGCAATAAAGCGGCAAGCTAAGCCCTACAATGTTCAACAGACTCCTGTGAACCTGGGTGGAGACCTGGTTGGCCAGCAGTGTGGCAAGACCTGAGGACTCTTGGACCCAGAGTCAGTGACATAGCCACAGAGGACTAGAGTGGAGAGTGGAGAGTTAAGAATCCAGCTGATAAGAATAGAGGGCATATGCACAAGAACACCCATACATGCAAATAATAGCCACTTGACCTGGCTTCAATGACTGGATGATCAGAGCTCAACCAGAAGCACATAGAAGAGGGGGAAAAAAAAAAGAGTAATCTGATACAATTAGATGAACTTGACCTACACTTATGGATGCAGTAGCTCAAAAGAGGAATCAAATCCTTACAGCAAGAATCATTCCCACCCCCTCCACACAGAGTAGACAGGGATGGGCAACTTGGACATTGG
>NW_006408684.1:4431265-4449569 GCF_000296735.1 Chrysochloris asiatica | reverse complement strand
CCCTTTTGGTTGACTATTGTAAATGGTATTGTTTTCCTAATTTCCTTTTCAGAACTGTCTTTATTAATGTAGAGGAATACAACTGATTTTTCTATATTGATTTTGTACCCTGCCACTTTGCTGAATCTTTCAATGGATTTCAATAATTTTCTTGCTGTCTTTGGGATTTTCTATGTATAGGATCATGTCATCTGCAGACAGAGAGTTTTACTTCTACTTTGCCAATGTGGATACCTTTAATTTCCCTTACACCTTTGGATAAGATTTCCAACACAATACTGAATAGGAGTTGGGATAAAGGGAATGCTTTCATTTTCTTTCCATTGAGAGTAATGTTGGCTGATGGATTTGTATATTTGCTCTTAATTATGTTGAGGAATCTCCTTTCTAATCCTACTTTGTTGTATGTTTTTATCAGGATTGGATGTTGGATTTTGTCAGATGAATTTTGTGCATCAACCGATACAATCATGTGTTTTTTTCCTTTGTTTTATTTATGTGGTGAATTACACTGAATGTTTTTCTAATATTGAACCATTCTTGTATCCCTGGTATGACTCCTACTTGGCTATAATGCATTATTTTTTTGCTATGTTGCTGAATTATATTGGCTAGGATTTTGTTTAGAAGTTTTGCAACTATGTTCATGACTATACAGGGTCGCTATGAGTTGGAATCAACTCAGTGGCACACAACCAACAACTACAATGTTCATGAGGGATATTGGTCAATAATTTTATTTTTCATTGATATACTTCCTTGTTTTGGGGTATAAGGATTATGCTTGATTCACAAGATGTATTTGGAAGTTTTACATCCACTTATATGATCTGGAATAGTTTGATTACAATTGGTGTCGGCTCTTCTCTGAATGTAGAATTCACCAGTAAAACTATCTGGGTCCAGACTTCTTTTTTTTCAAGTTTTTAAATGACCTGCTCAATTTCTTCTTTTGTTATAGATCTGTTCAAGTTTTCTACTTCTTTTTATGTGTTTTTCTAAAAATATATCCATTTCTTCTAGATTTTCAAATTTGTTGTAGTACAATTCTTCATAGTATTCTGTTCTTTTTTGTTTCCATAGGACTTGTGATGTCCTACATATTGTTTCTTATGCATGTTATTTGCATCTTCTGCTTGCTCTTTTGTTAGATTTGCCAATCGTTTGTCAATGTTCTTAATCCTTTAAAAGAAACAACTTCTTGTCTTGTTTATTCTTTCCATTGCTTTTCAGTTTTATGTTTCATTTATTTCTGATCTAATTTTTATTATTTCTTACCTTCTTGTGACTGTAGGCTTACTTCACTATTCTTTTTCTAATTGCTGGAGATGGAGACATTATGTTTATATGTTGATTTGGGTTCTTTCTTATTTTTGGATTTGTGTGTTTATTGCTATAAACTGCCTCTAAGCACTGCTTTTACTGTGTCTCAAAGGTTTTGATATGTTGTGTTTTCATTCTCATTTGATTCACGAAATCTTTTAATTTAATTTTTTATTTGTTCTATTACCCAATAAGTTTTAAACAAGGTGTTATTCAATTTCCATGTATTTGATTTTTTTCCCTTGATCTTCTTACTGTTGATTTCTAATTTTATATAGCATAATGATCTGAAAAGATGCTTTGTATTATTTTGATGTTTTAAAATTTGTTGAGGTTTGCTTTGTGGCCAAACATTCTGGAGAATGTTCCGTGTGCTCTGAAAAAGAATGTGTATTGTGCTGTTGTTGGATTCTGTTCTGTATAAATCTATGAAGTCAAATTGGTTGATTGTGCTGTTTAGTTCTTCTGTGTGTCTGTTGAGTTTCTTACTTGTTGGTCTGTGCTTTATATAAAGTAGTATGCTAAAATATCCTACTATTATCTTAGAGTTGTCTGTTTCTTTCTTTAATACTCTTAGAGTTTGACTTATATATTTTGAAGTTCTTTCATTGGAAGCAAGATATTTATTATGGTTATGTCCTCTTGTTCAATTAACTCTTTAATCATAAGTTAATGTCTTTCTTTGTCTCTTATGATGGTTTTTTTCTTATAAAGTCTATTTAATCAGAAAATAGTATTGTCATGCCTACTTGTTTTTGATTGTCATTAACTTGATATATTTTCCCTATCCTTTGATTTTTAATCATTTTTGCCTATAAGATGTATCTCTTGTAGACAACATATTGAAGGCTCCTGTTTTTTTAATCCATTCTGTTACTATCTGTCACTTAAATGGTGCATTTAATCCATTTACATTCAATTTAATTTTTTGATTACAGTCATTTTGCTGTATGTGTTTTTGTCATGCTGCTAGTTTCTTTGTTCCACAAACTTTTCTGTGCTGAGTTCATTTTGTTTGTGTGTTTACTTGTCAATTTCTTCATTGCTGTTGTTTTGGTGTTTACTAAATCTTTGTAGTTTTCCCTTTTTTAATTTGATGTGAAAGTGTGTTAATCTTCTTTGAGGTAATCCTATAATTTGTTAATTTCTTCTCTAGTTTAAAACAGTCTGTTTTATTTTGAAATCTAGTTGACATCCTCACCATTTGGAAGATCTATAACTACTGTTTTCGATTTTTTTGCTTTGTAGTTGTTTTCATTATAAATGTATATCTCTGGTTCCCTATTTTCAGTCTTGTAGGCTTGTTTTACAGATTCGTGTTAGAAGAAGTGCAGCCAGAGTGCTCCTTGGAGGCCAGGATGACCAAACTTCATTTCTCATATTTCAGACATATTGTTAGGAGGGACCAGTTGCTGGAGAAGGATATCATGTTTGGTAAGGTGGAGGGTCAGAGAAAAAGAGGAAGACCCCCAGCGCAATGGATTGGCAAAGTGGCAGTATCAATGGCTCAAGCATGGCAACAATTATGAGGTTGGCCCAGCACCAGGCAGTGTTTCATTCTGTTGTACATAGGGTCGCTATGAGTCAGTACCAACTTGATGGCAACTAATAACAATAACAACCAGGCTTGTTTTACTTTGGATTCTCCTATATTTACATTGAATTCTGTGAAGTGTTGTAGTGTATGTCAATATCAGTTTGTTGTCTGCTGTTGTGGGTTCTTAGTCCAAAGAACTCCCTTTAGTATTTTTTTTTTTGTAAAGTTGGCCAGGTTATTACAAATTCCTTTAATTTCTGTTTATGTGGAAATGTTCTAATTTCTCTGTCGTATTTGAGGGACACTTTTGCTAGTTATATGATTGTTTGTTGGCAATTTTTTTCTTTCAGAGTTTTATATATGTCTCTACATTGACTTTTTACCTGTATGGTTTCTGCTGAAAAATTAGAGCTCAATTTTATTGGTCCTCCTTTGTAGGTAATTTTTATTTTTCCCAAGTATTTTAGGCCAGGTTTGTCATTCTGTGAGCATAGATTCCATAGTTGCTCTGTCTTTCCATGCTACCACCTCTGTTGTTGCCACTATTTCCAGCAGGGATCCCAAGCTCCACTCATGCTTTTCCTTCTTGTTGGTCCTGGAATTGTCTGTCCCTGAAATGAAAGATTAAAATTGCTTAGTCCCACCTCCCCAGCAGAAGAGAGACAGAATGTTGCACAAGACCTCCTTAAAGTGTTCAAGAGCAAATATGTCAGTCAGTTTAAGGACTAGGGTGTATCTGACCCAAGCCATGGTATTTTCATTAGCTTCATATTCTTGTAAAAATTGAACAATGAATTGATGCATTTGAATTATTCTAAATAAGAAAACTATTAAGTGCCATAACTGCTACAAGAACAAATCTGTGTTCAAAGAAGTACAGCCAGAATGCTCCTGAGAAGCCAGGATGGTGAGAATTTGTCTCTCATACTTCTGATTTATTATCAGGAAGGAGCAGTCCCTGAAGAAGGACATCATATTTGATAATGTGGAGGGTAAGTAACAAAGAGGAAGACCCCCAACAAGATGGACTGGCACAGTGACTCGAGCTTAAGAATGATTGTGAGGATGGCACAGGATGAGGTAGTGTTTCGTACTATTGTGTCTACAGTCACTTTTAGTCGGAACTGACTCAACAGCACCTAGCAACAACAACAAATTTAAAGCAGTCGGTTCTATCTTGAAATCTACTTATATTCATCTCCATTTGGAAATTCTGTGACTACACTATTCCATCTTTTTACCTTGTAATTGTCTTTGTTACAAATTGATATCTTTGGTTCCCTAGTTTCAGTCTTGCTGTTGGTGGTACTTTGTCCAAAGAACTCTGTTTAGTGTTTTTGTAAAGTGGGTCTGGTTTTTACAAATTCCTTTATGTTTGGCTGGAAATGTCCCAATTTCACTATCATATGTGAGGGACAAATTTGCTGGGTGTGAGTCATAGCCAGCATTTATTTTTTGTTTCAGAGTTTTAGATATGTCATCCCATTGTCTTCTTGCCTGCATGGTTTCTAGTACAAAATCAGAGCTTAGTCTTATTGGTTCTGTGATGTAGTTAATTTTTCATTTTTTCCAAGATGCTTTCAGAATTCTTTCTTTGTCTTTGGTTTTAGAAAGTTTGATTATGATATGTCTTGGTGATTTTCTTTTGAGGTATATCCTCTTTGGGCTTCATTTATCTTTTCATCTTTCATGATGTTAAGGAAGTTTTCTTCCAACAGCTCTTTGACAACTTTCTTTGTCCCTCCCCCACTTTTTTTGTTTCTTTCTATTCTTAAATTCCAGTCACACATAGGTAATTCCTCTTGATAGTGTCCCACATAATTCTTAAACTTTGTTTGGATTTTTCTGTGCTTTTTGTCTGATTATTCCTCTAATAGAAGAGCATTGAGAGAGTTGTCTTCAATCTCACTAATTCAGCCTTCCATTGACTCAGTTCTGCTCCTTAGCCCTTTCAATATATTATCTATTCCCAAAATGTCTTAATAGTAATCTTCTGGATTCCCATTTGCTATTTTCTTATTGTTTCTAATTTTCAATATATTACATCAGTTTGTTCTTGCAGTGTTTTCCTGAATTTTTCTAAACTTTTTCTGTGTTCTTACTGATTTCTTTTATAGTTTTCCTCACCTTGATCTCAATCTAATGAAGGTACCCAAATACCATTCTTCTGAATACCCTATCAAGTAGTTCCAATACCATTTCTTCCTCAAAATATTTTTGGTTCTATGTTTTGGTCGCTTGTTTGAACCACTGTATCTTGTTTCTTCATGTGAACTGAAATTGTCTTTTGTTTCTGAGGCACTGTGGTGTCATTTGATTTGTATTTAATTAATGACTGCATGTTGCTGTATTCTTAAGAATTAACCATCTGACTCCTGGCAATTTTGATAAAGAGTAGAAATGTGTGCACAGTTCTATGCTCACTGTTAATATAGCACAGTTCAGTGTGGATTTGACTGGTATTGGCTGCTGTCTATCATTGATCAGGTGGTACATGGGCTGGTAGTGGCCATTATACAGAGGGTGGGGCTTCAGGAAGTTCCAGTGTGACTGGGTTGTGTGGTGAACACTGTTACTGTCTCCTGTTGGATGGGGCAAGAAAATGAAAACAGAAACAAACAACAGCAAAAAAAAAAAAAAAAAAAAAGATAAAGGAAAAACAAACAACAACAATTAAAAAGTTTAATAACTAAAAAGAAAAAAAAGAGAAAGGAAATTAAAAGCAAAAGAAGATTAAAATAAAAAGAAAGAAAAAAACAACAACAACACAATAAACAAAAATACAGAGATGGAAATGGATTATCTCCTAAAGCCTCCAAAAAGGAATACAGTCTTGATTTGAGCCCTGTGAGATTTATTTTTGGTTTCTGACCTCCAGAATTTTAACATAGTAAATTAACATTGTTTTAAGTCATTGTAATTTATTACAATTGCAAAAACAATAGAAAACAAATAGATCTCCTTACTCACTTCATCAAAAGGGAACAGGACATCAGTGAGTGCTGGGAGTTTCCCTTAGTGGGTTTGTTCTTTTTAGTTCCAACACATTTTGTTGATCCTTTTTAATTCCTGCCTATGTTCATGACAGTAATTTGGGGTAATATTTATTTTGATGTACTTTTTTGCTAAAGACCTATTTGTTTCTTGCCAGTTTTACATAAGTTAAACACAGGAGTTGCTCTTATTATTATTGACGGCAGAAATTAGAAATACTTTTAAACATTTGCACAGCACAGAAAGATGTTTCATGGTTAGGTTGAAACATAGACCATGATTTTAAACATTTATTAAAGCACCTTTACATAGTTGCATCCTCAGCAGTTCCTCTGAGGTAATTGCCACCCTCACTGTGTAGATGAGTGAACAGGTTTAGAGTCATTATGCGACTTAGAAACTGGTAGGGGCAGGCGCAGAATTTAGACTCAGGCCTTTTCTCCTCGGGTGTCACACTTTTTCCATCGAGGCTGCCCTCAATGCCTTTATTCAACCAGCATTTCATTTCTGATATTTCCCTTGAAAATACATTGACTGGAATATAATTTAGATACTTGCTTTTCACATCTTGTTGTTGTTGTTATGTGCCGTGGAGTCGGTTTCCAAGGCTGTAAATCTTTATGGGAGCAGAAAGCCTCATCTTTCTCCTGCAGAACAGCTGGTAGTTTCGAACTGCTGACCGTGAGGTTAGCAGCCCAATTCATAACCACTTCGCTACCAGAGCTGGTTCCTTACATCATCAAAAATGCTAAAAGCCAACTGAAACTCAATTGGTGGCTGAATTATAACAAGTTCTGAAAGTACTAAAATCCAGTGTAAAGGGACTGATCCTAATAAAAATAAGTCCCCCTTGTATGCCCAAAAAACTTGACTAGGGTACACCATTAAGAAGGACTTTACTATCTGATACAAATGATTTGCCTCTGGAATTTTCAGCCTACCAACCAAACATTTCTCTGACATTTTTAAAATGGATTTTTAAAAAGCTTTTTTTCAAAGCAGCTTTCAAATTTACATTACTTTTGTTCATTGTCATTGAGTTGGCTCCAATTCATGGTTACCCTGAGTATGATATAATAAAACAGTGTCCAGTCCTGTGCTAGCTTTGTAACTCTTGGACTCATGTCTACTGCTGTGGCCCTGGTATATTTTAAGTGCCTTCCTACCTAGAGGGCACATCTTCCAGCACTCTGTTGCACATTATTCTGTTGTGATCCATAAGTTTTCATTGGCTGATCTTCAGAAGTAGATCTCCAGGCCTTTCTTCCTAGTCTGTCTTTATCTGGATACTCTGCTAAAACCTGTCCATCATGGCTGACCCTACTGGTATCCTAAATACCAGTGGCAAAGTTTCCAGAATTACAGTAACACACAGGTTCTACGATACAACAAACTGGCAGATGGTTGGCGGAACTTTGTATTAAAACCAAAACCCAAGCCCACTGCCATCAATTCAATTCCAAATTCATAGCTACCCTATAGGCTTCTGAAACTGTCAGTCTTTATGGTGCTTCTGGTGGATTTGAAATGCCTACCATGTGGCTAGCAGTCCAGTGCTTATCCTACAGCACCACATTGTTGTTAAGTGCCTTCGAGTTGGTTCCAACTCATAACTACCCTGTACAGAGTTTCTAAGGAGCAGCTGGTGAGTTTGAACCAACAACCTTGGGGTTCAAATTGACCTGCAGTCTAGTGCTTATCCTACAGTGCCACATTAGACATATCCAAATCCCTGGCAAAACCTGTCTCAAACATGTCACTATTATGTTCAGTGTCAGAGTTGGCAATTAATAATATTGAGGCAAAAAAAAGAGGAGTCCTGGTGTGGCGCTGTGGGTTAATACATCAGACTGCAAAGTCGTTTGAACTGCAAGGTCGGTGGTTCAAGCTCACCATCTGCTCCTTGGAAACCCTATACAGGGTCGCTATGGGTTGGAATTGACTCACCAGCACTTAACAACAACAACAGGCAAAAAAGAAACAAAGTAAAACTGGAGATATTAGCAATTACTCTACGTGTTAGAGTACTTGGTTTATACATGGAGCCCCAAACCAAGCTTACAAAACAACAGTTCTGTTTCGAACTTTATAAGATGTTTTCTCATTTGTCAAGATGGAATCCCACTAAGTGTCTAGGTGGTGCTAAATTATGGATAATTAGAGGGACTGTCCAACCCATTAATGAGACCACGGAAGGCCAAGAGTCTGGTGGCCTATTTACCTGAGTCTCAGTGACCTCTCAGCCTGTCATTTAACCTGGCTCAGTAATAGGCTTTTATCTTCACCTAGGTATTCACCTGATTACTCATCAGGGAAACGCATATTAAACCAAAATACAGTACCACTACACACCCTCCAGAATGACTAAAATGATTTCCTTGGCAAAGATCAGATCCTTAAAGAAAAATCTATGCACACCAAAAACACAGCCTTCCTCAAAAGCATGGAGATGACAATCACGGAACATTAACCCTCATTCAGATATCAAAGTGCTGTTGCAGCTCTTATGCCATTTGATCTTCACAATGACTCATAAAGTAGTTATGAGATGGACATCGTTTGAAGGCAAACCAGGGTCAAATCTAAATCTCTTCAGCAATGTGGTTTTAAGGAGTGAACACTAAAATGAAAGGAAGGAAATATATCAATTATTGTCTCTGTTCTGTCGCCTAACCGCTGTTCAGTTTTTCTTAGCTGTAAGATCACATAATACCTGTGTAGACATACACTTAAAACAGTGGCTCTCAAACTTTACTGCGTGCTTATTTGCAAAATGAAAACAAGATGCAATGAAAAATGCAACATTCTGGACCATATACCCAGAGATGTTAATTAGATGTATCTGAGGTGGAAGCCAGAAATGTACATTTCTGCCAAGCCCCCTATCTGATACAGATAGGTGATTGTTCAAACCAGGACACTTTCAGGAGCAAAAGGACATTATCACAAGCCATACCCTGGGGTTGTCCTGTGTAACCTGAGCCAATGTCAGACCAAACTGTGGGGAAACATTGCTTTAGAGTGTCATTGGTGGAATGACATAGGCTGACTGAGGCAGAAAGCTGACTCCATGCCCATTAAACATCAGAAGGTTTATAGTTGACTGAATTAAAAGGAAAAAAATATCACTTGTTTCCATGCATGAAAATTATCTTATGGTACATGAGTTGCTTGCAACAGAGTAATTTTTGTAAATTCTAAATCTATCACTATTCTTTTCTTATTATTACACTACCCATTTCCAAAAAAGAATTAGAAACAACAGTTAACTTTACTCATCTTTGTTATTCTGGGATGTCATTCTTCTCACTTCTGTAGCAAAGCCAAGAGTACTCCAATAGTCATTGTCCTTATCAGTAATGGAAGATTTGATTTTTAACTGTCCATGTGGCCATCAGAAGTAAAGATGCTATTCCTCAGCCTGTCTTGCTGTGGAATGACTGTGTCTGTGTCATGTCTACGTTCAGGAAAATAGCACGGATATGGAATTGATATGTGCATCTTCCAGGAAGTGTTCTTACAGGCAAGGGAATCATTTTGTTTCCCTTTCCTTCTTTCCTACTGGCCATATTTAAGGAACTCTGGTAGCATAGTGGATTATGAGCTGAACTGCTAACTGAAAGGTCAACAGTTCAACTCTACTATCACACCTCAGGAGAAAGATGAGGCTTTCTGCTCCTGTAAAGATCTGCAGCTTCAGAAACCCTGTGCTATAAGTCAGAACCAAATTGGTGGCACACAATCACCACTGGTCTTATTTGGAAGTAGGCCCTTCACAGAAGTAATTTAAGTTCAATATGACTGCTATTTTTATAGGAAGAGCGGGGAAAAAAGACATATGGAGAAAGCTGTGTGGTGATAGAAGAAGAGACAAGCAGGATTGCAAAGGGTTGTCAACTACAAGAGAAATTGAGAGAGAGGCATGAAACTGTCTCTCCTAGAGCCTTCACAGAAAGTTTGGCCCCGTAACACCTGCAGAATCTATGAGACAATACATTTCTATTGTTTTAAGCCACCCAGTTGATGGTAATTTCTTACAACCACTCTTTTGCCTTCTTACCCTTGGCTTTTCTGAGAGCTCTGTATTAGAGTTCAAATTTGGAAGCACTTGGTTTGTAGGAGGCTTTAGTCTACATCAGGAGCCCTGACTCCAATCGGCATCTTGGCATTTGAGATCTTTCTGACCATTCAACCAGCAAGGTGTCCATAGTTAGAAGTCTGGGGCAAACAGTGAAGGGCAGTTTGCCCTCAGGAAGAGTAATTAAAAGTAGATTACTACTCCCTGGTAAGCCCAGGAAGGGGCAGTTTTGCTCTGAGGCTTGAACAGAGAACTGGAGAACTTGTCTAGGTGTGCCCTTAATAATTGACGGAAAATAGCTATATGTTTAAGTTAAAAGTTGGGGTCCTTGCAACTATGACTCATGACTCATACCTTGACCACCATATAGAAACCCCAGAACCAATCCATAAACTTTTTTTAAAATTTATTGTGTGAGTGATAGTTTACATGGGAAAGCATCAGCTTTACATTCATCCTATCGTATTTCATTTCATTGCAATGATTACAATCCCCTCCATGCATCATCATTCAATAGCATTTGGTTCTGCATAACCTTTTTTAACCCGCAGTTATATATACACATCCCAGTCATGGCCCTTTCCCAACTTCTGTAGGCCTGCCTGTGACAGTGATGATGGCCATCAATCATGATCTTGGGAGGATCTCTTGTTTTTGCCATGTTTATGAGCCCCATGGGCATGAGACAGTGGATTCCATTTGTGTGCATGCCAATGGTTTCCCTTATCTGGGATGATCATGCATGTTTCATTTTTTTGTACCATTTTAGGTTTAATAAAAAGGATCTCTATAGAATATGCTACAGACTCCTGGTAGGATAGGCACTGGAGTGCTAACTGCAAGGTCAGTAGTTCAAACCCACTAGTTACTACTTGGAAACCCTTTGAGTCTGAACTGATTGATGACCCTTAACAGCAATAAGAGAATATGCTTAAATTGGGGGGTATTTTCCCCTAGCACAGTTCTTAAAGAAAATTACAGTTATGTTGATCTGCTGTGTAACTTAAGTCTCCAGCCCTACCTGGGTCCTCTCAGCTGACAGCATTCCCTTTGTCTATCCTTACTCAGCTTATTTTCGTCTTCCCTTCAGGCTGTTCCAGACTTCCTTCCCTCTATGCAGTCTCCTACCCCACCAACCTACACTTCACTCAAAGTCAGAAATTTCTCCTCCTACTTCTCAGAGTTCAAAGAGAATTCCAAACTAACTGCATTCGATTGGATTCCAACTTGTAGCAACCCTACAGGACAGAGCAGAACTTCTCCTGACAGGAGCAGAGGGTCTCATCTTTCTGCTATTGAGCAGTTGATGGGTTTGAACCACCATCCTTGTAGTCAGCAGCTCAGTGCTTAACCCACTACACCATCAAGGTTCCTTTCAAAGAGAACGTTGTTGTTAAGCACCATCCAGTCAGTTCTGACTCAGAGTGACCCTAGTTTACAAGGAACAACTGTTGGGTTTGAACCACCAGCTTTGTGGTTAGCAGTCCAGTGCTGATCCTACAGCGCCACACCAGGACTCCAGAACTAAAATTGGCTTCCAGCAATATACAGTCAGAGGGAGGCCAGTAAAAACTGATGAAAAACACAAAAACCACATGTATAAACCTAGATGGAGGATATGCTGAGAAACAATACCTTCATATTTTGGTATTTTTGTTTAATATCAATCTGATCTTCATTTGTCTTTCAGGGTTTGAAACATTCCATATAAACTTATAGATGTATTTTAATACATACATATGTACATAAAGTGGTATATAAGGTGGGTTTGTACCAGCCTCATTTGTGCATTCCTCTTTGCCCTTAAATACTGGTGTTTCCCAACCTTGCCATGGACTCTTCTCTCCATACCATTAACTCAAGTTCCCAATAGATGCACACAATCAAACCCCATAGGGACCTCACATTTAGTGCATCAAAAACTGGCATCATCCTGGCTTGCAAAATGTGCCCTTTGGTCATTTATATTCTCTGCATGGGAAAAAAAAAAAAAAGATATAGCCATATGGCTGCCCTATTATAAGAACTTAGGACTCTTGGTATGGTACTGTAGGATCAGCACTAGACTGTGAACCACGAGGTTGGTGGTTCAAACCCACCAGTTTCTCCTTGGAAACCCTATACAGGGTCGTTATGAGTCAGAACCGACCCTATGGCACTCAGCAACAACAACATTATGGGGAAACAAACAAAACACCTCGTAGTTTCACAAGCTTTACTATAATTCATATAATTTTTTGTATTTAACCAACTCAGTCTTTTTCTGCTACTTGTTATATCTTTATCATTGTGTGTCACATGTTAGGTTCCACATGCTGGATTGTACTGAATTAATGTTTTTCTCTCAACTTGTTAGAAAATATTTTCACCTGTAGCTTTCCACAAACCATCTAACAACAGACATGAGTTTTTCAGTCATTTCAAATGCAGTACTGATTTGACAAATAAAAATAATGTTTGGGCAATATTGGTAGCATCTGTCAAGTACGAACCAAATAAACCACTCAAAATAAAATTTTTGTTGACTATCAAAAAACAGTCAAAGGAGCTCTGGTAGCGTAGTGGTTACGAATCGGGCTGCGAACCTTAAGGTTAGCGGTTCGAAACTACCAGCCGCTCCGCGGAAGAAAGATGAGGCTTTCTACTCTCGTAAAGATTTACACCCTCGGAAACCCTGTACAGGGTCGCTACGGGTCGGAACCGACTCGACGGCACTTAACAACAACATCAACAATCAAAAAACAAAAACCGATCTTATCCTCTTGCTCCTCCTGACTTGCCCCTCTCTTGTATTTCTGAGCACACTGAATGGCCCATCCTGCTCCTCATTACTCGAGCCAGAAATCAGACGGTTATCCCAGACTCATCCTCCTCATTCATCCCAGACCAGCCCACTGGCAGTCACAGCATTCCCTCCTCTTCATGGGCGGAGTTTTCATCATTTCTTGCTTCCCAGGGCTAGTACTGTTAGAGCAGAGCAGAGAAGAGGGGCTAACCACAGATCAACCACAAAGAATGCAGGAAATGTCCTGACCTGTCAGGACAGTCTAGTAAAAGGAAAGATAAAGAAAGGAAAGTTCCCTAAAACCAGACATGCAGAGAAAAGACTAAGACTGGCCTAATGGAATGGGAAAGAAGCACATCAAACCCAGCAAGGAATGACCAATTATGGGCCTTAAGTTATGATAGGAACACATTGGGGTCAAGAGACAACTATCAGAAGACTCAGAGACCTCCCCTGGGGACGACAGTATTAGAAAGCAAAACCAGGACCTCACTCAGTGCTCCCCTCAAGCAACGTGTAGCCTGTTCTCTATTCTTGTGAGAATGTCATTGCTTTAATAAATCTTTCGCTTGCTTGAATTTCTATCTCTATGGCTTTTTGTGTGTGCATATTGTGCCTACGCTCACTGATTCTTCGAAGGGATAGTGGGACCGGACTAGGACACTTCATCTGTGCTGTAACAATACCAGTGCCAGGACTGGTTACCATCAAGTCAATTCTGATGCAATCCCATATGTGTCAGATTAGAACAGTGATCTAAGGAGCTCTGGTAGCATAGTGGTTACAAATAGGACTATGAACCTTAAGGTCAGCAGTTTGAAACTACCAGCTGCTCTGCTGGAGAAAGATGAGGCTTTCTGCTCCTGTAAAGATTTACAGCCTTGGAAACCCTGTACAGGGTCGCTATGGGTCGGAACTGACTCCATGGCACTTAACAACAACTATAGGCTTTTCAGTGACTGATTTTTCAGAAGATCACTAGGTCTTTCTTCTGAGATGTCTCTGGGTAGACTCAAACCTCCGATCTTTTCAATAGCAGCCAAAAGCTTTAACTTTTTGCACTATCCAGGTACTTCTTTTTTACTAAATTACCTGAAAGCTTCTAACTGGTTTCTAGTTGCCTGTCTGGACACCTTCAATCTATTAGCTACACAGACGTTGAGGTGAACTTTACAACTGCAATATCGCTGTTAAGTCAGTTCTGACCCATAGTGACCCTATACAGGGTTTCCTAGGAGTGGCTGGTAAGTTTGAACCACTGACCTGAAGGTTCCAACTGACCTTGAGATTCAGTGCTTATCCTATAGCACCACACCAGGACTACTGACCTGAAGGTTCCAACTGACCTTGAGATTCAGTGCTTATCCTACAGCACCACACCAGGACTCCTACAACTGCAATTGTTGTTGTTGTTGTTAAGTTCTATCAAGTCCATTTCAACTCTTAGTGACCCTGTATGGGGTTTCCAAGGATCAGTTAGTGAGTTTTAACTGCTGACCTTGTGGTTTTCAAACTGACCTTGCAGTCCAGTGCATTAACCCGCAGTGCTACACCAGGTGCATTATCCTCCTTATCCTACAACTCCCTGTGCACTCAGGATCCAATCCCAATTCTTCGCATAGTCTAAAGTGTACTTCCCTGTCCTGCTTCTGCTTCTCCTCCTGTTATTCAGGGATGGAACTCAAATTCCAGCCTCCCTAAGCTACCCTCCATATCCTGAATGGGTCTTCCCCTACCCACCTCTGTGTCCCAGTGTATGCTGTGCCTAGAATGAATTTCCTTTCCCACTGCAGCTCTTGAATTCCTGGTGTAGTGCTGTGAGATAAAGCAATGAACCACAAGGTCTGCAGTTCAAACTCACCAGCCACTCCTTGGAAACCCCATACAGGGTTGCTATGAGTCAGAGCAGACTGGAAAGCACTTATCAACAACAAGTAGAAAGCATGAGGGAGACGAAGGTGCAATCAACATGACTGCTTCCTCTTAGCAGGTGCTAGCTGAGTGCTACAAGCCTAAATCCCACAGCGTGCCAGCTTTCCCCCCCAGAAATATTGATTATTTTTATGTGACACTTAAAAGATATTTACTAGGCTTCAGACACCTAATGTGCTCTTAAAACTTAAAAGCTAATCTTGATCATAAACTTTAAGGAAGCATATTAATATAAAGCCAAAGGTTGTGGCTTGAACAAAGAAGAATCTAGCTTAAGAGATTTCTGAGTAGAGCTCTTTTGAAAAACTTGAATTTGTAGTGAAATAGTTAATGATAGAAATATAAATCCATGTATTTAACAAGCACTTATTGAGTACTTAGTATATGCAGGAACAAAAGGTATGTGTCCAGTTCCTGGTCCTAAGGCACTAGCAATGTGGACGAAATAACACCTTCATTATTTCAATAAATATATATTATATATCATATGTGTACCAAGCATTGTTCTCACTACTGACAGCAGCTAACAACAGGAACAGGTAAATACAGATGCAGGGAGAAAAAGCCTCTTTGAAAAACGATATTTGAGCAAGACCAAAAAGAGTAAAGGTTAGCCTTTTAAACATAAGGGAAAGAAGTTCTAGCAAAGGAAAAGACAAATGCCAAGGGATTGTTGGTTTTGGCACAATCCAGGAAGTGGCCAGATCGCACAGGACCATGAGACCATTGGGAGGGGTTTGGAATTTATTCTAGGTGTGAGGGAAGGTCAAGAAGGATTTTATTACAGTAGTATGATGTGATCTGATTTATATTTTAAGGGATCTTTCTGTATGCTTGAGTGGAAAACAGGACTTCAAATAGATTCAAAACAGTTCAGTAATTGCCATCATAAAAAAGGGCCATGTATGTGTTGCATAGCAGGCAAATATATTACCCCTAGTATTTTGATCCAAACAGAAAACAAACAGCTATGCTCCACTCAAAAATGATGGCTGAGCATGCTGCTTCAAATGTGTTGTGCTCTCTAGTCCTGCCACAGGCCTTCCTCCTGAAATTGGGTCATTTATTGGAGGAACATTAATAAAAAGAATGGAGACAAATTCAGAAAATGTAAGAGCTATGTGGAGCACTACAATGTTTGTGGAAATTTTCTATTATCTTTTAATTACATTTTCCCATGAACTTTTTGAAGCCTCCTCATATCAAAAAAGAATAACATTCATATGATGAGAATTCTAGAATAGGAGGAGACAAAAAAGAGAGAGAGAAATTTTGAAGATATACTGACAGAAAACTTTCCTAATCTCATGTAAGATGAGAAGATATCCAACCAAGAAGTTCGATGGAGTCATACAGGATAGACCCCAAACAAAACATATAATCAAAATTTCATATAACCAAGACATATAATCAAAATTTCAAAACCAAAGACAAAGGTGGAATCCTGAGATTTGCTTGGGAAAAATTAACTGTCACCTACAGAGGGGACCAAACAAGTCTAGGCTCTGATTTCTCAATAGAAACCATATGGCATATATAAAACCCTGGGGAAAAACATTTCCAACCAAGTTTTACATATGCAGCACAACTGTCTCTCAGATATAATGGCAAAACTAAGACATTTCCAAATAAGCAGAATTTAAGAGAATTTATAAAAACTAGGAGCCTTGGTGGCATAGTGGGCTATGCTTTGGGCTGCTATCCACAAGGTCAGCAGTGTGAATCCACCAGCCACTGCTCCACAGGAGATGTTCTGCTCTTTTAAAGATGTACAGTCTCGAAAACCCTATTCGGGGTAGCTATGAGTTAAAACTGACGTACCAGCACACAGCCCAACCTTACAAGGACTATGAATCCTTTAGACACAGAAACACCAGACAACAACCTGAGATTAAATCACAGACAGCATCATCTAGATATCAATAAAGATTTCTGAAAGATAAAACAAAGACACAGGACTGAAAATGAAAAATCATAACTGTTATTCTGTCAATGACAACAACTGAAAAATAAAAAAGAGAATAAATGGTATCGTTACAGAACTCTCATATGGAAAGCAAGTCAAGGAGAAGATATAAGACTGGTTTACACTTAGGAATATAGAGTAAAATTTCAGGATAACTACAAAGAAAATTAATAAACTTAGTCATGGAAATGGAGTCCTGGTGTGGTGCTATGGGATAATGGCTGGACTGCAAAGTCAGTTTGAACTGCAAGCTCACCAGTCGTTCCTTGGGAAACTCTATACAGGGTCGCGATGTGTTGGAACTGACTCAACGGCACACAGCGACAGTCATGAAAATGAAAAAAAGAAAAGAAATCCATAAATAACAATACCAAAGAAAATTCAAAAATAAAAGAAGAACTCTATACAGGAAAGTAAGCATAACAAAGAAACTATCAACACCAAATTTTATTTTAAATACAACAAAATGACAGAAGTTAATTCATACCTATCAATAATCACAATAAATGGAAATGGGCAAAATGCACCTGTCAAGAGAGAAAATTAATAGTAACAGTATCAGAATGAATTTTAAAAAGAAGAAAAGCCAAAAGGGGACTTCTGGTAAAATGGCCAACTAGGGAGACGCATTACATGAATACTCTACAACAAAGATTTGTTGTTGCTAAGTGCCACTGAGTCGATTCCAACCCATAGCAACCCTGTATAGGGTTACCAAGGAGCAGCTGGTGAGCTTGAACCACGAACTTTGCAGTGCAAACGACTTTGCAGTCTGACGCATTAGCCCTCAACGCCACACCAGGACTCCATAACAAAGATATGAGAGACCAAATAGAACAGACACAGATGAAAATCCTGGTACCCTGAACTTCTGAAGAAAGGCTAGAGAAGTCACTGAGTGCTTTCTGGGAGGAGAAGCTGAGCAGGGACAGTGAGAGAGGGAAATTGGTGAACAGCTAGCCAGATGCAGTGAGACCATCTTGAAACTTGTGAGCAACTTTGTCAGCATAAGGAGGCCTGGCAAACCAAAGTCAAACAGGGGACTTGAAAGGGGTTTTCTCTTCCCCACCTGACAGGAGACAGCAATTGTACCCATACAGCCCAACCACACTGTACCCTCTACAGCTCCACCCACTGTGCAAGAACCAACACCAGCTCCTATACCACCTGATCAATGATAGACAGCAGCCAACACCAGCCAAAGCCACCCTAAACTGAACTGCATAAATGGTGAATGAGAACAGAGTTATAGTCTCTAACAACACCGACAGGAGACAGTTGGTGAGAGCCTAAGAACACAAGAACATACAATTGTCAATTAAATACAAAAAAGACAACCCCACAATGCTTCAGAGACAGCAGACCATTCACGTAACAAAAGCAACAGAATGGCTAAAAATTTTTTAAAAACTCAATGGCGACTTACGGAAAAAGATGGCTGATCGGGTGGAAGTGTAGTGACGAGCTCTGCCGAGAACAACACAGAATACAGGACCAAGAAGGCTCAGGGAAAGGTCCCAGTACTCTGAACCACATGTAAAGGAATATCTAGAAGGTTGGAAGACTTACATCTAGGGAGTTTGTGGCAGAAGCAAGAAATCAATTGCTTCCTGGATCAGGACGCTCAGCTGCTCCAGGAGCCGCCATTTTGTGTGGGGCCAAGCGGAGAAAGGATCAGAGCAGCCACGG
>NW_006408684.1:4426720-4427611 GCF_000296735.1 Chrysochloris asiatica | reverse complement strand
CACAGCCACCAAAAGAAAAGAAATAATAAAGATTAGAGCAGAAATAAATGAGATAGAAAACAGAAAAACTATAGAAACAATCAACAGGAGAAGAAGCTGGTTCTTTGAAAGAATTAACAAAATTGATAGACCATTGGCAAACCTAACAAAAGAAAAGAGGGAGAAGACACAAACAACATGCATTAGAAACCACATGGGAGATGTCACGATGGAACCAAAGGAAATCAAAAGGATAGTAACAGAATACTATGAAGAGTTATACTCCAACAAATTTGAAAACTTATAAGAGATGGATACATTTTTAGATAAACATGACCTACCTAAACTTGTTCTACTTGACAGTCTCTTGGTCTATGTATAGGTTTCACATGAGCACTATTAAGTGTTCAGAATTCCAATTTTCCTCACAGTTGAATGCCTTTGTGTAGTCAGTGAAACATAGGTAAAATCTTTCTGGTATTTTCTTCTTTCAGCCAAAATCCAGTTGATACCATGCTATCTCTCATTGATATCCCTTATTCCATATCCTCTTTTGAATCCAGCTTGAATTTCTGGCAGGTTCCTTGTTGATGTACTTCTGTAGCTGTTTTTAAATTATCGTCAGCAAAATTTTATTTGCATGTGATAATAGTGATATTGTTCAAACATTTCTGCATTGTGTTGGATCGTCTTTCTTTGGAATGAACACAAATATGGATCTTTCCCCATCAGTTAGCCAAGAAGTTGTCTTCCAAATTTCTTGGAATTTTGAGCACCTTCAGTACTGCATCTGTTTGTTGAAACATTTCAATTTGTTATCCAATCAATTCCTAGAGCCTTCTTTTTTGCTACTGCTATTGGTTTTGAAATAATTGTATGTTGATCAACTATTTTGGGTACAGTAACGTTGTG
>NW_006408684.1:4412995-4426240 GCF_000296735.1 Chrysochloris asiatica | reverse complement strand
GGCTCTCATAGACTTCTTCAGCTGAAACCTGAATTTGCATATGAGCAATTGATAGTCTGTTCCATAGTCGGTGCCAGTCTTGTTCTGACTGATGATATCATACTTCTCCATTGTCTCTTTCCACAGATATGTTCTATTTGATTCCTTTGTATTCCATCCAGTAAAATCCATCAGGTATGGTTACCATTTATGTTGCTGAAAAGTGTATTTCCAAGAATTAAAATGCTGGTCTTACAAAATCATAAGACCAAGTCCATATCTTACAACTGTTGATGCTTCTTTTTTGCCAACTTTCACATGCCAATCACCAGTAAATATCAATGCATCTTGATTGCATGTTTGATCAACTTCAGACTACAGAAGTTGGTAAAAATCTTCAATTTCCTCATTTGGCATCAGTGGTTGGCACATGTATTTGAATAATTAGCTATATTAACTAGTCTTCTTTGTAGGTGTGTGGATATTATCCTATCACTGACAGCAACAGATCTTGAAATGTTCTTTTTAACAATGAATGTGATGCCCTTCCCCTTTTATTTGTCATTTCCAGCATAGTAAACCATTTGGTTATCTGATTCAAAATAGCCAATACCAGTTTCAGTTCACTAATGCCTAAGATATCGATATTTATGCATTCCATTTTATTTTTGACAGCTTTCAATTTTTCCAGATTCATACTCTGTACATTTCACATTCTGATTATGTGGATGTTTGCAGCTATTTCTTCTCATTTTGAGTCTTGCTCTATCAGCATCTGAAGGACCTGAAGTTTCCTCCACCCACACCATTAAGGTAGGTCAACTCTACTTTGAGGAGGCAGTTCTTCTCCAGCCATATTTTGAGTGACTTCCTTCTTGAGGGCCTCATCTCTGTCACTATATCTGACAATGTTCTGCTGCTATTAGTAAGGTTATCAGTGGCTAATTTTTCAGAAATGGATCATGTCTTCCTGCTTTCTAGTCTTAGTCTGGAATCTGTACTGAAACCTGTTCATCATGGTGGTACTTAAAATACTTCTGGCATAGCTGTCGACATCATGGCAACACAAAAGCCACCATGGTATGACAAACTGGCATTAATGGTGGTCATTGACCACTGTTATTGTTGTTTTTAAGAGCTAGTGTTGTTTTTAAGTGCTAGCAAGTTGGTTCTAATTCATAGCAACCTTAAAGGGTTTCCGAGGAGCTACTGGTGGGCTGGAACTGCCGACCTGTGATTCTATGTTAGTAAGGGAAGAACAATTCAGAAAAAAAGGTTACACGGCTCGAAAAATAGAATCAGCGTCACTGAGTTGTACATGGAGAAACTATTGAACTGGTGTGTGTTTTACTGGGCATATAAATTCTCAACAACAACTAAATGCATGAGATTTTAACAAGAGGAGGAAAGATAAGGCATTCTAGGCAAATGAAAGAATACAAAGGGAAGGCTAAACGTACACTCCATGGCACAAAAAAACAGTTGGAAGTTTAGCAAGACTGGAATGTAGGGTAGAGTAGTGAGGATTAAGGCTAGGAACTGGTAACAGCTAAGTGGAGTCTTGGTGTGTCACTGTGGGTTAACAGGCTGTACTGTAAAGTTCTTTGAACAGCAAGGTCAGAGGTTCAACCTCATCCATTGCTCCTTGGAAACTTCCGCGTCCGGCATCGTGTATTCTCCTTGACAGGTGTGGACAGATTAAACCTGAGAAGGGGTGACAGGTTACAAATCAGGCTGTGAACCGCAAGGTCAGCAGTTCGAAAGTACCAGCTGTTCTGCAGGAGAAAGATGAGGCGTTCTGCTCCAGTAAAGATTTACAGCCTTGGAAACCCTGTACAGGGTCTCTATAGTCGGAACGTACTCCACAGCACCTAACCACCACCACCACCAGGGGTGACAGGAGATTGGAAGAAAAAGGAAGACACAAGACACAAAAAAGTAAAGTTAGGACCAGGTGGGACACAGCATTCTGACAGTGACACTTGGTGCAGACCAAGTGCAGCAAGTTTATTTTATTCACATATCAAAGGAGGTTCTGGAGGCAGGGAAAAGAGTGCAAGAACATCTGAAGTCATTTGTGCATGCAGTAAACGGGATCTTATCAGAAGAATGTAACTTGTGGTAACTAGGAAAACAGAGATAGAGCAGCTAGATGTTTGTGCAGACTGAGCTGAAGGTCACGGCTGTGTACAAGGAAAGACTTTGCAAGTTCCTTGTTCCCTGAGGCAGGCTTTGTAAATTCCTCAGGGGGCAGCCTGACCTGGGTGCAGCCTGGTTTTCTAGACCACAAGGGTTCAATTGCAATCCTTCAATTAAACTACCCCCCAAGTCTGAGACCTTTGGCTCATTCCCTCCCAACAGGATACAGTGTTGCTATGGGTCAGAATCCACTGACTCAATAACATTTAACAATAATTGTGAAGGTATTTATTTATGCCATGCTAGAGTATTGTCTTGATTCTATAGGCAATGACTTACATCTTTGTTTATAAAAACAAAATGATGGATCTGTTACCTTCTTACTCAGATTTCTAGTTATGTACTTGACTCCTGTTATTGTTGGTAAGTGCTGCCCAGTCAGTTCTGACTCACAGCGACCTTATATGAGGTTTCCAAAGCTGTACATCTTTGCAGGAGCAGAAAGACTCATTTTTCTCTTGTAGAGTGTCTGGTGGGCTCAAACTGCCAACCTTGTGTTTTGTAATCCAGTGCTTATCCTACAAGGCCACTGTGCTTTTGTTGTTGTTGTCAGGTACCAGCCGACTCATAGCGACCTTATGCACAGCAGAATGAAACACTGCCCAATCCTGGGCCAGCCTCACAACTGTTGCCACATTTGAGCCCATTGATGCTGCCACTTGGCCAATCCAACTTGTTGGGGGGTCTTCCTCTTTTTCTCTGACCCTCCAGCTTACCAAACATGATATCCTTCTCCAGGGACTGGTCCCTCCTGACAATATGTCCAAAGTATGAGAAACGAAGTTTGGTCATCCTGACCTCCAAGGAGCACTCTGGCTGCACATCTTCCAAAACAGATCTGTTGGTTCTTTTGGCAGCCCATGGCACTTTCAATATTCTCCTCCAACACCAGAACTAAAAAGCATCAATTCTTCTATGGTCTTCCTTATTTACTGTCCAGCTTTTGCATGCATATGAGGTTATTGAAAATACCATGGCTTAGGTCAGGAGCACCTTAGTCCTCAAGCTGACATCTTTGCTCTTCAACACTTTAAAAAAGTCTTGTGCCAAAGATTTGCCTAATGCACTATCTCCTTTGGTTTCTTGACTGTTGCTTCCGTGAGTGTTGACAGTTGATCCAAGAAGAATGAAGTCCTTGACAACTTCAATCTTTTCTCCATTGATAAGAATGTTGTTTATTGGTCCAGTGGTGAGGATTTTTGTTTTCTTTACATTGAGATGCAATTCATACCGAAGGCTGTGCTCTTTAATCTTCATCATTAAATGTTTTAAGTCCTCTTCACTTTCAGCAAGCAAGGTTGTATCACCTGTATAACACAAGTTGTTAATGTGTCTTCCTCCAATCCTGATGCCACTGTGCTCTTAGAGAGTCAAAAATGAATGCACAGACACATACACTGTCACACACCCCAGAAGCTTCCATTTAGATTTAAAGTTCTTGTGAAATGCTAAAAGAGCCATATAAGAGAACAAATGCTTTCTATGTGGTGAACTGTTCATAACCAGAGTTCCAGGTTGAAGCCCATGTTCCCCTACTTACTATACTCATTGTGACCTTGGTCTAGTTTCTCACCTACACTCTACTTCAGACGCTTCTCTGTAAACTGGGTGCGACTGTGGGCTATACTTTAGAGCTGTTAGAAGATAAAATGGAAGAATCCATGAAATCACCTAGCACAGTACCTGGACAAGGATGCCTGATAGTGTAGTGGGTTATGAGTTAGACTGTTAATCACAGGGTCAGAAGTTCAAATCTACCAACCACTCCATGGAGGAAGATGAGGCTTTCTGATACTGTAAAGATTTATAGCTTCAGAAATCACTATGAGTCAGAATCAATTCAGTGGCACACAATCACCACCACAATGCCTGAAGCACACAAGTAACTCATTTGATGCATCATCATCATTATTAAAAAAACACTCTGTGGAATCACTTGTTTTTTAAACAATAATCTACTTTCTGATTTTTGTTTACTTTCAGTAACCTACATACTTAACTGGGCCTGACATCTAGATTCTGAAATGGAATCTATCCACTGAGCAAAGCAGACTATCGGTTTACCCCCTGCCTATGAGTGGCATGCACACAAGTGAACAGCCTGCCTCAAGAAAACTTGTGAAGAAAAGAAAGACACCAGTTCTTGTTCTACTTTGGAATTCAAGCCTTCAACTGATCCCAGAATTGAAAACAACTTTGCTGTCTTTCTCTTCTTTGGATTATGATCCTTGCAAACGGCCCCTACTTTTTGTTCAGAACGGAAACAATTAACTGAAAAGTAAAAAAGTGCTCCTAGTTACCTGGCAGTTTCAATCCCTCTGCCACCAATCTGATCAAATAGACTCTGGTGTCATACAGACAGTACTAAGAAGAAATTTGATATGTTGTTCTCAGTTCAGAGAGCAACATTTCAAACTGGTTCGATCATGCCTGAGGGAGTGAAATTGGAACGGACCTCAAATTTTAAAATTGGGATCATCTAGAATGCTAACATTCTG
This sequence comes from Chrysochloris asiatica, assembly GCF_000296735.1. Lineage (NCBI taxonomy): Eukaryota > Metazoa > Chordata > Mammalia > Afrosoricida > Chrysochloridae > Chrysochloris > Chrysochloris asiatica. The sequence goes on along the minus strand of NW_006408684.1, from coordinate 4,421,564 downwards.
GAATGGGGAAATTTTTTGGTTAAAGCCTTGAAATGGAAGACTTGGAAAAGGCAGCAGAAACACTGTCGAGAGCCTTAGGCATGGCACTGGATTAGTGCCAACGCTGTAAAGAGCTAAACACATTCGAAGTGGCAAAGTCAGCTACCGTCTTTGAGCCAGGCACCACTGTTTTCCATTCAACTGATCAAGAGATTCGGTTGTCATGCAATACGCTATCTTTGTTTTCTTAAAGGAAGTAAGTTTCTAGCAGACCTTTGACCCATTGTTTTCTCCTGCTCTGGTTAGAGTTCTAGTTCTTCCACATTTTAAAAATTCAAGTCCATCCATGACTGAACTGGGCTAAACCAGTTCGAAGCCCTGTCAGGGAGTCATCCTCGATGACTTTGAGATACTTTGTAAAGAACAGGGCTAACCACCAATGTCAATGTTTATTAACTTTTGTTATTCATGATGTGCCAATTTAAGGTATATAAAAATTTTAACAAGCACCTGGCAGCAAAAAAAAAAAAAAAAAATCAAAGACCTCAAGGGGAAAAAAATCATACTCACACATCTTCTAACATGAATAGGTTTCTCACTCCCACTGGGAATTTAAGTAGCCAACAGCAGGTGTTCACAGAGTTCACACACCCAAGAGTTCATACTTCTCAAGCTACCAGAATTCTCTTCTCTCTCTCCTGAAAATCCTGATGGACAATGATCTTATCTCCTCCAAAGACTGCATTTTGCCTGGCCCAGTCCGAGGCTGTACAGGCACAATTAACAAGATTGTTGTTGTTGTTAGGTGCTGTAGAGTACGTTCTGACTCAGAGTCACCCTGTGCACAACAGAACAAAGTACTGCCCTGTCCTACTCCATCCTCATAATTGTTGTTATGTTTGAACACATCATTGCCGCCATTGTGCCAATCCATCTTGTTATGATAGTCCTCTTTTTCACTTACCCTCCACTTTACCAAGTATGATGTACTTCTCCGGGGACTGATCCCTCTTACAGAATGTCTAAAGAATGAGAGATGAAGTCTGACCATCCTCACTTTTGCACTTCTTTCATTCTGACTATACTTCTTCCAAAACAGCTTTGTTTGTTCTTCTAAAACTCCATGCTACTTTCAAAATTCTTGTCCAATGCCATAACTCAAATACAGGGATTCTTCTATGATCTTCTGTATTCATTGTCAAACTATCACATGCATATGAGACAACATAATAGTACTGTAAATACCATTGTTTGGGTCAGGTGCATCTTAGTCCTCAAAGTGACATCTTTGATCTGTAACACTTTAAAAAGGTCTTTTGCAGCAGATTTTACTAATGCCATACATTGTTTAACTTCTTGACTGCTGCTTCCAATGAGTGTTGATTGTGGATCCATCTAAATGAAGTCTTTGACAACTTCAATCTTTTCTCCATTTATCATGATGTTGTTTATTGGTCCAGGTATGAGGATTTTTGTTTTCTTTCATGGAGATACTATCCATATCAAAAGCTATAGTCTTTGATCTTCGTAAGTATTTTAAGTCCTCTTCATTTCCAACAAGCAAGGTTGTGTCATATGCATAACCCAGTTTGTTAATGACTCTTCCTCTAATCCTGATGCCACGTTTTTCTTCATCTAATCCAGTTTCTTGGATTATTTGCTCAGCATACAGGTTGAATAAGTATGGTGAAAGAACACAAACCTGGCCCATAACTTTCCTAATTTTAAACCACCCAGTGTTCCCTTGTTCTGTTTGAACAACTGTCTCTTGGTCTATGTACAGATTCCTCATGAGCACAATTAAGTGTTCCTGAATACTCATTCTCCGTAATGTTGTCCGTAGCTTGTCATGCTCCACACAATCACAAGCCTTTGGGTTGTCAATAAAGCACAGGTAAACATCTTTCTGGTATTCTCTGCTTTGGGCCAGGATCCATCTATCTGATGTCAGCAATGATATCCTTTGTTCTACATCTTCTTCTGAATCAGCTTGAATTTCTGACAACGCCCTCTCAATGTACTGCTGCAACTGTTTTTTAATTATCGTGAGCAAAATTTTACTTGCATGTAATTTTAATGACAGTGTTAGCAGAGTGAAGTAGAAAACTCAAACAGACCTATAACAGAAGAAGAAAATGATCAGGTCATCAAAAAACTCCCAACCAAAATGAGTCCAGGTCCAGAAGTCTTCACTGGTGAATTTTACCAAACATTAGGGAAGAGCTGACACCAATTCTACTCAAATTATTCCAGAATATAGAAAAGGATAGAAAACCTACTAATACATTTTATGAAACAAGCATAACTCTCATACCAAAACCAGGGAAGGACATCACTAAGAAAGAAAATTATAGACCAACATCCCTCATGAACATAGATGCAAAAATTCTCAACAAAATCCTAGCCAACAGAATTCAACAGCACATCAAAAAAATAATATGTCATTACCAAGTGGGATTTGTATCAGGGATGCAAGGATGGTTCAGCATTAGAAAAACAATTCATGTATTCCACCATGTAAGTAATGATATTGTTAAATGATTTCCGTATTCTGCTGGCTACCTTCCTTTGGAATTGGTTGTTCTGTTCAGTGATGAACATCTCCAGTGTTGCATCAATTTGTTGAAACATTTTAGTGGATATGGATAACATTGTAAAGAATGGTCACTCTGGAACACTTAATAGTGCTCATGAGGAACCTGTACATAGACCAAGAGGTAGTTGTTCAAACAGAATAAGAGGATACTGAATGATTTAAAATCAGAAAAGGTGTGTTCCAGGGTTGTATTCTTTCATCATATTTATGATTAAATTTCCCCAAATTTCTTGGCATAGATGAGTGAGCACCTCTAGTGTTACATCAATATGTATTCCATTAATTCCTGGAGCCTTGTTTTCTTACCAATACCTTCAGGACTTCTTCCTTCACTACCATTGGTTCTTGGTCATATGCTACCTCTTAAAATGGTTAAACATTGACCAATTAGTTTTGATACAACAGCCCTGTGTATTCCTTCCATCTTCTTTTGATGCTTCTTGCATCATTTAATTTTCTGAACATGTTAGTTGTTGTTAGTGCCACTGAGTTGATTCCAACTCATAGAGTTTCCCAAGGTTTAGACAGTCGACCTTGTGATTAGCAGTTCAATGCTTATCCTATAGCACTACACAAAGATTTCTTTTCTTTTTTTTTAAGTTTTTGTTGTGAATTGAGTGATAATTTACATGGGAGATCATTAGCTTTACATTCATCCTATCATATTTTGTTTCATTGCAATGATTACAATCCCCTCCATGCATCATCAAACAACCAAGGGGTACACCCGGCAAGCCTGTCCCCCAGCTGTCAGCACACAGCCACTCTCCCTCTCTGGGTCTAGAGTTCCCAGTTGTTCTATCTCTCCATGTCATCATCTCTGCCTCCATCTCTGGCATCACTATTTCTCTAGGTAGGGTCCCACACTCCGCTCTTCTCCCTTGATGGTCACAGGGACCTCCACCACTGGACTGCAAAATCAACCACTCTCCTCCTATTGTTACAAAACATCTATCTTTACATTTCCAACCCTCACAGTCAGTCCTGATAGCAATATTCACTATAGTACCACAAGTATCTTATCCCCATCTCCTTTCATCAGTCCCATCGAGACAGATTGGAAACCACTCAGCGGAGATTCTACCTTCCCTCACACCCTCTGGAACTAGGCTCCCTCTTGAAAGCTTGTAAGCCAGTCACTTCTTGTCTTTGTAAACCTCCCCCCACCCCTCATTTTGGGCAGCCAATGTCTAAGTTGCCCATCCCTGTCAACCCTGTATACTGAGGGGGTGGGAATGATCCTCACTGTAAAGATTTGTTGCCTCTTTTAAGCCACTACATCCATAAGTATAAGTCAAGTTCATCAAATTGTAGCAGATTAGTCTTTTTTTCCTCTTCTTCTTCTAGTTGAGTTCTGATCATCCAGCCTTTGAAGCCAGGTCAAGTGGGTACTATCTGCAAGCATGGGTGTTCTTGTGCATCTTCTCTCACTTCATATCATCTGGACGCTTCACTATCCACTCTAGTCCTCTGTGGCCATGTGACTGTCTCTAGGGCCAGGAGTCCCCAGGTCTTGCCACACTGCTGGCCAACCAGGTCTCAACCTGGGTTCACAGGAGTCTATTGATCGTGGTCGGACTTAGCTCACAACTTCATGGCTGTTTTTCCCCCACTTCCCCTTATCGGTGACCAATGTTGTCACCAGCCAGACAACATGTCTACTTGTGAATTCCGCTTGAATCTTAATCTTGGAAGGGGGTTTGCCCTGAGGGGACCCAACCACTTGGCTTGACGGCTCCTGGGTGAACAACTTGCTTGTTCTTGTAGTAGTCAGTTGGACTGCCATCATTGTTTGTGATTTTTCCTGTCGGTCTTTCTTTCAAGAACTATGTTCTATTCTTGTAGCCACTCTAGGCTGTACTGCTTGTCATTTCAAGTGGAAATTTCCCACATGAGGATTCCATTTTGACCACTGTTGTTGTTGTTAAGTGCCTTTGAGTCAGTTCTAAATCATAGTGATCTTGTATAGGGTTTCTGATCATAGCATCCTTCAATATTACAAATCAAGGCTTGAATTTTTCTTCAGTTCTTTCACCCTGAGAAATGCTGAGTGTGTTCTTCCCTTTTGATTTCCTAAATCCAGATATTTGCACATTTCATTATAATACATTACTTCGTCTTCTCGAGTTCCCCTTTGAAATGTTCTGGTTAGTTCTTACTTCATCATTTCTTCTAGTCACTTAAGCTTCTTTATGCTTAAGAACAAGTTTCAGAATCTCTTCTGACATCCATTTGGTCTTTTCTGTCTTTCTTTTCTGTCTTTTTAGAAACAGATAATTGAGATTTTATATTTAAGCACATAGAAGCACATACATGAACACACACAGTACCTAAGGATGTTTCGTCCCTCTAGGTCCCAGGAAATACTCATAGATTTGAACAGAAATCCTGTAGTTTCTAGTAGGTTTAATATTGTTCCTATTAAGTCCACAGTAAAGTGAGAGGAACTGGGATGCACCTTGGAATGAGGAGCAAGTACCAAAGGGAAGATGCTGGGCAATTAAATTCAGGCCTCAATGACTAAAGTGACTTCCTAAGAGTTCAAGCAGGTCCTTCAATTGCTGATACCTGCTGGATCTGTTATCAATATGTGTTCATATAATCACACTTCAGTTCACGTATATTTGAGTTTGTCCATTTATATAACTGATAGTGCAGATGTACAGAATTCAGGAAATTGGTACAGAGGGATAGAAGGTGATGATCAGATGGGCTTACTACAGGTTCTAAGTAACAGGTTCACTTGGCCAAGAAGCTGGTCTTTGTTGTGCCCAAGTTCACCCTGGATGACCTCCCACTTCCTTTCTCAATGCTGACAGACCTCCCTCTGCCAAAGTCCCATGCTTCCCCCAGGGATGCTCAAACCGAGTCTGGTCTCCACAGACAGTATCTACCGTACTCTGGGAGCATCTTGTTCCTACCAAAGTCCTTGTCCTATTTCCTCAGGACCATCTTCTGTACTAATCAGCAAAAGAAAACAATTCTAGGTGGCCTACTGTGAGACCTGCTTCTTGCCCTGATTCTGTTACTATCTATGTTTCCTTCTGGGCCCCAGTCTCCTCATCTCTAAATTGCCACTTCCAGATGTTCTATTCTAGAATTTTCTAACACTAATGGTAGTAATGCAGGCACTATGAGAGGCTAGTTGAAAAATTATGGGGGTGAGCCTTATGGCACCTTTCACATCAACTGCTCTGCCTTCTCAGACTGGTGGTAGCTGTCCCTACCTCAGCCCCAGCCCAGAAGGAGGGTGGAGCTCCAGACATACATGCATATGGAGTGTGGAAGACAAATCCCCACCCTGCTGGAGCCAGCTGAGGAGCTTCCCAGAATTGGGGCAGTGGAAAAATACGCCTTCACTAATACAGATGTGACCCAAATACCCAGGTCTCACCAAACTGGGTAAGCAGACATACTAATGCCACAATTTCCTGGCTCTTTAACCCTTACCTTCTGGCCAAGGGCTTCAGCTTTTGTCTGGCAATTTTCACCCCTGTAATTCCTGGGAGTTCCCAGAGGGTATCTCACATCTGTGCCAAACCTACTCTTTTTGGTGGTCCATTGTCCACAGGTAATTTAAGGAGCTGGCTCTACTTTTCCCAGACTGCCAGCCCTCTTCTTGAGAAACTGTTTTCCTGACATTGGGGCATGGGGGAAGCAACCCCACAACTTTCCAAAATTTCAAAACCTTTGTGTTGCTAGTAAGAGTCAACATAAAATGAGTAAGATTTGCTGCTTACCCTAATTCTACCAGAAGTAACCCCTTCTAAAATATAATTTTTAAAAATGCCCTTAGCACTTCACAACAAGACCAACAGTAGTGTAGTAAGGAATCTCTGGTAGCATAGTGGTTACAAATTGGGCTGCGAACCTCAAGGTCAGCTGTTCAAAACTACCAGCTGCTCTGTGGGAGAAAGATGAGGCTTTCTGCTCCCGTAAGGATTTACAGCCTCGGAAGCCCTGTACAGGGTCGCTATGAGTCAGAACCAATGCCACAGCACATAACCACCACAACCACCTCAGGAAGGTGCAATCTTCTCCATAGTATTCAATGAACTACTGAGACTAAGTAGTGTGCCTTCTACTACTTAGGCAAGATAATGAAGATTGTGGGCAAAATGATCCAGTAATGGCTCCATGGGACACCTAATTACAACTCAACATCTACTCCACTTCCCGACCAAGGGTCATGACTAATCAATCCAATGATGGCCGTTTCGTCTTTTCCATTAATGATTGATTGGGAATTCCAGATTAATACTAATTATCTGGTATTAGTAACCTATCCAATCTGAGACAAGTAAACATGTGAAAAGTTTACAGAGGGTTTCTAAGAAAAGGAAGTTGTCCTAAGTGCTATCCACAGCCATGCTTTCAATGAAAGGGGTCTAGTTTTAGGAGGAAACCAGTATCACAGATAGCATGTGACAAGCAGAGACCTGGCTCCTGAAGTAATATGGTTTCACTGCTTACACGCCATACCTGAAGCCACCCTGTCTCTGAATTCCTAGTTCATATCCAACAATTTCTAATTGTTTAAGTCAGCTGAGTCGCTACCAAGGGATACTAACAATGGCCTGGAACTACTTCAATACATCTTCAATACATGATCCCCAAAAGCCCAGTCTGGCATCCCTACCTTTCACTTACCTACATGTCTAGATGGAGCAGTATAGGTGAGCTATTCTCTGTCCACCTAGGAAGACAAAGTTTTTTGAAAAAACAGCAAAGTCAGAGTAGACCAAATCTTTGTTTTCAGAGTCAAATATCTGTAGATAAAGCCTTTAGGATATTTGAAAATTTTTTACGTCACAGTCACATGAAAAGGAGCCCTAGTAATATAGTGGCTTGCACGCTAGGCTGCTAACTGCAAGGTCAGTAGTTGGAATCTACCAGTTGCTCCAAGAGAAAAAGATGAGGCTTTCCGCTCCCTGAAAGATCAACAGCCTCAGAAACCATATACAGGTTGGCTATGAGTCAGAACCGACTCCATGGCACACAACCACCACCACCACAAATCACATAAAATGCATTACTGGATTATATGAAATTATGTGTCCATGCGAGGCATCAAGAAAAATGTTGTTTTCTTTTAAAAAAGGTTTAAGTATTATTCTGTTTCCCGTATTCATGAAATCAACTGCAATTCTCTATGAATTATTCAGAAATCAAAGGTGAGTGCTAGGTCCCTAGGATAATCCACTAAGTGCTGAGGGTCTCTATGATCAGGCTCAAATTCAGTTTTAGGATGAGGTTCAATGGTATAGGTAGCCCTTCCCAGACATTTTGTCTCAGCAACTTTTTATTCTTCAAGGCCAAATTCAGCTACTGCCTTTTTTTGTAGAACATTCCTTGTGTTGTTGTTATTAGGTGCCATTGAGTCAGTACTGACTTTTAGCAACCCTATGCACAACAGAATGAAACAATGCCAGGTCCTGCGCCAACCTCACAATCTGCTACACTTGAGCACATTGCTGCTGCCTCTGTGTAACTCCATCTCACAGGGGTCTTCTCTTTTTCCTCGACCCACCGCTTTACCAAACATGCTATCCTTCTCCAGGGACTGGTCCCTTCTAATAATATGCCCAAAGTATGAGAGAAGAAGTCTGGCCATCAGGCTTCCAAGGAGCATTCTGGCTGTACTTCTTCCACCACAGATCTGTTTATTCTTTTGGCAGCCCATGGTACTTTTAATATTCTCCTCCAACACCGTAACTCAAAAGCATCAATTCTTCTATGGTCTTCCTCATTCATTGTCCAACTTTCACATGCATATGAAATTATTGAAAATACCATGACTTGGATCAGGCCAACCTCAGTCCTCAAACTGACATCTTTGGTCTTGAATACTTTAAAAAGGTCTTATGAGGCAGATTTGCCTAATGCGATATGCCGTTTGATTTCTTGACTGCTGCTTCCATGAGTAATGATGGTTGATCCAAGCAAAATGGTCTTTAACAATTTCATTCTTTTCCCCATTTATCTTTTTTTTTT
>NW_006408684.1:4396947-4412105 GCF_000296735.1 Chrysochloris asiatica | reverse complement strand
CCACAACCTCCTAAAATGCTGTTGGATTAAGTTCCAATCAAGTTCTGGATTACTGAACGATAACACAGATCTACTTATCCCATGAATAACCTTAACTGGGAGTGTAATCTGGATATATTGGGTTCCCCATTTATCTTGATGTTATTTATTGGTACCGTGCTGAAGATTTTTGTTTTCTTTACATTAAAGTGCAACCCATATCGAAGGCTGTCATCTTTGATCTTCATCAGCAAGCAAGATTGTATCATCTGCCTATCACAGGTTGCTAATGAGTCTTCCTCCAATTCTGGTACATACAATCCAGCATCTTGGATCATTTACTCAGCATACAGAATGAGTAAGTATGGTAAAAGAATACAACCCTGGCACACACCTTTCTTAATTTTAAACCATCAGGTGTTCCCTTATAATGTTCAAACAATGGCCTATGTACAGGTTCCTCATGAGCACAATTTACTGTTCCAAAATACTCATTCTCCATAATGTTGTCCATAGCTTGTCATGCTCCACACAGTTGAAAGCCTTTGGGTTATTAATAAAGCACAGGTAAACATCTTTCTGGTATTCTTTCTCTGTTTTCAGCCAAGATTCATTGGACACCAGCAACGATGTCACTCATTCCACATTCTCTTCTGAATCTGGCTTGAACCTCTGAAAGTTCTCTGTTAATGTATGGTTGCAGCCATTTCTGTACTATCCTTAGCAAAATTTTACTTGCATGTGATGTTAATGATATTGTCTGATGATTTCTGCATTCCCTTGGGTCACCCGTCTTTGGAATGGGCACAAATACAGATCTCTTCCAGTCTCAAGTAGTTGTCTTCCAAATGTCTTGGCAGAGATGAATGAGTGCCTCTAGTGCCTCATCAGTTTTGTTGAAAGATTTCAGTTTGTATTCCATCAATTTCTTGAGCCTTGTTCTTTTCCAATGCCTTCAGTGCACCTTGGACTTTTTCTTACAGTATCATTGGCTCTTGATGATATGCTACCTCTTAAAATGGTTGAACATCAACAATTTACTTTTGATACAGTGTCTCTGGGTATTCCTTCCATTTTCTTTTGATACTTTTAACATCATTTTTTCTTCAGTTCTTTCAGCTTGAGAAAAGTTGAACGTGTTCTTTCCTTTTGGTTTTCTAACTCCAGGACTTTGCACATTTCATTATAATGTTTGACTTTGTCTTCTCAAGTTGACTTTTGATATTTTGCGTTCAGCTCTTTTACTTCCTTATTTTCTCCATTTGCTTTAGTATGTCTCCACTGGAGAGCAAGTTTCAGAGTTTCTTAGTCTTTTTCCTTCTTTCTTCTTAATGACCTTTTGCTTTCTCCCTGTCTGATGTTCCTGATGTCATCCCATAACTCTTCTGGTCTTAGATCTTTAGTGCTAATGCATCAAATCTGTGCTCCTGCAGACCATGTGAGACTTCTGCCATTGAACCATCACTGTCCCCATACATACTTGTACTACACAAACACTGTTGAGCTTTTTTCAAATTGCATTATCTACTAAACATTACAGTGGGACTTTCTGTGTAACATAAATTTTACCTTCCTCAAAACCCTCTATAATGTTTGAGCTTGATTTTTCAGTGTTCAAAAGAGAATGTGTCTGGACCAAGTTCACATAGCCATTTCCTGGAATACAAGCCAAAATGTCAAATGGCCTTGTTTCTTTTCCAGACCAGAATACCAAATCCTAGCAGAATTCCTAAATTCAATAGCTAAAATTCTTTGCAAGCTTTTTGTATCCAGTACCTTGTAAGACACTGAGAAGAATACAAAGAAATCTGGGACATGTTCCTCAGGAGACATTTACAGTGTTGGAACATCAATCAAACACATAAGGAATAATTTAAAGCAATGTTCTGTTCTCTATCCTGAAGAACATGTCATATCCGGGAAACACCACCTCTGACTTTAACCTACTGACTTTAATCTATTGAACATTCCACCCTTCACTTCTATTGATAACTGGTTAATCTAGGGAGGACTTCTGGTCCAAATTTAGTCAATGATCATACCTCCTTCCCCTGGGTGCAACTCACTAGTTCAGGATTGGTCTTCATGGCACCATCCTTGCAGTGTGAGGGGACAAGGTCTGCAAAAGTAGATAAAACTGGTCTAAGAGACCAAAGTTGATGAGAGATGGAAAGAGAGGTCTTACAATCCTGTCTTTAGTTTCTGATATTTCTGAAGACAACTGTAATCCTATCTTTCCTGCAGTTATATGAATTTTCCAATCAATGTCCCCTTCTCTAAAAGTTATTTGCATTGGTTTCTTTTATTTACATTAGCGTTCTCACCAATACACATTTTCTTCCAGCTATGATCATAGCTGTAATAGTGGTATTATTGTTTAAGTGATGCAGTAACTCACTATGGTCTTTCAGGGTCTTTCCTGGCATGGTGCTGTAGGATAAGCACTGGGCTGTAAGGTTGGTTTGAACTGCAAAGTTGGTAGTTTAAACCCATCGGTTGCTCCTCAGAAACCCTATACAGAGTTGCTAAGAATAGGAATAGACTCAACAGCACTTAGCAACAACAATGTGCTTTTCAAAACTTTCCTGTGGAGATGTAAGCTGCAAAGGCCATCCCTTGCCCAGCCCTCTGTCTGTGTACCTACTGCTAACTCATGAAAGGAACAGTGGAGTGACTGCATGCACTCCTCCACCAGTGTCTCGAGTCCTGGTGTGGTGCTGCATATTAATGCTCTGAACTGCAAGGTTAACCAACCTTTGGCTAACTGCAAGGTCGGTGGTTCAAGCTCATCAGCCGCTCCTCAGAAACCTTATACAAGGTCACTATAAGTCAGAACCAACTCAATGGCACTTAACAACAACATCAGTATCACTGAGGACATTGATAACTGTTATTTTCCTCCAGTGGGAGAAAGTGTTGTCATGAGAGACACACAATTCACAAAGGTTATCCATTTAATATGACCATGGTTGATGTGGATATGGTCACTCATTGTCACGAACTATGGGGTTCTTGTAGTATAAATTTTGCTTCTGTATCAGGCTTCTCACCTCTCTTCCCCGTTTTCTATATCTGTGCCAGAACTCTCTCATTTGCAGTATGTTCTAAAAAATTCTCTTCTCGCTAACTTATCGCTAATGTGTCATGTGCCTGAGAGGAAGCAGCACATGACACATCAGTTTTGAAGGGGAAGTGAGAGGGGATGTTCATAGGAAAAGAAGAAGTGTGGAATTCTATGGCAGAAGGACATCACAAGGTGAGGAACCAAGAGCTCAACTCCATGGAGAAAAGGACAGCAATAAAGAAGTCATGAAAAATATGGTAAGAAGGGATCCCAGACACCAACTCCTGGAGTTTAGCAAATTCCTGACAACCTGATTGATTCACATCCTTTCAGTGGTGATGGGTGGAATGGAAGTGAATTGCTATCCCTGTAGCAGGCTCAGAGAAACTCATAGGTAAAACCATGCTCAAAGTCTACATCCCATAACGGATGAACACAGTTTCCCAGGAGGTTTCGAAGTAGTCTGATGCTCCCCCTCCCCCCAACCGCCCACTCTGTTCCCTCCCACAGTGGCACACAAAGCACTCTGCGTCCACTTAGAAACATGGGGCATTGTGGTGAGCTGAGCTGACCATTGCTTTTTCCAGGTTCAGCCAAGTCTCATGACAAAAGGTGGTATAACTCAGTAAGCATTCCAGAACAACACAACCCTTCAGTGGGGGGTGTTCCAACTTTACGCATAGATATCCAAGTTTCCAGAAATCATCCTAGGGGAACTACACAATTGAAAGCTATTAGGAATAAGCCTATCACTGCTCAGCGCGTGCCCTTGGGAGGAGTTTAGGTTGACAAAAGGTCAGTAAGGGAAAGTGGGTATGGGAATGTTTCTAAATGATTCTCAGGTGTCTAGTATCATGGGGACAAACACCTACTACTCAGAAATCTTGTTGCAGCCTAGCTGCTATTTCCGGAAGAGTCATGAGGTGCATGAGCACTTGCAGAGGAAGACTGAATCACTGTGCTGCCCTACAAATTGCATTTTGAAAACAGGAAGCCTGAAATGTTGACAGCCTACAAGGCAAATCCAAATCTGCATGGATTGTGTTTGTATTTAGCTAGATTCTCTTGACAACATAGAAGGATGAAGCAAATTCCCTTGTACTACAAACTGTTAACATTGTGGGAGGAGGAAAGAATTTTGAAACCGTGCCCTAAAAATATTTGCTCCCAAATAAAAATCGCTTTCAACACCAACCCTGAGGAGGAAAACAAGCCACGTGCTTCTGTCTCTAACCTTTATCCTGAATGTTAATGTTTCAATTTGCAGCGCCTCAGAGAAGTCACTGATGGTATTTGAGATCAGGGAGCATTAACCAAGCTGTCACTGCAAACCCAGAAGCAGTCGCAAAATGAATTTCTCCTTCATTAATAATATCCTTATTTGCATGATTAATATGTCAGAGTAGATAAACACACACAGCTATGAATAAAATCACTGAGCAAAAATGCCACCTGCTGAGCAAAAAGAATAAGACAAATAAGTAACCTGACACAGCTAGATGAGCATGAAATGCTGTTATTTCCCTCACACAATATTCCAGATTCTTGAAATACTGCCATTATTGGGACACATCTTTGAGGAATACAAAGACAAGCATTCCACACAGTTTCTGTCAAAGGATTAGCTCCAGGGTATGCACAGCTCTCTAGGGTTGCCCTAGTTAGGTTCCAAAAATTCCAGACAAGGCCAATTTTTGCCTACTCATGACCTCCTTCATCACCTTGCCCTGCATCTCTGCTGGCCCCAGGCCATGGGGCAGAACATTCCAGGTCAAATTGGTGCCACTCTACCAGCCCAGATCCACTTCCTCCTCCAGCTGCAAGCCTCTGCTAATTCTGGCAGGGCCGCCTAGGGCAGGAAACCATGGCGCAACCTTTACCAAGGGCACAAATACCAAGAAGAAGCTGAGCAGAAGGAAAACTGAACAGGACCATGAAATGGCCTCAGATGGTCAGGACAAAACCCTTCGGGAATAATAGAAACTTCTCAGGAATGGTAAACCTCGTGCAGTGTGCAGTGCCAAGCACTGGGAAGAAATTTCATGAATGTATCCTAGAAGCAGACAATGCCAATTAACCATGGGATATGGGTTTCTTTAATCATATATGGAGTCCTGGTGTGGCGGGCGCTGTGGGTTAATATACCAGACTGCAATGTCGTTTGAATCGCAAAGTCGGTGGTTCAAACTCACCAGTCACTCCTCGGAAACCCTATACAGGGTCGTTATGGGTTGGAATCGACTTGACGGCACTTAATCACAACTACAATATAAGCAAGAGCTGCTATGTCCATAAAGTGTCGTCTTTCAGGGATGTAAATGGCCTATACCAACAATGTCCAGCATAGTGGCCAGTAGCCACGTGTGCTGTTCAGCACTTGAGATCTGACCGGGTGAATGAGAAATATTTTATTTTAATTCACTTAAATTTAAATAGCTACATGTGGCTAGTAGCCACCATACTAGGTGGGGCAGGAAAGAAACTCAACTTGTAGGAGGAATGAAGAAAGCCAGCGTCTCTGGACTCTTACTTGGCTGTGTTACCTTGATCAGGTCATTTCACTACTCTGATTCAATTTCTTTAACTGAGAAGAGAGGGGGTTGGATTAGGTGATTCCTGGTATCCATATTCTGTGTCCTATGAACATGTTCTGTTCATATCAACTCAACATTCCAAAAACTTCAGTGACTCTCCACTGCTTACCAGAAAAACACCACCTCATTTCCCAGCCTCGTTCCTCATGCCGCCACAGCATGAACAGATTCAGTCCTCACACTGGTGTGTTCACCTGGATTCACATCATTTGTCCTCTCCTCCCCATCCACTAAATCCTACTCCAAGTTCCACTTCAAGTACTTACCTTTCTTAAGAACCCTTCCCAGAACTCCAGGGCCTACCAATATTACCCCGTCCTCTACATTCAGAATTTACCTCTGTCTCTGCCTGGTGCCAGCTTGGAGTGTTGTCTTATTTATCTCTCATTATTATTTAATTGTAGTAATTACCAGTCAACCCCAACTTGTGGTGATGACCCACTGTGTATCAGAGAGAACTGTGCTCCACAGGGTTCTCAGTGACTGATTTTTTCAGAAGTAGATCACCAGGACTGTCTTCTAAGATGCCTCTGGGTGGACGTGAACCTCCAAACTTTCAGTTAGCAATCAAATGCTTTAGCCATTTGCACCACTCAGGGGCAACTGTAATAATAGCATAATGTAATTGCAAGCATTGGACTGTTAGTCACAAGGTCAGAGGTTCAAACCTTGGAAACTCTATAGAGGGTCAAGTTGGAACTGACTCGATGGCACTTAACAACAATAACAACAATATAGTGTAGTTTCCGCATCTACAGACAGCATGGAAAAGTGGAAGGAACATAAAAAATGTGGCCTTGAAACCAGACAGATTAAGGTGAAAGCCTGTCCCCACAACTCATCCACAGGGAGGCTGATCTCAGACAAGCTATTCATTTCTCTGAGGTCTTCATCTCCTCATCTAGCGCATAAGGATCACAGTTCAACATACAGCTCTTTACTAAGGCCTGGCATTTTGTGAGCTTCTATTTTAGCTCTGGTAGCATAGTGGTTACGAATTGGGCTGCGAATCGCAAGGTCAGTGGTTTGAAACGACCAGCTTGTTCCGTGGGAGAAAGATGAGGCTTTCTGCTCCCATAAAGATTTACAGCCTCGGAAACCCTGTACAGGGTCACTATGAGTCAGAACTCCACGGTACTTAACAACAACAACAATTTTAGCCCCAAAGGACACCAAGAGTAGTGAAGGCCAAGTCAGCATTCCAATCTTCTGCTCTTGAGATGCAGCACATTGCATATGAGGGTGGGAAAAGGTGGTTTTTGTTTTGTTTTTTAATCTATAAGAAATAATGTCTCAAATGATTTTATTTTGGTCTTACTTATTGAACTGGAGTTGGTACTATGATAGGAAAAAAAAAAATTAATAAAGAAGCCCAGCAAGGAAACATAATTTGAAAGGAATTCTACATTCTTCTTTGCGCTTCTTCAGAGATTAACTGTTTCTAGCCTCCAGCAGCCTCTTCTGAAGTCTCTGCTCTACCTGCAGGCCCCTATTGTGTAGGGTTGTGGACCTTGAACCTGTCACAATTGCGAGCCCACAGCAGGCCCCACCCTAATCCCTTCCATCTCTTTCCTGATACTCTCTGGCCTCTGTTATGCCAGGCTGTCCCAAAGAAATACAGAACAAGGCACATATGTAAGTGTACATTTTCTGGAACCCACGTTTAAAAGACACATAGAGTGAAACAACAGTAATTTATTGTAATATTATGTCTCATTTAAACCAATATATCTAAAATATTATCATTTTAACATATAACCAAAAAATTTTAATGTATTCAGAGGATGTTTTGCATTCATTTTTGCAAACTAAGCTTTCAAAATCCAGTGTGTATTTTACATTTCATGACACATCTCATTATAGACTGACATAATGCCAAATGCCATCTGGGGCCCACGACCACCATATTGGAGAGCACAACTCTCATCCAGTCAATTGCTTCAGCATAACGATAGCCCCCAGTAGGGTTGATAAAACAAACTCTTCCTATAGGAGTCCTGGTGCGGTGCTGTAGGATAAGCTAACCACAAGGTAGGCGGTTCAAACGCATCAGCTGCTCCTCGGAAACCCTATACATAGTCACTATGAGTTGAAACAGACTCAATGGCACTTAATAACAACAAGAGAGGAGTCCGAGCAGATAGCAGCAAAAGCAGGGGTTGGTTAGACTAAGAATCTTTATACTTTATACTCATCATATATCTGTACAACACAACTTTCACAAGTGAGCTATTGTGTTCCATGTAATTGAAGGTACAAAAAAATTAAACTTTAGGTTTTTAAATTCATGAGGCATACCCTTTAGGTTAGAGTCCTGGTGTGGCACTGTGGTTTAATGCGCTGCAATGCCAAGTTGCTTTGAACAGCTAGGTTGGTGGTTCAAGCTTACCAGCTGCTTGTTGGAAACCCTTTTCAGGGTTGCTATGGATCAGAACCTACTTGATGGCATTCAATAATAACCCTTTAGTTTAGAGTCCTGGTGTGGCATTGCAGGTTAATGCTCTGGACTGTAAAATCAGTCTGAACCACAAGGTCAGTGGTTCAAACTCACCAGTTGTTCCTTGGAAACCCTATACAGGGTTGCTATGGGTCGAAACCAATTCTATGTACTTTATAACAACAACAACGCTTTGGCTTAAGATCACTGGTAATTCAGTGGCAGAATTCTCATTTTCCTTTTGGTTGACTGTGGTTCAATTCTCAGCCAATGTTCCTCAGGCATAGCTACCACCCACCTAATCAACAGAGGCCTGCCTGTTGTTATGGTATACAACAGGTTTTAGTAGAACTTTTGTTAAAATAAACTGAGTCAATGATAAAATCATCTCTTGTTTGAGGTTTTTTGGGGTAGAAGATTTGTGAATCCAGTCACATCGAGCCAAATGTCGTTCCACAAATTATCAGCAGTGACTAGCTTTTCACTGACAAAACATGGAAGCAAAGGTTATTTCTAATTGACTTATACAATTTATTATTGAAACACAGTCAGAATTTCATTGGTCAATGAAGAAGGAGACATTGTCAGGATCTCTTTGGTCAATGAGGGTAGCTTGATATCGGAAA
This sequence comes from Chrysochloris asiatica, assembly GCF_000296735.1. Lineage (NCBI taxonomy): Eukaryota > Metazoa > Chordata > Mammalia > Afrosoricida > Chrysochloridae > Chrysochloris > Chrysochloris asiatica. Next base: position 4,403,405 of record NW_006408684.1, on the reverse strand, counting down.
TTGTTGTTGTTGTTGTTAAGTACTGTGGGGTCGGTTCCAATTCATAGTGACCCTGTACAGGGCTTCCAAGGCTGTAAATCTTTACGGGAACAGAACACCTCATCTTTCTCCTGCTGGGAGTTTCGAACTGCAGCCCTTGAGGCTGGAAGCCCAACTCATAACCACTATGCTACCAGAGCTCTTTTGATATCAGAAAGCTAGGTTTAAATTCCAAGAAAGACAAATCTTAGGAGCATTAACCAGTCAACCATCAACACCATTTTGTCAACCACACAACTCCATTTTGATTTTATTTAACACTTCCAAACTAAGACAGACTTAAAAGAAAGGTTTAGCAATCTACTTCCATGTCTCAGTTAATGAAAACCCTATGGATCACAAGGGTCAGCTCCATAACCAATCACAGCGAAGACAGACAATATTTCATTTTGTAGTGAGTGGAGCCCCCACAGGAGTTGGGAGTCCACTCCCAAACAACAAAACAATAGTTTAATTGAGGATACAGAAGAATACATCATGCATTACTATATTCCCACTTCATGTTTGAGTAAAAGGTCACAAGAGTCGCATAAAGAAGTAAAGGAGTACCTGAGAGATGGAAACAAGTGAGGCAGTTCCCTACTTATGATGGGGCCCCATTCCAAGGACTTTGTATAAGACTGACACATAAGTCAAATATGTTATTATTTATTTTTTCTAGCTTTCATTATGTCTAATCTTTATTTGTCTTTGTGGGTTAGAGACATTACATATAAACATTTGAAAATATGTTTTAATTCATTAGTACATATAAAATACACAAATCAAAAAAATTTACTCCAATTATATTAAAAAAGTTGGACGACATTAGTATTTTGTCTCTTGTGGTAATACCTAGACCTGTGGAAGTTTCTGGATCATCATGATTATTACAGGGATGGGGATGGTGCTTCTAGTCAGAAAATTAATAATAGTTATCTTTATCATTCTTTTTTCCACCTATCTCATGGTAACATATCACTGCTTCCCAAATCCACCTATCAAGTTTAGCAAATCATAAATTGATCAGCATTTAGGTCCATGTTTTCACACTGAAACCCTTGATTTAGTTTAGAAAGCTAAATATATATCTATAAGGCAGTGTTTTTAACAGTAAATCATAAAACTGGACGTCTGTGTATGAACATCTGAGAATGATAAGGTCAGCAAGTTATACTTTGCAATATTGTTTGTAATACATAATACTAACAATAAGATGTGGGAGAAAAAAGAAGAAACAAAAGGAGGTCATAAGTGTGATTTATGGTAAGCCGGATATGTTGTAATTCAGGGTCTACCTGTACTGAGAAATCTGGGTGAAAATGTAATTATTCAGGATAAGGTAGAATGCACCCATTGCTACTACACCCACTACTACAACCTAGAATGTTGTTTTCAAGCTTATCAGCTGCTACTCAGAAACCTTATACAGGGCTGCCATGGGGCGGAACCATCTCAACAGCACCTGACAACAACAACATCTGTCAAAGCAAATAAAAAGCTGTTTTGTTAGGTAAAGGTTGTTCTAGATTCTTATGGTGTATCTAAAATATGATTTTGGAGTCCTGGTGTGGCACTGTAGGATAAACACTGAACTGTTAACCACAATGTCAACAGTTCAAGCCCACCAGCCACTCCTTGGAAACCCTATACAGTATTGCTGTGATTCAGAACCAACTTGATGACACTTAACAACAATAACAATGATTCGACTATTGTTTTTAAATTTCCCCAACTTATATGGTAATTTGTTCCATGTATTTTCAGATGCTATCTTTTCCCAAGTGGGAGAAAATGCAGTTGTCTACTCCCATAAAGATTTTGAAGTCTTTATAAATCTTAGGGAGCAGTTCTACTGTGCTCACTTGGAATCAATTTGATGGCACTGAGCTTGGTTTGGGTTCTTGGACCTTTTCCCACTGTTAAAAATTAAAGAACCGAAGAGAAAGAAGGGAAAAAAAGATGGAAGGCCTTAGAACCACTAAAATAGTCACTGCTTACCTTTGAGAGAAAAGTCCAAATTTCTTCAAAGTGATGATTTAAGTGTAAAAAGGAGGCTAGAAAATTCAGGAAATCTTTGCCTCAAATAGCCATCATTTATCATTTTCACCATTGGCTCCCACAGACTAGATGAAACCATACCAAGGGAATTTTATACTTCCAGATTCAGAAAAATATTAGAAAATGATTAGACAAAATACTTATAAATGCCAACAAGATCATAGTACAAGGAAATAGCCTTGAATAAAAAAATAGGATACTGGGATTAATTTGAGCACAATCTAAACTATCTAATATCTAATATACAGTATCTATATTTTCTTTGGCACCAGAAATGGAGAACTCGAACCTGTGCCCTTGACAGTGATGACAAGGAGTAAAATTTTAGGATTATTCTTAAACCCTGATAAGAAATATAAGCTTCTCTGAAACTTTGGCAGCAAGTTAAGCTAGCATTAACTAATTTGAGGAATGTAGACAACAGTAAGCCTTGAAAAGAAAAATATTATAAATTGGGCAAAAGGTCTTCTAAAGTACTGACAAACTATGAGGAAAGAAATAGTACCATTAATTTGAAAAAAATCCAGGAGTAGCTGCCAAGAAGCAAAACCACACACAAAAAAAGAATCTGGCCACAGGGCTGGGGTGAGGGTAGAAGGAGCAAGTTGAACTATAAAGAAATTGCATGGTAACCAGAATAATCTAGCTATGCTGTTTAAGAAAAGTCACATTTCCCTACCTGACAATGTTCATGGAGTCCCGGTGAGGTGCTGTGGGTTAATGCGCCAGACTGCAATGCTGTTTGAACTGCAAGGTTGGTGGTTCAAGCTCACCAGCTGCTCCTCGGAAACCCTATGTAGGGTTGCTATGGGTGGGGACCAACTCGACGGCACTTCACAACAACAACGACAAAATGTTCATAGCAAAGATGAACCCAGGGTTATATATATATTCAACTCGGCAGGACTAATTACTACCAGTTTTGTGCACCTCTCCTGGTCATCTCTACATCTGGACCAGTGCATGGGGCTGCTTTCCTCGTCTCTCATTACTCTATCCCTGACATTGAGCTGCTTCCCTGACTGCCTTGGGGCTTCCCCTTTACCTTCCACATCACCCTCCACTGCCATGTGCCATATCCCTAGAGGGTTAGAGCCAACTACACTTAACAACAACAACAACAAGAAGCACTATGCCTTAATTCAGAAAGAAGAATGTCACAAATGTTGTGAATTTCTGGTACTTAACAGGTACAGTGGTAGGATATATTGGAGAATAAATGGACTCTTTGTGTTCCTTCAAGTCACATGTATGAGTAAGACTGACCCTACCTAGGGTATTGATTCAGGTGAGAAAACATTTTTCAGGTGAGAAAACATTTTTCAGCTTCAATTAAAGCTGAAAAATGTTCACCTCAGTTACATGATTGTTGGTGGTGGCATTAAGTGCCATCAAGTTGGTTCCAACTCATAGCAATCCTGTATAGGGTTTTCAAGGAGGAGCTGGTGGGTTGGAATAGCCAATCTCATGGTTAGCAGTCGAGTGCTTATCCTACAGTCCTACAGTTCCACATATGGAATTACTATGCTGTTGTTAACTGGAGTTGAGTCAGTTCTGACTCATTGTTGTTGTTAGGGGCCATTGAGTCAGTACCAACCCATAGCGATCTTATGCACAGCAGAACGAAACACTGCCCAATCCTGGGCCATCGTCACTATTGTTGCCATGCTTGAGTCCATCAAAGCTGCCACTTGGACAATCCATCTAGTTGGGGGTCTTCCTCTTTTTCTCTGACCCACTACCTTACCAATCATGATATCCTTCTCCAGCGACTGGTCCTCCTGACAATATGTCCAAAGTATGAGACACAAAGTTTGGCCATCTTGGACTCCAAGGAGCACTCTGGCTGCACTTCTTCCAAAACAGATCTATTGGTTCTTTTGGAAGCCCATGGCACTTTCAATGTTCTCCTCCAACACCTGTATAGGCCAACCTTAAAACCAACCTTATAATCCAGTGCTTATCCTACAGCACCATACCAGGACTCTAGAAATTACTGCATGACCCAGCAATTCCACTCCTAGGTATATACCCAGAAGACTTGATTAAAAAAAGAAAAAAAAAAAGATTCAGATACCAGTGTTCATTGCAGCATTATGCACAATAGTCTAAAGGTGGAAACAGCTCAAGTGTCCAGCAACAAATAAATGGATAAATAAAATGTGGTACAGTCATATGATAGAAAATTATCCAGCCATAAAGAGAAATGAAGTTCTGATACATACTACAACATGAGTAAACCTTGACATTATGCTAAGTAAAAAAAGTCATTTACAAAAGGACAAATATTGTATGAACCCACTTACATGAAATATCTAAAACAGAAAACTGCATAGAGACCAGATTTATTAATGATTACCAAGGGTGGATGGAAAAGAGAATAAGGGGTTTTTGCTTGAGGAGTCTGGAAGACATTATGCTGGGTGAAATTAGTCAATTACAAAAGGACAAATACTACATGAGACCACTATTGTAAAAAGTCAAGAAGAGGTTTTCACACTGAAAGAAACATTCTTGATGGTTACCAGGGGTGAGAAGAAGTGGAAGTAACTGAATGGCTATGTGGTAACTTAGATGACAGAGAAGGAAATATGCAACAAGAGGGAGCATGGCAGAATAATGATGAAGACAGGGGAGAAGTGCAAGGTCAATACTGTCATATAGACAATCCGCAGTCACACTGATTCTATGGTAGATGCACAGACTGAACAGGTATGGGAGGGAGAGTGGGGGTATATTCACAAATATATAAAGGTTTGGCAGAAGATATGTGTACATGGATACTTACCATTGCTGTTAACGTAGTCATGAATGTGGGGGAGCATGTTGTTGTTGTTAACTGCCATCAAGTTGATTCTGACCCATAGCAACCCTACATAAGGTTTCCAAGGTGCAGCTAGTGAGCTCGAACCACCTACCTTGCAGTTCAAACAGCTTTGCAGTTTAGCACATTAACACACAGTGCCACACCAGGACTGATATAAGGAGCAAAACTATGAAAATTTCTTAGACACTACCAAACACCTTGAGGGAATAAGTTGCTGGGACTGGGAGTTCTGGATGATAGTCTGGGGGAAGGTAGAGGCACCATAGTCAACAGGCACAGCAGAATCCACAAAGACATCTGCATCCTACATTGGTGAGTACGGATTTTTGTTGTTGTTGTTAGGTGCCATTGAATGGGTACCGACTTATAGCAACCTTATCCACAACAGAACGAAACACTGCCCGATCCTGGGCCAACCTCACTACTTTTGCTACGCTTGAGTCCATCAAAGCTGCCACTTGGACAATCCATCTTGTTGGGGGTCTTCTTCTTTTTCTCTGACACTCCACCTTACCAAACATGATATCCTTCTCCAGTGACTGGTCCCTTCTGACAATATGTAGAATTATGAGAGACAAAGTTTGAGCATCTTGGCCTCCAAGGAGCACTCTGGCTGCACTTCTTCCAACACAGATCTGTTGGTTCTTTTGGCTACCCATGGCACTTTCAATATTCCCCTCCAACACCATTAACTCAAAAGCATCAATTTGAGAGGAACAAAAAAGATGGCGGATCAGGTGGAAGTGCAGTAAGGAGCTCCGTCAGTAACAACACAATACAAGACCAAGCAGAGTCAGGGGATGGTCCCAAAACTCTGAACCACATATAAATATTTAGAAGGTTGGAATGGTTACAGCAAGGGGAATTTGTAGCAGAAGCAAGAAATCCATTGCTTTCTAATTCAAGACGCTCAGTTGCTGCTCCAGGAACCGCCATGTTGGGTGAGACCAAGCGGGGGAAGGATCAGAGCAGCCACAGACGCCTGACAGAACCGCAAAGATAAAGGTGTGAACATTCTTTTCTTTTGGTATCTGTTCATTGGTCCCTTGCTGTCTGCGCACCTCCATTCCGGTGACTATAGGAGTGCCTGAGCTAGTGGAAACCCCAGCCCCACCCTCGGAGGGTTCTACTGTGCATGCACACAGATCTCCTTGAAATTTAAAGAGACAGTTTCCACTTAAAACCAAATGGCCACAGCTGGCCCTGAACTGTTTATAACTAGAAAAAAGGCCAAAATGGGGATTGTGGAGTAGGACATGGAGACAAAAAAGGAAATAGGCCTAAAACTAAATCCTAAGTTACGTCAAAATGACCAACAGTGGCATCTTGAAATTTCTCAAGAAGAAGAGTGAAACGGGAAACCCATCTCCTGATCACATCTACCTGGAGGCAATCAGAATGTATTAAAAATACCAAAATACATACCCATCTAAGCATTAAGGCCACAGATAGCTCCAAAATATGCCCAAAAGACAGAAACAGATGATCATATCAGCACATGTCCAGAAATGAGATAAAGTGACTGAGGCAAATAAGCTGGAAGTAGACCTAC
>NW_006408684.1:4387150-4396153 GCF_000296735.1 Chrysochloris asiatica | reverse complement strand
GATGGTGTAATCAAAACATTCCAGGATAAACAGAAGCTAAGGGATTTTGCCAAAGTCAACCCTGCTATGAAGGAAGTTCTGTGGACTGAGAACCAACAAAAACAGACAACAACTATAGAATAATATACATGGCAGCATCACCCTGAACTCAATAGACAAATGGAAGAGTCAAGAACAGAATAAAATTATAAGAACAGAGGCTCTGGGAGGTCAGTCTATGATCAAAACAATATGAAAAAAGGTAAATACAGAGGAAGAGCGATCCAGGTGGTGGGAAGGTCAGGTAGATTACAGGATAAAATAGACTGTCTTCAATGGAGGGTAGAACTAATGGAATACAAAGTAACCACATTTGGGTTGGGATTGGGGGTTTAGTTTGGGTGTTGGGGAAGGCAATAGAAGAAGGGGGGAGGAGGCAGAAGAACGTGATAGATAGGGGAACACTGAGACAGGTTTGCATGGCCTAGTGGGACAGGGTAAATAGTGATGCATACTCAACCTTGGAACAACAGGGCTCTGAAATACAGGGATCTAGGTATAGCTTGAAGAGGGTAAATAATACTAAAATCCTTGACTGCCTTATGAGCATTAGTTTCCCTTGCCTACTACTGTAAAATAGACTTGAGTGGGATAGAAAGGAATGTTGAGAAACATGATTAGAGAAAATTTGTAAGCCCATCTTCAGCCTATAACTGATTGGAATACCTAAAAGGGGTTCTACAACATGCCCAGTGAAATAGGCCTTGTGCAAAACCTTTACAGAGTATAGGACCTTAGGTGGAATCCTGAGTCCCATCCAGAACCTTATGGGGTGGGACATTCCCACTAGAAAGAATAAGCAGACTGGAACAGCTACAGTGACAGAAGATATATCTTCAAAGAAAGATCATCAGGAAAAAAGCCCAAAACAAATATGTCAGCATGACTGACTAATACAAGAATAAGCAAGCTGTTCGCCCAGAAGACATCAAGGCAAGCAATCAAGTGCCTTCAGGACAAACTTCCTTCTAAGAATTAAATTCAAAGGGAATACACAAACAAGCATGTAAGCTTACTGGTGACCACATTGGTCTACTGGTGAGTAGAAGAGGCGGAAAGGCATCAATGAAGAAATGCGCTGAGTTCAACCCCAGTCCATTGAATCCTGTTGACCTGGAGATGAGAGAGAGAAGAGGAAGGGATGGTTGGTCGAAAGTATGGTGAGACCTGAGGACACTTGAGCCCCTGAACAAGGACTTTGCCACAGAGGGCTAGAGCTGAGAGTGAAGCATCCAGCTGATATGAAGTGAGGGGAGATGCACAAGAACACCCAAACTTAAATACAATACCCTTTTGACCTAGCCTCGATGGCTTGATAATCAGAACTCGACTAGAGGAAGACTGAAAATAAAAAAAATTATTTTTTTTTGTTTTTGGATAAAGGAAACAAGGGTAAATTTCTTCAATCTGATGAACATGACCTATACTCAGAATGGTAGTTACTCTAAATACCAACAGAGAGGGAAAGAGTCTTCATTTTCACATCAAGTATCAATGCCCTCTGTACACAGGGAAGATAGGGACGGGCAACTTAGACATTGGCTACCTAAAATCAGGGGGCAATAAAGGCATGAAGTGACTGGCTTACAAGGTTTCAAGAGGGAGTTTAGTTTAAGAGTATGGGGGGAAAGAAAGAGTCCCCACTGAACAGCTGTCATCTTGTCTACATGGGTCTGGTGAAAAGAGATGGGGATAAGATTCATAAGATTCAATAGTGAATAATTGTTATCATGACTAATTGCAACTGTCACAATTGTAAAGATAGAAGCTTTGTAACAAAAACAGGGGAGTGGTTAATCTTACAGTCCAGAAACAGAGGACCCTAGGACCATCAAGAGAGAAGAGCAAAAACAGAATAAGGACCCTTATCCAGAGATGGAGGCAGAGATGGGGCATGGAAAGGAGTGGCTGAGGACTCTAGATTCATGGACTAAGAAGAGAGGGACTAAGAGCTGGTGTCCAGGAGGCAGACTTGCAGAATGTGCCCTTTGGAGATGTAAATTATTATATATGCCCTAGTGGTGTTTTTGTTTGTTTGTTTGTTTTAAAAAGCTAAAGTGGATAGAGAGAAATACTGTTAACTGATGGTACATGGAGGGGATTAAAATCATTGTAATGAAAAAAAAAAGCATCAATTCTTCTACGGTCTTCCTTACTCACTTTCCAGCTTTCACATGCATATAAGGTTATTGAAAATATCATGGCTTGGATCACAGACACCTTAGTCTTGGGGTCTTAAAATTTCATGAGTCACCAGCTAAGGTACAATTATTGGTTTCTCTCAATAAGGAAAAAAGAAAAGTAATTAAAATTGAAGCTGTTTGGAAATAATTAGTCCAAGGAACTAATGGGACATGTGAATATCAATTTCTGTGACCCTGAGACCAGAAGAACTAGATGGTGCCCAGCTACCACTATCAACTGTTCTGACAGGGATCACATAGAAAGTCTTGGATAGAGTGGGCAAAAAATGTGGAACAAAATTCAAAAATCATAAAACAGATCAGGGTTACTGGTCAGGAAGAGACTGGAGGAACCCCAAACTATGGCTCTTAGTCACCCTTTAGGTCTATGGCTCAACTTAAAGCTAAGCAGTAGATAGATATATATGGGGGACAACAACATTAATGAGGTATACACACCATAGATCGACCAACAATTCAAGATCAAAACGGCAGTATTTACCTAAGGACAAAATTCAGAAGGGTTGGGAAAAAAGGAGAAAAGGAAACAAGAATCACAGGGAGGATGTGGGATAAGTGATATTACATTGAGAGGATTGCAATCATTGAAATGAAACGAAGCATATGATTTGTTGAACATAAAACTGATGGTCTTAACTGTAAGTCTTCACTCAATTCACTCAAGAAAAAGTTTTGTTTTTTTTTTTTTTTAATGGTTGCAATGGCAAATGCTTTGTTACATTTATACTTATCACAGCAAATTCTTTTAAAACTTAATTATGAAGTGTTTCATTAGACCACTGATTTGGTAAAATTCTGTTCTCTAATTTCATACTTCTGTTATTACTTCCACTACAACATGAAAAGCCTCTCACTCCTGCACTGACATAGATCCCAGTATCAGCGTTCTAGCAGTGTCTTCCTGGACTTTCCAAGTGCTTTACTGCTATAGTTGACAGTTTCAACTCTTTTTATACCAGCTCAGCATCTGAAATCCTCTCTGGTGTTTAGAAAATCTCATAATTTTTGAGTCAGTATCCAAATCTAGCTGTAGATGGTGAAGGTGCCAGATACTCATTTTCCCAGCTTCCCTTGCCAATAGGGCATCGGATGTCATACTGATTGCCATCCTACTCAGAAGCTGGTGACTATTTGTGATGAGGAAGGTCAGATTCAGTTCAGGTGCAAAGCACAACAGCAGTGACGGTACCCACTTTTCAGAGTCAGAGGTGGGAGCCATGCCAGTGGCAGCATCTAGCCTGCAGTGTTGGAGGTTCCATCTGTGGAGTGTAGCGGCGTTGGTAATGAAGACTTCCCTGGATCATGATGTAATTTCCCTAAGTATTATTCCTATCCAGGTAGTCTAAGAACCTAAGACTCCACCCACCTCCACTTCAATTAATCAGAGATGTTGCCCCTTGCTTTCAACAAAAAATCTTAATTGGGTAAATCTCCCCTTCATTAAGGAGTCCCTGGGTGACACAGTTAAGTGTTCAACTAACTGAAAGGTTGGTAGTTCAAACTTACCCTGAGGCACCTCTGGAGACTGGTTAGATGCCCCGCTTCTGAAAGGTCATAGCCTTGAAAACTGGAGGGAGCACAGTTCTACTCCACACACATGGAGTTCTCTCTCACAAGTCAGTACAAACTCAGTGGCAGTGAGTTAGGTTGATGCCCTTCGTTAGTGCCACCGCTCTCCCTGGCCACCTCAATATAGATAGGCCCTTTATGGCACATAAGAGGAAATGTGCTTATATTTAAATCTTGTTGTTGTTGTTAGGTGTCCTTGCGTCAGTTCCTATAGCAACCTTATGCACAACAGAATGAAACACTGCCCGGATTGCGCCATCCTCACAATCATTGTTACGCTTGAGCTCATTTAAATCTTACATAGTCAATAATGAATTCAGAATTGCGTAACTGAGAATCTAATATATTACTAGCTATCAGGCATTATAAGTTATAATGATAGAATTTCAACATTCACATTGCAGTGGGTTTTTATTCGTGTTAATCTTTTCTCCTTAAGGAGAAAATATTAAACAAAATCATCTCTTTAAGTGTCCAGCTTTCTCTGTATTGCTTTGTCATGTCTAAGATGTTTGATGAGACTCCAAGCGCAGTGAATCCATCCTGCCAATCTCACTGTGTCTAGGAATGTACTGCCTTTCCTCCTTTCCCTTTCCCATTAGCCTTAGCCTAGATGAACATTCAAAATCACTAATTTAGGGAACATCTTAAACTTCAGTGGTGATGATGGTGGTTGTATGCTGTGGAGTTAGTTCCAACTCATAGGGACCCTGTGGTGCGGCACCACAGGATAAGCACTCAACCACAAGGTCAGTTTGAACTGCAAAGTCAGCAGTTCAAACTCACCAGCCACTCCTTGGAAACCCCATACAGGCTCACTAGGAATCAGAACCAACTCAATGGCACTTAACAACAACAACACAAGGTTTCTGAGGCTATAAATCTAGATGGAAGCAGAAAGGCTTATCTTTCTTCTACAGAGTGCCTGGTAGATTTGAACTGCTGACCTTGCAGTTAGGAGCCCAACTCGTAATCCACTGCACTATCAGGACTCCTACATTTCAATAAATCCTCATATTCTTTCAAAAATTATTGTTGACCTCCCTTTGTGGAATTTAGGACGAGTGGCTTGGTAATTCCTGGAGCATGTATTCTAAGAAGGTGACCTGGTGCCAACCCCACTGCTATCTTTTGTCCTGTTCTCTTGGGTGTGTTAACAGGCATGAGCCATCCATCCACCCCCACTATTCCTTGGCCAATGTCTTACTCTTTGCCATGACTCTTCCCAGGCCATCTCCCTGTAGAAACATGTTATTCAGAGTATCCACTGCTTGCTAAACTCTTGTAAATTGTTTTCTTTATTGATAGTGAGATTGATTATAAGACATAGGTGGAGGCTGTTCTTATACCTGACCCTGTCACTACCTACCGCAATTCTTCGAATCAGAACCAAATTTGCCAAATTTGGAAGTAGATAGTGGTGATGGGTTCATGACATGATGTAACAACCAATGTCACTGAATTGTTGAAGCGGCAAAAATTATATGTGTATCATGGTAAAACAACAAAAAATTAGCCTGAGAAAATAAAGATTAGGAAATTCCCAAAGGGATCCTAGAGCCTAATTCAAAGTCTCATGGCACCAATCTTGTCAGCTGATTGACCACTGTATGAGCAAAATGGCACAGTCTGGCTGAAATTAAAATTTGTTGTTGCTGTTAGTGTCATCGAGTTGGTTCTGACTCATAGCAACACTGCATAGGGTTTCCAAAGAGTGGCTGGTGAATTTGAACCACCAACCTTGTGGTCCCATGCTTATCCTACAGTGCCAAGCAATGAGCTTTTATTGAAAAGGAAGACATTTTGCAATTTTGGAATCACAAGTCCACAGGATTCAGAACTAAGTGATCCAAGGAGGAGACAATTGAGGGAGTTTTAATAAAAAAATACAAAGAATTTCAGTAAAAATTCAGTGATTGGCTGACATTTAGGTAATCATTACAAGGGACTTTAGTAAAAATTCTTCAAACTGCCTTTGAGATAATCCAAACTTTTGTATGCACCAATAGTTTTTCCCTTTTTATTACTTATTAACAACCTGAGATATGCAGATGATACAACCTTGCTTGCTGAAAGTGAAGAGGACTTAAAATATTTACTGATGAAGATCAAAGAGCACAGTCTTCCGTATGGATTACAACTCAATGTAAAGAAAACAAAAATCCTCACCACTGGACCAATAAACAGCATTCTTATCAATGGAGAAGAGATTGAAGTTGTCAAGGACTTCATTCTTCTTGGATCAACTATCAACACTCGTGGAAGCAGCAGTCAAGAGATCAGACGACGTATTACATTGAGCAAATCTGCTGCACAGGAACTTTTTAAAGTATTGAAGAGCAGAGATGTCAGCTTGAGGACTAAGGTGCGCCTGACCCAAGCCATGGTATTTTCAATAACCTCATATGGATGTGAAATCTGGACAGTGAATAAGGAAGATTGTAGAAGAATTGATGCCTTTGAGTTGTGGTGTTGGGGGAGAATACTGAAAGTGCCATGGACTGCCAAAAGAACCAATAGATCTGCTTTGGAAGAGGTGCAGCCAGAGTGCTCCTTGGAGGCCAAGATGGCTAGGCTTCGTCTCTCATACTTTGGACACATTGTTCAGAGAGAACAGTCACTGGAGAAGGATGTCATGCTGGGTAAGGTGGAGGGTCAGAGAAAAAGAGGAAGACCCCCAACGAGATGAATCAGCCAGGGGGCATCATTGATGGCGTCAAGTGTGGCGGCGGTAGTGTGGTTGGCCCAGGATTGGACATTGTTTCGTTCTGCTGTGAATGGGGTCGCTATGAGTCGGTTCCAACTCAATGGCACCTGACAACAACAACAACAACAACAACAGCATTCTATGAAGTTCTGGTGTGGCACTGTGGGATAAGCACTCAACCACAATGTCAGTTTGAACTGCAACGTTGGTGGTTCAAACCCACCAGTCACTCCTCAGAAAACCTGTACAGGGTCGCTGTGGGTCAGAATCAACTCAACAGCACTTAACTATTCCATTGTGTGGCTGTACCACATTTTGTTTTTCCATTCACCTGTTGAAGAATATTTGGGTTGTTTTCGGGGTTTGTCAACTATAAATAGAACTGCCACAAACATTTGTGTGTGGGTTTTTTGTGAGCATAAGTTTTTATTTCTCAAAGTAAATATCTAAAAGAGGGAATGCTGGATCAAAGAGGACATATGTGCCTTATGATATAAGAAACTGATTAGCTGCTTTCCAGTACCATATTTTGAATAAGGAAGACCGTAGAAGAACTGATGCTTTTGAGTTATGGTGTTGAAGGAGAATATTGAAAGTGCCATGGGCTGCCAAAAGAAGCAATAGGTCTGTTCTGGAAGAAGTGCAGCCAGAGTGCTCCTTAGAGGCCAGGATGGCGAAGCTTCGTCTCTCATACTTAGGACATATTATCAGGAGGGACCAGTCACTGGAGAAGGATATCATGTTCGGTAAGGTGGAGGGTCAGAAAAAAATAGGAAGACCCTCAACGAGATGGATTAGCCAAGTAACAGCATCAATGGACTCAAGTGTGGCAACAGTAGTAAGGTTGGCCAGGATCGGGCAGTGCTTCGTTCTACTGTGCATAAGGTCGCTACGGGTCAGTATCAACTCGATGGCACCTAACAACAACAACAATTTCATTCTTACCTACAATAAAAGAGAGTCCCCCTTGCTCTGCATTCGCACCAGCACTTTGTTTAAACTTTAATCATTCTAAAAGATGTGTGAATATTGTACAGCTCGCTTGCTTTGAACAAATGTCCAAAGCAAGTGACGGATCAATTGCTGGAGGAGGATATCTATCATATTTGGTAAAGGAGAGGGGCAGTGAGGGCATAAGAGACCCTCAGTGAGATGGACAGGCACAATAGTCACAATGCTGAACTTAAACAGGTCAGCAATTATGAGAATGATGTAGAACCAGGCAATACTGAATGCTGTTTTACCTAAGGCCTCCATAAGTCAGAATCAGTGCAATAGCATCTAACAACAATAGGTGAGTGTAGTGGTAATTCATTATGAAGAGTTTAGGTTTAAATTTGTTCCGTTTGAGATGCTATTAGGTATGCAAGTGCAAATATCTTTATGTTGTTGTTAAGTACCATGGAGTTGGTTCCGACTCATAGTGACTCTGCACATGGTTTTGTTGTTGTTTAGTGCCGTCGAGTCGGTTCTGACCCATAGTGACCCTGTACAGGGTTTCCAAGGCTGTAAATCTTTACAGGAGCAGAAAGCCTCGTCTTTCTACTGCAGAGCGGCTGGTAGTTTCGAACTGCTGACCTTAAGGTTCACAGCCCGATTCGTAACCATTGCACTACCAGAGCTCCTTTTTCAACTATGCAGATCATGACAAATTATGGATAACATTGTGAAGAATGGGTATACCAGAACACTTAATTGTGCTCATGAGGAACCTTAGCACATAGACCAAGAGGCAGTTGTTAGCATAGAACAGAGGATATTGAATAATTTAAAATCAGGAAAGAAGTACACCAGGGTTGTATCATTTCATCATACTTTTTCAATGTGAATGCTGAGCAAATACTCTAAGAATCTAGATTATATGAAGAAAAACATGGCATATACATTAACCACCTGCAATGTGCAGATGATATAGCCTTTCCTGCTGAAAGTGAAGAGGACTTAAAATACTTACTAATGAATGTCAAAGATCAACTTTCACTAGGATTTGCATCTTAATGTAAAGAAAACAAAAAACCTCCCAACTGGATCAATAAGAAACAACATGATAAATGGAGAAAAGATTGAAGTTGTCAAAGACTTCATTTTGTTTGATCCACAATCAACGCTCATGGAAGCAGCATCAAATGACATATTGCAATAGGCAAATATACTGCCCAAGACCTCTTTAAAGTCTTCAAGAGCAAAGATAACTGTTTGAGGATGATGGTATGCTTGACCATGATGGTACGATTTTTTATCATCTCATAGGCTTGTGAAAGTTGGACAATGAATAATGCAGACTGTAGAAGAATTGATGCATTTGAATTATGGTATTGGGGAAGAATATTAAAAGTACCATGGACTGCCAGTAGAACAAACAAATCTGTGTTGGAAGAAGTATGGAGAGTATACTCCTTAGAAGCGAGGATGGAAAGACTTTCTCTCTCATTCTTTGGACATATTATCAGACGGGATCAGTCCCTGGAGAAGGACATCATGCTT
>NW_006408684.1:4385446-4386965 GCF_000296735.1 Chrysochloris asiatica | reverse complement strand
TAGCGTAGTGGTTACGAATCGGGCTGCGAACCTTAAGGTCAGCGGTTCGAAACTACCAGCCGCTCCGCGGGAGAAAGATGAGGCTTTCTACTCCTGTAAGGATTAACATCCTCGGAAACCCTGTACAGGGTCACTATGGGTCGGAACCGACTCGATGGCACTTAACAACAACAACAACCATAAAAGAAAAAAAAATGCTGCTAGTTAAACTATGGTATTTCATCAATAATAAGAAGCAACCCAACTTCAAAATGCTAGAATATGAACAAACAAGGATCTTAGAATTGATTAAAACGCAGTACATGGAAACAAGCTTTTAATTATATATGAGAACACTGTTAACAAATTGTGCTCTGCTGTGGAGTCTAGCAGAGTTTAGCGTTTGCTCTATTTTGGCTGCTACCATTGGTGGCTTTCAATTAGCCACAGAATGAAAATTGTGCCTGATCTTTGGAAATCAGCTGGGTGTTGGCTATTTGCAGGAGAACGCTCTCTTCTGAGGAACAACGCTGCATCATAGTTACAGCCCAATGACCAAGTCCAGCCAAGTGTTGTCTCCGAGTCCTAGTCCTGTACTCCTCCCACTGCCCCCGTAGCATGTCCTCATTCTACTAGGAAAAGGTCAGAATTTCTAACAACAGGAAAAGTATCAAGTGTCCACTGCACCACATGGTCTCAATTACTTAGTTTCATAAGGGGTGAGGGGCAGGATAAAATACATGAAGAATGTGGCAATGATTATAGTTTTAAGTTCTGGAAGATTGGCACATTTCTGGACTCTTGATCCAAATGTTTCCAAGTGAGGAAGACAAGTGAAAGTTGTATTTTCCAAATCTAGCCACAAGTGGATTTCCACTTGCACATTTTGGCATACACATAATGCTAAATGAATATAGAATAATAATGGATATGTTGTTGTTGTTAAGTGCTGTAGAGTCAGTTCCAACTCCTAGCAACCTTGTATAAGGTTTCAGAGGATCAGCTGGTGAGCCTCAACCGCCCACATTGTGGTTCAAACTGACCCAGCAGTCCAGTGCATTAACCCGCAGTGCCACACCAGGACTCTGTAACAGATAGTAGAACACAATGTCTCACCATTGTCATCCACCAGTAAGCCTGAACTATGGACTGTCCCTGATTTTACACCAACACATACAAGTAGAGGAAAATGTATTCGTTGGTATTTTAGGAGGAACTAAACTAAGCTTCAATTATAGTTACAGCTGCTAATGAAGAGAACCACGAGATAAATTACTTTTAATTTTATGATATTTATCTTTTCTGCAAAGTCAATTATTGTCCTCATCCTCCATTTCAATATGAATGTACTAATGTTCTCAGAGCTAAAGCAAATGGAAGAATTGAAGAGGTCCAAGAGCTGAACAGAAATTTCAAAGATCAGCTCAAGAAGATAAAACCAGGTGCTATAATAAAATATGCAAAGATTTGGAACTAGAAAAACAAAAGGGAAGAACACGGTCAGCATTTCTCAAGCTGGGGGAACTGAACTCAAGCCTCG
>NW_006408684.1:4356270-4384197 GCF_000296735.1 Chrysochloris asiatica | reverse complement strand
ATGCCTTTGAGTTGTGGTGTTGGAGGAGAATGCTAAAAGTGCCATGGACCGCCAAAAGAACCAATAGATCTGTTTTGGATGAAGTGCAGCCAGAGTGCTCCTTGGAGGCCAGGATGGCTAACCTCTGTCTCTCATATTTTGAACATATTGTCAGGAGGGACAGTCGCTGGAGAGGAATGTCATGCTGGGTAAGATGGAGGGTCAGAGAAAAAGATGAAGACCTCTAACGAGATGGATCAGCCAGGTGGCATCATTGATAGCGTCAAGTGTGGCAGCAGCAGTAAGGTTGGCCCAGGATGGGACATTGTTTTGTTTTGCTGTGCATGGGGTCGCTATGAGTCGGTTCCGACTCGATGACACCTGACAACAACAACAATGTTCTCAGAATTCAAAAGAGATCAAATAAAATGCAGGTCACACTGGCTCAACTCATGATTGGTTGTTGGTATTAAGGACTATTCAAATCAGTTCTGATTCATGGTGACCCTGTATAGGGTTTCCAAGACTTCCAATCTTTGTGGGAGCAGAAAGTCCTTCTAACATCCTTTTCCCGAAGTGGCTGGTGGGCTCAAACCACCGACGTTGTGATTTGCAGTTCAGTGTTTATACTACAGATCTGCTGTGGTTAAGTGCCGTCGAGTTGGTTCTAATAGTGACCCTGTTTAGCGTTTTCGAAGAGCAGCTGGTGGGTTCAAACTGATGACTTTGTGGTTCACAGTCCAATGACGATCCCACAGTGCCACATCAGGAGTCCATTTTCTTTGATGGGGGCAACAGAGCATATTTTGTGGTAGAACATGGTATCACTCTGGTAGTGTAGTGGTTACGAATGGGGCTATGAACTTCAGCTTCAGTTAGAAACTACCAGCTGTTCCACAGGAGAAAGATGAGGTTTTCTGTTCCCGGAAAGATTTACAAGCTCAGAAACCCTGTACAGGGTTGCTATGAGTCAGAACCGACTCGACGGCACTAAACAACAACAAAACCATGTGCAGGGTCACTATGAGTTGGAACCGACTCCATGGCACATAACAGCAATGACAACAACCAAAACTAAGCCTATACCACAAGTATCCTTAGTTTTCAACAAACTGTAAATCTTTCTTGAATGTGCTTATTTTTTTCACTTTATCTCTTTATGTGGAAGTTCAAAAATATTAATGCGGGTGGCTGGCTGTTGGGAATTTTGTGTTCTAGGGGATGGCTTGGATGTTGGCACCCTTCAATGTTTGAGCTAAGATCCTCTCACCTGGAAGTAGTTCTTGCCTGGGTCTCCCACCTGCCCCTGCCGAACTTGGCGACCTAAGTGGTTGCGTAGAAGGGACGGGAGATGGGATGGACTTTATTCAGATGATTTTGAACCCACTGTGAAGGCCTGTGAATTTTATGGGTTGACATCTGAACCACTAGTCGCCCGGTTCACCTAGCCCATTATTTCAAAAAAAAAAAAACCCTGTAGAACCTCTGGAGTGCTACAGAAGATTTTTGAAAGAGAATTGCCGTCCTGATGGAAGAGAACTTGGTGAATTCAGAACCACCACTGCCAACATAGGTTCAATTACTACTGCAGATGGTTCTGCTTTAGTGAAGCTAGGAAATATGACTGTAATTTGTGGAATAAAAGCAGAATTTGCAGCACCACCAACAAATTCCCCTGATAAAGAATAGGTAGTTCCTAACGTGGATCTACCACCCCTGTGTTCATCAAGATTTCGGTCTGGACTTCCTGGGGAAGAGGCCCAAGTGGCTAGCCAGTTCATTGCAGATATCATTGAAAATTCACAGATAATTCAGAAAGAGGACTTACACATGTCTCAAGGAAAGCTGACTTGGGTTCTACACTATGATCTCATTTGACTCGACTATGATGAAAACATTCTGGATGCCTGTACAGTTGCTTTGTTAGCTGCTTTTAAAAATGTACAGCTGCCTGAAGTTACTATAAATGAAAAAACAGCTTTAGCAGAAGTTAATTTAAAGAAGAAAAGTCATTTGAATATTAGAAGTTATCCAGTTGCAACTTTCTTTGCCATATTTGATGACACTTTACATATAGTTGACCCTCCTGGAGAGGAGGAGCATCTGGTACCTTGATTATAGTAATGGATGAGAGAGGCAAGCTGACTGGCACTAAAGTTCCGGACTGTATGAACTAAGCAATTACAAGATACAAAGAAGTAAAAAAAAAAAAAAAAAAAAAATGATGGATGAAGTATTTCAGAGTATGAAACCTAATTAAAACCAGATTTTCAAAACATATTTATAAAAATTCTATTTGTTAGCACTGTGCACAAACCTTTTATACGAATAAGTATCAAGCTACATTCTTGTGAAAGAAGTTTCCAGTCATTTGTATATATACTATGTATTGTAAAACCTTTTTACAAAAAAGCAATGACTTAGGCAAAACAACCCTAGATGTTAAATCATTTACCTATTTTTATTTAAACATCACAAGTTTGTGCTTCTATATAAAGTTTGTACATCAAGTAATGTAAAATACTGACACATTAAAAAAAATGAATTTAAAATAAAATCCTTTTGATTCAATGCTCTTGTCTTTTCAAAGAGGAAAAAACAAAATAATGCTCAAGACTCAGGGAAAAAAAATGTTAATGCTCAGTATAAAAATGCACTTCGTCCTTTTTCCTAAAATCTCTTTCAAGCTTGAAAGTGTCCTTTAAAAAATAAACAATTGGCAATCCACTATACTTCCAAGAGAGATAATGAAGTTACACTTTATTTAAATATAAAATCTTGAAGTCTTTCTTTCCTGCTTGCCCATCTTGCTGAAGAGGATTGCCTCTCTCTCCCAAGTCCTTAAATAGTCTGGCAACGCTCACTTGGTTTTCAGAAAGAAGGAAATGACCCTGCAGTTCCTTCCCTCATCTTTCCCTGCTGTTTTTTCTCTGTAAGTTCTCCTTTCTCTGTACATGTTTATTTATAAGAGTGATGTTTCCTATGTCCTCTGCCCGTGCAGTCCCATTTCCCTCCAGAAAAGCCCTCCATCCTCAAACTGGCCAGGATCTCCCTGAATCCAGAGGGTACAGCAAGATGTTTATTGTACCCATGTGTTCTGCTTTTAACCAGTAGTTTCTTCTCCTTTTC
This sequence comes from Chrysochloris asiatica, assembly GCF_000296735.1. Classification (NCBI taxonomy): domain Eukaryota; kingdom Metazoa; phylum Chordata; class Mammalia; order Afrosoricida; family Chrysochloridae; genus Chrysochloris; species Chrysochloris asiatica. The sequence continues at coordinate 4,381,089 of NW_006408684.1, read as the reverse complement.
CTACCCCTTTTTTCCTTCTGTCCTACCCCTAGATCCAGCCCCATTCTGCCATAGTCCTGGGCCACCCATGTTGTCTTCATTCTGTAGTGCTGATATCACAGAAATACCACAAGTAGAAGGCTTTAGCAAACAGAATTATTCTCTCACAGTTTCTTGTTGTTGTTGCTGTTGGTTAGTGCCATCAAGTTGGTTCAAACTCATAGTGAACCTGGATAGGGTTTCTAAGAGCAGCTGGTGGGTTTGAACTGCTGACCTTGTGGTTACCAGTCCAGTGTTTATCCTACAGCACCACACCAGGGCAATTTAGAAGGCTAAAAGTACAAATTCAGAGTGCCAGCTTTAGTGAAAGGATGTCTCTCTCTCTCAGTTCTGAGGGTGAGGGTGGCCGGTGAATAGGAGGTCCTTGTCTCCTTTCAACATCTGTGGGCCCAGTATGCCTTGGCAATCTCCATGTGTCTAGGCATCCATCTTGCCCTGGTTCTAGGAGGACCACAGTAGAGGGATTCTGTCCAATGGACAGTCTTAGCTCCTGGCTCGTCTTTCTTGGTGATACTAGGTCTCTCTGTCTCTGTTCACTTCTCTTTCCTTTTATCTTTTGTAAGGTAAGAGATTTTGTATGCCATACCTCATGGAAACTTTTGTTACATTGGATCAGAGCTATGAGAGTATTAAGGGTGTTGCATCCCACCCTTGTAAAGGAGCCCTAATGGCACTGTGGAGTCCTGGTGTGGTGCTTTGGGTTAAAACACAGGATTGAAAAATCAGTTTGAACTACAAGGTCAGTGGTTCAATCTCATCAACTGCTCCTTGAAAACCCTATACAGGGTCACTATAGGTTGGAACTGATTCAACAGCACTTAACAACAACAATGGCACTGCGGGGAAAGCATTGAGCTGCTATCCGAAACGTCAGTGGTTCAAACTCACCAGCCACTGCTCAGGAGAAAGATGTAGCTGTTTACTCTGGTAGCGTAGTGGTTACTAATCGGGCTGTGAACCGCAAGTTCAGCAGTTCGAAACTACCAGCTGTTCCGCGGGAGAAAGATGAGGCTTTCTGCTCCCATAAAGATTTACAGCCTCAGAAGCCATGGACAGGGTCGCTATGAGTCGGAACCGACTCCACGGCACTTAACAACAACAACACATCTGTATAGATTTACAGTCTCAGAAACCCTAAGGAACAGCTCTATTCTGTTCTGTAGGGTCACTGGGAGGCCAAATTGACTCAGTGGCAGAAGATTTGGCTTGGAGTTTTATTCCACCCTTAATCCTCAGATCACATCAACAGGGACAATCACATAACTGCCACATTACATCATTACAGAACTGCCAAATTACTGAGAATCATGGCCCAGCCAAGTTGACACATCTTTTGGGGGACACAATTAAATCCTTGACACATACTAATGATACCTATCCTTTCAAAGCTGGGGACAGCTCTGCAAGGACCCTTGTCTTCTTTACCCAATAATGCCTTTCTTGCATTTTGAATCATAGCATAATGTCAGTAAGTTGTTTTACTAATGAGATTTCCTTCCCGGCATGAATGAGGGGGAGATGAACAAAATAAGAGAGGAAGCAGAGAATCTTGTCCTACCATTAGGCCATGTTATGGATCCAATTGTGCCTTCCCGCAAAATGTGTGTTGGAATCCTAACCCATTTATCTGTCACCATATGGATTAGGCATTCGGGTTCGGTCCCACTATCTCTCTGAAGAATTGGCAGGGTGTAGGTACAATCCACACACTAAAGGATCCAGAGAAACAGAGTTTTGATCAATCAAGAAGATATATTAAAGCCTAGGAGCTCTGGTAGCATAGTAGTTATGAATCGGGCTGCGAACCTGAAGGTCAGCAGTTCGAAACTACCAGCAGCTTCGCGGGAGAAAGATGAGGCTTTCTACTCCCGTAAAGATTTACACCCTCGGAAACCTTGTACAGGGTCGCTATGGGTCGGAACCGACTCGACAGCACTTAACAACAACAACAACATACATTCTAATGGAGAGGAGAATAGGCTTCTGACTTGTCAGTGAGGGGAGCACCTAGTGAGTTCCTGGTTTCACTTTTTATGCTGTTGTTCTCCATGGCAGGCTCCGTGTCTCCTGATAGATGCCAACTGATACTACATTTTCCTATTATAATTTAGGGCCCAAATTGGGTCATTACTCCCTGGATTTGATGTACATCTTTCTCATTACTTCAGGTCAGACTTGTCTCTCTTGTACATGCCTGATTTGGAGGAAACTCCCTTTCTCTATTTTCCTTCTTACTAGACTGTCCTGACAGGTCATGTCGTGCATTCTTTGTGATTGATCTGTGGTTAGCTCCTCTTCCCTGTTCTAACTGTCTAATACCTGTAGATGTAATCCTGTTTGGAAATAGAGTTTTCTTTGTCAGGTTAATGAGACCACATCAATATGAAGGTGTGTCCTGAACCTAATCACTTCTGAGTTATTAAAACACCAGAAAAATCACTGAGTTATTAAACACTAGAAAAGACCCCACAAACACACAGAGAGAGAGGCAGATACCATGTGAGAATCACCCAGGAATGCCCAGGACTACCTACAAGGAAGGAATAGACATGCCAAGACTCTGATTTGAACTTTTAGCCCCAGAACTATAAGATAATAAATTTCTGTACAGTAAAACTACCGGTCTTAGTTCTCTGGGGCTGCTATAATAGAAATGCCACAAGTGGACGGCTTTAACAGACAAATTTATTTTCTCCATTTCAGAGGCTAGAAGCTCAATTCAGTGTGCCTGCTCTAGGGGAAGACCTTGTCTGTCAGCTCTGGAGGAAGGTCCACAGTTCCTTGGATATCTCTATATGTCTTGGCATCTATCTTACCTCATAGCTCTCTCTGCTTGCTGGTTTAATCCATTTTATATTTCAAAAGAGACTGACTTAAGATACACTTTACACTAATCCAAACCCACTCACATAACAAATACAACATGTTCCCAAATGGAACTATAACCACAGGCATAAAGGTTAGGACTTAGAACACATATTTCGGGTGGGGGTGGGGGGGCGTGATTGAATGCATAGCACCACTTATGTGTGGTATTTGTGTTACAGCAGCACTTGATAATTGTGACAGAACACCTGGTAGTTGTAGAGCAGCCTACTATCCACCAAAGAGGATGTAGGGTAATTTCTTGTCTTCATTATTGAGGTGGTGGTCACAACTCAGTTCATCTCACTACATCTTACATGGCACATTAGTAAAATGAGAATTCACTGTGGGTAGTTTGACACTTCAAGAAACTGCTCAAAAAGCAGTTGTTGGTAGGGGCCATCAAGCCAGTCCCGACTCACAACAGAACAAAACACTGCCTGGTCATGGGTCAATGTCACAATCATTGCTACATCTGAACCCATCGCTGCCGCCACTGTGCCAATTCATCTCACTAGGGGGTCTTCCTCTTTTTCTCTGACCCTCCACTTTACCAAACATGATATCCTTCTCCAGTGACTGGTCCCTCCTGACAGCATGCTCGAAGTATGACAGACAAAGTTTGGCCATCTGGCTTCCATGGAGCACTCTGGCTGCACTTCTTCCAGTACAGATCTGTTTGCTGTTTTGGCAGTCCATAGTATTTTCAATATTCTCCTCCAACACCCTAACTCAAATGCATCAATTCTTCTACAATCTTCTTATTTGTTGTCCAACTTTCACATGCATATGAGAATATTGAATATACTATGGCTTCGGTCAGGTGCACCTTAGTCCTCAAACTGGTATCTTTGTTCTTGAACAGTTTAAAGAGATCTTGTATAGCAGATTTGCCTAATGCAATATGTCATGTGATTTCTTAATTGCTGCTTCCATGAGTGTTAATGGTTGATCCGAGTAAAATGCAGTCTTTGACAACTTCAATCTTTTCTCCATTTATATTGATGTTCTTTATTGGTCCAGTTGTGAGGATTTTGTTTTCTTTACATTGAGATGAAACCCTTCCCAAAGGTTATGGTCTTTGATCTTCATCAGTAAGAATTTTAAAACCTCTTTGCTTTCAGCAAGCAAGGTTGTATCATCTGCATATCACAGGTTGTTAATGAGTCTTCCTTCAATCCCGATGCCACATTTTTCTTCAAATAATCCAGCTTCTCAGATTATTTGCTCAGCATACAGATTGGATAGGTATGGTAAAAAATACAACCCAGGCGTATACCTTTCCTAATTTTAAACCATTTGGTGTTCCCATGTTCTAGTTGAACAACTACCTCTTGGTCTATGTACAGGTTCTTCACAAGCACAATTAAATGTTATAGAATATTCATACTTAGCAATGTTGTCCATAGCTTGTCATGATCCACACAAATGAAAGACTTTGTGTTTTCAATAAGGCACAGGTAAACATCTTTCTGGTATTCTCTACTTTTAGCCAAGATCCATCTGACATCAGCAATGATATCCCTCATTCCATGTCCTCTTCTGAAGCGGCTTGAAGCTCTGAAAGTTCTCTATCAACGTAGGGTTGCTTACCTTTTAGTAAAACTTTCCTCGCATGGGGTATCAATGATATTGTCCTCATTACCGTTGGGTCACCTTGCTTTGGAATTGGCACAAATACAGATCTCTTCCAGTCAGTTGGCCAGGTAGTTGTCTTCCAAATTTCTTGGCATAGATGAGTGAGTTTCTCCAGTGTTATATCAAATTGTTGAAAGATTTCAATTTGTATTCCATCAATTCCAAGTGCCTTGTTCTTTACCAATGCCTTTAATGCTCCTTGGACTTTTTTGTTCAGGACCATTGACTCCTGATCATATGCTACCTCTTGAAATGGTTGAACATCGACCATTTCTTTTGGGTACAGTAACTTTAAGTATTCCTTCCATCTTCTTTTGATACTTTGAGCATCATTCAATAATTTGCCCATAAAATCCTTTAATAGCGCAAGTTGAGGTTTGAACTTTTTCTTCAGTTCCCTCAGCTTGAGAAATGTTGAGGGTGTTCTTCCCTTTTGGTTTTCTAACTCCAGATCTTTGCACATTTCCTTATAATATTTGACTTTGCCTTCTCAAGCTGACCTTTGAATTTTTTTGTTCAGTTCTTGTACCTCCTCATTTCTTCCATTTGCTTTAGCATCGCTACTTGGAGAGCAAGTTTCAGAGTCTCTTAATGATCTTTTGTTTTCTACCTGTATGATGTTCATGATGTCATCCCATAACTTTTGGTCTTCAGTTTTTAGTGAATAATGCATCAAATCTGTTCTTCAGATGATCTCTAAATTCAGGTGAGATATATTCAAGGTCATATTTTGGCTCTCATGGACTTGTTTTAATTTTCCTCAGCTTTAGCCTAAATTTTCATATGAGTAAATGATGGTTTGTTCCACAGTCTGCCCCTAACCTTGTTTTGAATGATGATATGGAGCTTTTCCACCATCTCTTTCCACAGATGAAGTCAATTTGATTTCTGTGTATTCTATCTGGTGAGGTCCATGTATGTAGTTGTCTTTAATGTTGTTTTTAAAAGGAATTTGCTATGAACAAGTTATTGGTTTTGCAAAATTCTATCATGCAATCTCCAGTATCATTTCTGTCACCAAGACCATATTTTCCAGTCACTAGATCTTTCCACTTGGCTTCCAATCTTTGTATTCCAATCGCTAGTAATTAGCTATATATCTTGATTGCATGTTAGATCAGGTTCAGACTGAAAAAGTTGGTAGAATTCTTCAATGTCATTATCACTGGCTTAATGGTTGGTGCATAAATTTGAATAGCAATGGTATTGGCTGATCTTCCTTGTGTTGTTACTGTTGTTAAGTGCTGTCAAGTTGGTTCTGACTCATAGCAAACTTGCATACATTTTCCGAGGAGTGGCTGGTGAGTTTGAACCACCAACCTTGCGATTTAAACCAACCTTGCAGTCCAGTGCATTATCCTGCAGTGCCACACCAGGACTCCCTTGTAGGCATATGGATGTTATCTATCACCACATTGTACTTCAAGATAGATTTTGAAATGGTATTTTTGAAGATGGATACAACAACGTTCCTGTTGAATTTGTTGTTCCCAGCATAGTAAACTACCAGTTTCAAGTCACCAAAGCCTAGAATATTGACTTTACATGTTCCATTTCATTTTTGACAATTTCTAATTTTCCTAGATTCATACTTCATTTATTCTATGTTCTGATTATTAGTGGATGTTTGCAGCTGTTTCTTCTTATTTTGAGTTGTGCCCCATCAGCAAATGAAGAACCCAAAGCTTTGCTCCATTCACATCATTAAGCTCTTCCTCAGTCATATTTTAAATGTCTTCCAACATGAGGGGCTCATCTTCCAGCAATATATCAGATAATGATTCACTGCTGTTTATAAGATTTTCAGAGTTCTGGTGTGATGCTCTGGGTTAATGGCTGTACTGCAAAGTTGTTTTGGACTAACAAGTGGATAGTTCAAGCTTACCAGCTGCTCCTTGGAAACCCTATACAGGGTCACTATGGGTCAGAACCAACTCACCGGCACTTAACAACAGCAACTACCACCATTTAGAAGTGGTCCTCCTCTTCTTCCTTGTTGCTGTTATGTGCCAGTGAGTCAGTACCGACTCATAGCAACCCTATGCACAACAGAGTCTGTTCTAACCTGGAAGTTCCACTAAAACCTGCCCACCATGGGTAACCCTGTTGGTATTTAAAATACTGGTGGCTTAGCTTTCCTGTAACACAGTAACACACAATTTACCAAGTACAACAAACTGACAGACAGGTGATAGATCCATTGCTTAGCTTTAACAAATATAGCACTGTAATAGGGAAAACTGAAACTCAGGGAGGAATATATAAGGAATTTCTGTGCTATCCTTGTAAACTCTTCTATAAATATAAAGTTATTTCAAAATAAAACTTTTTTGAAGTTATCAGAGAAAGAAGATTATTACAAACAACAATTAGACTGAGAAAAGACTTCCCATCCATAGAACCAAAAAGATCACAAAGTAATAGACTCAAAGTTTGAGGGAAAATACATGGAAGCCTACCTTTTGCCTCACTAAACTCTCATGTAAGTGAGGATAAAAATAAAGACATTTTCAGACATACATAAACTGCTGGGAGCTTATCACCCACTAGTGAGGATACCTGGAAACCCACACGTGAGGATACCTGGAAACCTACCTTTTACCTAGCTAAACTCTCACATAAGTAAGGACAAAAATAAAGACATTTTCAGACATACAAAAACCACTGGGAGCTTATTACCTACAAATCCTCACTGAAAGAATTACTAAAAAATGTTCTTGAGCAAAATGAAAAACAACCCAGAGGAGAAGGGTAAGATACAAAATGTTGACAAATATAGCTGACGTTCAACTGTAAAAAAAATTAGAACTAATTTATGATGTATGTTCTTAAATGTAGATGTGTGTGTGTGTGTGTGTGTGTGTGTACATGCCCAAAACACTGATTAACAATGGAGAAGAGCAAAAAAGGTAACTACTTGATTCAAGGAAATGAGCCAGGTCCTTGTTACTGGGTCCTTGTCACATTTGGGAGGAGACTAGGGAAGCAAAGGCAGATGAGCCGGAGATTTATGGGCCTAGTAGACGAGGAGAAAGATCAAAAGCATTCCTGTCTTCTCTTTCTTCCTTTCTTTTTCTGGGTAAGTTCCTTAATTTCCCATAAGCCTTCAGTAAACATGTATTATCTAATCAGAGCAGCTCTTTCCAATATCAGTCATCACCTCAACAGAGTGCTGATTCTTAGACTAGAAAGTTCTTTAAATATGTGAGCCAATACTATTTCAAAGCTGCCAGCAGTGTCTTGTTCAGCTACTAATTAAAGCAGAATCCACTGCTATCGAAAGATTGTTCTTCTGTGAGTCACAGGGGAGTGGAGGCCATTTGAAGCTAATGCTCAGGTTCTTCTTGGAACAGAGTCTGGGGCAGAATGGGTAATCGTCTCTGCTTGCTGGCATGTGCCTCAGTTACCTAGTACTGCTTGTAACAGAACTCCACAAGTAGGTGACTTTAAAAAACAGAAATTAATTTTTTTTACCATTTAAGGGGCTGTTAAGTTGTTATTAAGTGCCATCGAGTTGGTTCCAAACCATAGCAACTCTATATACAACAGAATGGAACTTTACCAGTTGATCCTGTGCCAGCCGCACAATTGCTGCTATGCTTGAGCCCATTGCTGCCGCTACTGTGCCAATCCTTACGATATTCTAGTGCTATCCATCATATTTCGCTATTCAATATTCTGGTGCTACCAGGCAGTGTTTCACTGCTATTCATAAGGCTTTCAGTGGCTAAACATTTGGAAGTAGTTCGCTTCTCCTTTTTCCAAGTTTGACTTAGCCTGGAAGCTCAGCTGAAACCTGTCCACCATAGGTTACCCTCCCTGCATTCAAAAGACTGGTGGCATAGGTTTCAGCATCACAGCTACAAGCAAGCCACCACAGTGCAATAAACTGACAGACAAGTGGTGGGTTTAAGAGGTTAGACATCAGCAACAAGGGTACCTATTCTAGGTGCACTAATTGAGGAATGAGACAAGGTGAGACTTATGGGCCTAGTAGAAGAAGAGAATGGTGAAAGGCACTCCTTTGCTTTCTTTCTTGTTTCTTCTTTTTAAAAAATAAAACAAGGTTAATTCCCTAAATTTCCCATAAACCTTCAGTAAACATGTATTATCTCTTAAGCCTAACTTGGCTGTGTTTTCAGACATGAAGGTTGGGGCCAGCCTGCACCAGGAGAGCAGCAGCTGAGTGATGCACACTGATTGACTGGGGCTGCAAGCAGGCGGCATTTTACCGGCAACAAGCCCCAGCCAGGAGGGCTCCTGGACCCATTAAGACTTCCTTGAAAATAGCAGAAATAATCTGCCTGAGGGTAATTCCCAAAAGACTGTACTTACTGCATTTGTGGAAGATGGTTTGGATGAAGTTATTTGTCAAATTAAAGATATGATGACCAGAGGTCTGGGGAATTTGAGAATATATGGGTTATTTTATGGGGTCTGGTATGGCACTATAGGATAAACCCTTCACTGCAAGGTCGGTTTGAACTGCAAGATTAGGGTTCAGACCCATCAGCCTCAGTCGCTATGAGTCAGAACCAACTCAATAGCACTTAACAACAATTTGGGTTACTTAGGCTTCAATGTGACATTTCACTAGAAAAAAGGACTCCCAAATTTGCTATAAAATCCCTGGCTTAGACTGTTTCTTAAAGAAAATAAATGGATTCAGTCCTGGAAATAATCTTAATTTAATTAGAAGAAAAAAACTGGAAAAAGAAGCAGCAGCTTGAAACCTAAAGAGAACATGAGGAAGTTTGAAAAACTTTATTTTTCTTTCCTTCCCAAATACAAAATCTATTTTAATAGTTATTCTGTTGGTTTTCCTTCCTTCCTCTGAAGTAGAAACATGTTTTTCATGTTTGTAAAAGTCAATATACAATCAAAATTGCAGAAGCGAATCCAATGCTAACAAATATGTTCCGGAAAACACAAAGCTTTTGGAAATATTCTGTTTTTCTCAATTAAGGTTAACAGAGATCTTTCAAATGTCAATAACCTTGGTGTTGCAACCCAGCCATTGATATTAAACATCAAATACCAGCAGACCTCATCATATGATTCCATCCCTCCCTGTATCACACACAAAATAAAGACTGCTTCACCAAAAAAGGCATTCACTTTTGGAGTGTTTATCTATTAACATATCGCTACAGCTGAAACCCTGATATGAAAGAATGTAAAGAAAATTCTTGCCCTTCTTCTGGTCCAGTTGGTCCTGACCAACACTGCTTTGGAGTAATGCAATTCCAAGCCCCGGAACACAGTGAGCTTCATTTAGTGGGGACTTTTCAGCATTTCTTTATGCTAGCTATCATGGGAAACTCAAGGTTATGACATCAACCGTACTTTCAAAGTATGTATTTACAGTTCATTGTAGATACGCACAAATGCATGTGTAAAAATCAAAGGCAGTATAATAGGAGATGAAGAGGGGAAACTCTCTTTCTCAGATCAAGGTAGAACATTAAACTAAATCTCAAACGATGGTACAATTCTCCTGTGGATTATAAGTCTCAGTTCTAGAAACATGATTTAAACTCATAAATACAAATCTTAATTTTTGCCTAGTTACATAAAACAGTAGCAAGCTACCTGGTAACACATCTAAATAATATTCAATACTTTGTGGTAACAATTTATTTTTTAATGAAACTTCAAGGAGCCCTGATACTGTAGTGGGTTATAAATTGGGATGCTAACTGAAAGTTCAGGAATTCAAATCTACCAGTCGCTCCTACGGAGACAAACCTTGTGCTCCCATAAAGATTCATAGTCTCAGAAACTCTACACAGGGTTGCTAGGAGTCGGAACCAACTCAGTGACACATCACCACCACCACCAATGAGATTTCAGGGAGCCCTACTGGCGCAGTGGTTAGGCATTTAGTAATCAAAAGGTCAGTCATTGGAACACAACATTGCCTTCACAGGACAAAGATGTGGCAGTTTGCACCCGTAAAGATCACAGCCTTGGAAACTTTATAGGGCAGTCCTACTCTGTCCCATAGCTGCACTAAGACTTGAAAGCAACTCAATAGCAATGTAATTCCCTAAGGGAGCTCCTTGAGGGAAGGAACTATGGTTATTTCTCTGCATCCTGGGCTCCTAACATACATTGTAGCCTAGAAGAGGTACCCAAAAATTTGTTGGTTTATTGTTTGATTACATTCAATATGTAAACATGCTAGGTGATTCATGTACTCTGTGATCAAAGGGTTCTCCTGACTTCCTAACTCACAAGGAAACACAGATAAAGATTTTTTTTTAAATCCTCTCCCAAATTGGTTAAACCAGGTCTGAGAGAAAGGAATTCTGGAAAGAAATGAGATGAGGTTGAAAAAGGACAGCAGCATGAATATTTTTCGGATGCATACTTTTATTCAAGATACCTTGTATTTATGGATACATTGTACTCTTTTAAAGAGCTATATGAGATTATCTTCTACCATCTTCCTTATTCACTGTCCAGCTTTCTCATGCATATGAGGTTATTGAAAACACCATGGCTTAGATCAGGCGCATCTTAGTCTTCAAGCTGACATCTTTGTAGAATTGATGCCTTTGAGCTATGGTGTTGGAAGAGAATATTGAAAGTGCCATGGGCTTCCAAAAGAACCAACAGATCCGTTTTGGACGAAGTGCAGCCAGAGGCCAAGATGGTCAAACTTCATCTCTCATACTTTGGACATATTGTCAGGAGGGACCAGTCGCTGGAGAAGGATATCATGTCTGGTAAGGTGGAGGGTCAAGGAAAAAGAGGAAAACCCCAAACTAGATGGACTGGCCAAGTGGCAGCATCGATGGACTCAAGCGTGGCAACAGTAGTGAGGTTGGCCCAGGAGCGGGCAGTGTTTCATTCTGTTGTGCATAAGGTAGCTATGAGTCGTTACCAACTCAATGGCACCTAACAACAACAATATGGGATTATATGACAAAACTCAAAAGGCTAGATAGAAAGCTTAGGGAACAATGAATTGATGTCAGTGTGGGAGGAACAATTCAGAAAGTTGAGAATGATTGTATAATTTGAAAAATGTAGTTAGTGTTAATGGATTACACATTAGAAACTGTTGAATTGATGTACAAGGGTGCTTCAAAAAGTTTGTGGGAAAATTCCATTGTCTTTTAATTCAAGTTTTCTGTGAACTTTTTAAAGCCCCCTCACATGTCCTGCTGTGTATATTTTCAACAACAATAAAATAAAATTTTTCCCAAAAAACTTAATGCATACCAAAATCGTTCTCATGCTCACACAGTGGGAAAAAATGGAAAACAAAGCACAATGGATAAATGTTCTTGGTGAAGGTTTCTTTTAAAGTTTTCTTACAATAAAGAGGAGTCCATGACCAGCCACATCAGCATTACCTTGTTTACTAGAAATTCAGAATCTGGGGCTCCATTCCAAAATCAGTGGTTTAAGAAACTCCCAGGTAACATGAAAGCACATTACAATTTGAGCAGCATTGTTTCAAAGAGCTTAACCTTATTGATTTGTAACTTTATCTTTACAAAAGGGGGACAAAAGAGGCTATGTGACCCACAGTCATTCCACTGGGTAATTATGTAGATTGACTTTCAGCAGGGTACAAAGATCATCTCTAAAAGAGGGCCTCTTTGGCCATACTCCCAAAGTTGTCCTTGATTTAACCTGATGCTGTTGAATCTGCTCCAACCTGGGGAATCAATAACTCTGAGCTAAACAGTCACTCCTGACGCAAGAACCCAGAGGTCATGACCAGAAAAGGGGGAAGAAACGCAAACCCTTTCAAATACAAACAGGGAATGTGTAGTAAGGGGAGGTTGCAGAAGGTAGGCAAGAGGGCAAAGGACCTAGCATTTTTGAGGGCCAGAGCTCTCTGTATCACTGCCCTCATTTGACCTCAGAGCCATTCTGTGAGATGGAGACAACTACTCTCTCCTTGTAACCAACAGTGAGAAAACTGAGGCTCTGTGAGACTAAGTAGCTTGCACAGTTACAAACTTATGACTAGGTGAGCCATTATTCAAACCTGATAGGGTTTCAAGCAATTCATTAATAGAGTGGAGAGAGGATATGGTAGAAGGGACATTGGCAAAAGGAGATGTCAAATTCAATACATGAGACTTCTCCACGAGTTTGCTGATCAAGCACAAGATCCAAACAATATTTTAATTCTTTCATACAAATGTACTCTATATGTTTTAAGTGAAATTGATTTTATATAGATAACAAATTATTCTTCGACTACTTTAAATATTTTATAACTTTTTGATGTATATATAATACGTGTATTTTCATTCTGATGTATAGTCTTATACCTTCTTTTTCTAGGTGCTTATGCAAAAATATTCAAAATGTCCCAAACTAAGAATAAGATGAGTAGGAATTAGATTCTTGGAGCCGAGGGTGGTCTTCATCACTGTTGGATGATATTATGATTGTCTGCATGAGAAAATAAAAGTTAAAAGAGTTTTATGACTTATTCCAGTTCATGTAGGACTGAGTGGCCAAGTCAGGAAAGGAACTCAGAGCTTCTGATTCATATTGTTGTTGTTAAGTGCTTTTGAATCGGATCCAACACATAGCGACCCCATATAAGGATTCCAAATAACTTTGTGGCCCTTATTATGTTTTTACTTGTTTCATTTATCTGTGATTACTCTGAAGAAATAGGAATTAGCCTGTGACTAACACTACTCTGTTGTTGCTAAGTGCCATTGAGATGGTTCTGATTCATAGCAACCCTGTATAAGGTTTTCAAGGAGCAGCTGGTGGGTTTGAACCTCTGACCTTGCCCAATGCTTGTCCTACAGCACCCAACCAGGACTGTGATTCATAAACTATTTTTTTTTTACTCTTCCACATTGCCTTTAAAACACACAACATAACATAAAAGTAGAAGTAACAAAAGACAAGATAGACAAACTGAACTTTATCTGAATTAAAATTTTTGTGTACCAAAGGACTTTATCAAGAGAGTGAAGAGACAGTCTACAGAATGAGAAAAAATATTTGGGAACCATATATCTGATAAGAATTCAGTATCTAGAATATATAAAGAGTTCCTACAACTCAACAATGAAAAAATAGCCCAATTAAAAAATAAGCAAAGGAGTTGAATAGACATTTCACCAAAGAAGAGATGCAAATGACCAACAACCACAAGGAAAGATGCTCAACATTACTGCTGTTGTTGTTGTTAAGGGCAATCAGGTCAGCTCCAACTCATAGCAACCCTGTATAAGGTTCTTGAGGACCAGTTAGTGAGTTCAATCTGCCAACTTGTGGTTTGCACTCCAGTGCTGATCCTACAGCACAACACCAGGAGTCCTTTTTTCTAAATAGTAAAATTAAAATGATAATTGGATTATAAATGGGAAGGATATTTTGAAAAATATCTTGTAAAAAGTCATGGTCACCAAATTTGTTTAAGTTAAATTGGAAATGCTGAAATTGGAGGAAAGGAGCAGATGGTCAAAATAGTGGCTTAGTCACACACATGCATCATACTGTCCCCTACAGCAAAGACCTGAGAAACCAATGAAACACACACAGATGACAATCTGGAAGCCCAGAACAGAAAGATGAAGAATCAGCTTGAATACGAAAGAGAAAGAGAAACTGAACAAAAGTTATGAATGAGGACTTACTGACAGTAGTCATTTTTCCAGCTGACCCAGAATAGCATGACCATCTTGAGACAAAATGAATATACCATTTCTGGGTGAGGGGCACAGAAAGGCAACTTCATGGAATAAGGTCCCTGATCATTTGGGTGGTTGGTGCTTGTGGAATAGAGGGTCCTTAGAGAGGATCCTAGAGTTCTCCACCTGTCCAGACTGTGGGCAGACCCCTCCTCAAATGTGGTCAGGATCAGGTACTGATTATTGGCTGCACTCTGTGGAGTGTGCTCTGGCCCCATGCCAGAGAAATGGAACATGCTCTCCCTTTCTTTCCTTCCCCTTTCCTCCCCTCCCAGTGACTAGTGGGGTGCCCCTGTCACCATCTCTGCCCAGCAGTCCAGGGGCCTGCTCTGCTCATCTTTACACCATCTCGCCTGCCCAGTGAGTCACAGTGCCCCCTCCTGCACCGTCAGACCACCTGGGGCTGGATTCTTGTGCCCCCCTCCACTCACCTCTTGCCACCTCCCACCTCCCCCTCTCAATGATCTTTAGCATGCACTCCCATGCTGTGAGGCCTCTGCCCACTCTGCCCCCAAGCCTCTCCACCACTTGGCAATCATTGACACAGGTGCCCACCACCAAACAGTGTCTGGAAGTGCAAGACCCCCCTTCCCACCCTCGCAGCCACATTCACCCAGCAATTGGTAGTATGAGTTCCTGAGTCACTCACCCAGTAACCAGTGACCCATGTACCCTGCCCCCAACCACACAGTAACAGACAGTGCACGCACACACACAGCACCCAAATCAGCAATGGTGAGAATACTCCCTGAACTTATACCCCGGTAACTGGATGGACAGACATCTCCTCATCTGCAAAGCCAGTCATATCCTGACAAGCATCATCTACACTTTCGTCAAACAGCAGGAGGTCCTAGTTCCCTCACCCAGTGTCAACCCAGCTGCAGCACCACACATCCCACACCCAAACAGTTCCTGTAGGTCATCTGCACTTGAACCAAAACTCCTTGATATCCCTTACTGAGATACCAAGTCATGCACACAACCTATCCAATCCATTTGGGTAGCACTTCCTCACAGCAAATATGGAAATGTTCTGCCCTGATCTCCAGAAATCATACTGACTGCAAACACTAGCCTGTGATGACAGGAACCCACATACCCACAAGGGCTGTGAAGAGACCCTGACCACACAATACTTTTCATCAGTATCAGAGAAGGAACCTGCTAACCTACCTCTACTCAATCGAATAAGAGGAAAACATATGAGCCTAACCACAGAGTAACAAACATACCTACCAGTGAAAGGAAAACATACACAGTCGACAGATACCACCAATGTCACACACACAGACTAGAGACACTGAAGAAAAACAATTTAAACACACAGGAAGAAAGGTATTCTAAATAGAAAGACAGTTATAGACACAACAAAAACATTTCAGAAGTCAACACTAAACAAATATACACATGCAATCAACCAATTAATTAACATTTCAATGCCTATGAGAAAGCAGACAATATCAAATGAAACAGGATAAAATAGATCAAACAAATGAGCAAAATTAAGGGGCAGAAAACCTTTCTGAGGAAGAGATGGTAATAGAATTACCCTCAAAGGAAGGGCACTACAGGATAAGAACTGAACTGATAACTACAACGTTGGTGGTTCAAACCCACCAACTGCTCAGAAACCATATATAAGGCCCTATAAGTTAGAACTGACTCGACAGCATTTAGCAACAACAACAAAGAGACCAAAGAAAACAGACAAGATTCCAGAAGAATTCAGGAAAACAATACAAGAGCAAAATGACAAACTAAATAGTTGCAACACACATAAAACCACAACAAGAAATCTGGAAGATTAACAACAAAATATCAAAAATAGGCAACTCAATGGAAGAAAAAAATCAGCAAAATACAGACAAAGTGGAAATGTCAAAAGGCTTGAGACTACATATTCAATTGGCATAACATAGTTCTTAAGTTTGGTGAGTAATATTTGGAGTCTTAAGGGTTTATGAACAGCCATCTAAGATATAAATAACTGTTGGTCTCTCCTAATATGGAGCAAAAAAGAATGAAGGAAATCAAAGGCTCAAAGAAGAAACGAGTTGACAGAACTAATAGCCCACCTGACCCACCATGTCTTCTAAGCTGAGACTTGAAGAATTAGATACTGCCTGACTATTACTACTGACCATTTGGACCAGAGACACAATGGAAGGTCCTGGATAGAATCAGAGAAAAATGTAGAGTAAAACTCAAATCCCTAAAAGAGGCCAGACCTACTGGAGCAATAGAACTTGAGAAATCCCTGAGACCATCACCCTTGGAACTGAAGCTATTTCTGCAGGCCACCCTTTCAGTCAAATGATAGATTGGTTTATACAATGAATAATACCACTCATGAATAATGTGCTCCCTTAAATAATGAACTATGTGAGACCAAACAGTCAATAGTTACCTAAAAGCAAAGATAACAATGCCAGGAGGGAAGGAAAACAAGATCAGTGGAAACAGAATGAAAATCATGAGAATGTGGATGCATTGTAAAAATTGCAATTAATGGCACAGAACTACGTGTTTAAAAATTGTTTAAAAGGACCCTAATTTTAGATGTTTTAGAGCAAGGCGGGGAGTGATTAACTTTTCAGTCTAGGAGCGGAGGTCCCTAGGACCATCAAGGGAGAAGAGCAGAGAGCAGGACCCTACCCAGAGAAGCAGTGATGCCTGAAATGGAGCCAGAGATGATGATGTGGAGCTATGGAGCAGCTGGAGACTTTAGATCCAGAGAGGGAGAGTGACTATGTGCTGAAGACCTGGGGGGTACGGGGGAAGGATTGCATGGAGGGGATTGTAACCATGGCAATGAAGATATATACAATAGAATGAATGTAAAACTAATGTTCTCCCATGTAAACTATCACATAATTCACAAAACATTAAAAAAAAAAAAAAAGGAACCTAATTTGTTGTATAAACTTTCACGTGAAAACATAATAAAATATTTCTTAAAAAGAGATCGGAAGAAAGTGAAACCTTGAAGGTCTAAGAGAGAGTGGATTCCTGATAGAACAGGGTAGCTTAGTAGAGCAGGAATGGAATCACAGGCCTCTCCAAATCAAAAAAAAGTCAGGAAACATGAGTGATGTGAAGAAAAGTTGAGGAGGAAAGTATGAATCAAAAAACTCTTGTGTTCCAGATGGCCTCAAGCAGATCAAATCAGTGTTGCGTTAATTTGCCAAGCCAAATTGAAGTTGTGGGTCTCACTGGTAAGCACTGCCACGCTTTCTGGAACCTGCCAAGCCAGAGCAGATGGGCCACCTACCAGAGGGACTGGGCTGCTCTGAGAGCAGGAACCTAGAGATAAGACTCTGAACTTCGCTCTGTTCTTCCAACATTGCTGGTAAACTGCAGACAAGTGAGCTGATGACTTTCTCTGCAAGAGATACAAATCCATGTTTTACTTTGTAAGGATTCAAAGGTGATCCTGCTGAGAAACCCAGTCTTCCCTGTTGGGATGAAGTGCTCTACTTCATAGTAAATGTATCTATAATATTCTCTTTAGTGAGAAAAGTGCCCAAACCCACTCCTTGAATTTTTAATGACTCTCCTAGGGGCTTACTTGTTAATTCTGATTTTTCTAATAGTCTCTTCATAGGCTTTGAAGGTTGCTGATTTTGTTTTCTGGCATAGCTCGGAGAACACTAGCTTGTGAATCAAAGGCTTGCCTAGATCCCTGGTTTAAGAATCAAATGCACTGACTGCAAGAATTTCGTCACTCTGGCCTTGTAAATAATGTGCAGTCCCAAACGCTCTCGTCGCTGCACATGTATTTCAGAACAAGTCTGAATCCAGCACATCACATTCAGACCAGCTCCACACACCTTCTGTGAAGAAGAGTACAGCTCCCCTTTTAACTCCTACTGACTGTGCTCTGGAGAGATGATGGTTACAATTGTTGGGTGGGATCCACCAGTCTGACCATGCTTCCAGAGCATTAATTACAAAGCGCTAGAGGAGATTGAAGAGAGGGAATGAGAATTCACAGTGGAAGGCTGCAATGGAAAACCCAGACAACTGTTAAAGATGTATCACACAATCCCTAGAGCAACCACTACAAAAATATAGATAGACAGATAGAGGATAGATAGATCTGAAAAGCTATATTAAGTTATCAATGCATTTTTTTAAAATAAATTAAAAAATCGATCACCCTAAAAGAAGGTAGGAAAGAAAGAAAACAGGAACAATAACAACAACAAACCCTACAGGATAAACAAAAAATAACAAAATGGTAGGCCACATGCATTTCAATAATTACATTAAATGTAGTGGATGAAATTCTGCAAAGTAAAGGAAGAAATATTCAGATAGAATGAAAAGACAGCAAGATGATATGCTGCTATGAGAAATGTATTTTAAATATAAAGACACAGATACACTGGAAAAAACACATGCCATGAAGGAAGATTGGTTATGTGACGTGGAGATGGCTCTGACTCATAGGGACCCTGTACTGGGTTTCCGAGGCTATAAATCTTTATGGGAGCAGATTCAGCCTCATCTTTCTCCCGTAGAACAGCTGGTAGTTTTGAACTGCTGACCTTGTGGTTCACAGTCTGATTCGTAACCACTACGTGTGGTGCTGTGGATTAATGTGCCAGATTGCAAAACTGTTTGAACTGCAAGGTCAGCAGTTCAAGCTCACCAGCTACTCCTCGTAAACACTATACAGGGTCGCTGTGGGTCGGAACTGACTCGAGGGCACTTCACAACAACAACATGAAGGAAGAAGTATAAGAAGGCTGGAGTAACTGTATTAATTTCAGATACAAGACACTTGAAAACAAACAATACTACCAGAAAAAAGGAAGGACCGTTCATAAGAAGTAAATCTATCAGGAAGACATAACAACCATAAATGTATATGAGCCCAGTAAAAGAGCTCTGAAACACATGAAACAAAAATTGGGAGAATTAAAGAGAGTAGAGGGAGCCACAGTTACAGCTTCCTCAGGATGCTACCACACAAGGACAAGATGCTGGTTTGTGCACACAGTGTTCTGCACCAGTGCCTAGCTATGTATAGACTAATTCAACAGCCGGCAAATTAAGAGACAGACCCTTGTTCCCTGTAGTAATCTGAGATTTCAGCTATATCTGGGTAAAATCATCAAATCAGAGGAAATTCTCCACTCTACCTATTCATATTATTCTCATCGAGAAGTAAAAACCAGCAATAAGTTGATTCTAACCAATTTGTTCTTAAAGATGTATTATTTTATGCTTTCTCACTTCACTATTACTGAATGGGTCATGCAGGTAAATTGACACCTGACTCAAAGCTGTCTAATCTTGCTCAAAGGTTAATCAGTTGCTGTGCAGTAGATTCTGACTCATGCTGACCTCATGTGTGTCTTAGTAGAACTCTGCTCCACAGGGTTTTTAATGGCTGAGTTTTCAAAAGTTGATCACCAGATCTTTCTTCCAAGCTGGACTTGAACCTCCAACCTTTTGGTTAGCAGCCAAGTGTGTTAACCACCCAGAGACTACTGCTTAGAAGTAGAGGGTCTATGTTCCTTCAGGGAAATAACATAACCAACCCTCATACACTCAAAGTCCTAAAGGAGATAGATTTGGTTTTGACCCTCTGGTCAGAGAACTGCAATAATCTTGCATGATGGGGAAGGTAGAGGCTCATCTCTTTTCTCATCTCTCAACATATAGAAAAGTTTACATCTAATACCTCTGTATCCCAGGAGGAAATCAATTAGTCCAACACTTAATTATAACCATTAATTCACAAATTCTGAGATTTTACTTATTGCAAAAAGAAATCTTCTATTTGCTAGATTAAATTGTTTGATATTCAACATAGCTAAACTAACCTAAATCTAGCACCGATGAAGCGTACCCAGCATGTTAACTAATAGCCACATGCTTATATAATATCTTATTGTTAAATGCAGCTGAATATTTACAAATACGAACAGTTTAAAGAATGCTTATTAAACCAGTTTCGAAGATTAAAGCTCAGCACTGATCTTTTAAAAAATTAAAGGCACATATGATCACTATAAATGAAAAGCTGAAGAATAAGAGCTCATAAGAGTAAAATCTCACAAGTAAGAGACAGAGGAAGAGGAGGGGAACAGAATATCAGGTTTGCATGTGAAGAGCCAGAGTGTCCCTGTACCAGAGATGTGTTGTTGTTGTTGTTGTTTAATGCTGTTGAGTCAATTCAGACTCATAACGACTCTGTAGAGTTTCCAAGGAGCAGCTGGAAACCAAAAAGCCGAACTCATTTCCATTATGTTAGTTCCTATTCATAGCAATCCTTCAGAATAGAATAGAACAGCCCCCAAGGGGTTTCCAGAGCTGTAAATCTGTATGGAAGCATACCATCACATCTCTCCCCCTCAGACTAACTAGTGGGTTTGAACCAAACACCATTCACTTAGCCGCCTAGTACCTTAACCACTGCACCACCAGGGCTCCTTAAAGATTAATAAGGATGGAGAGTGAAGTGTCCAGCTAATATGAAGTGAGGAGAGATGCACAAGAACACCCATACATGCAGATGGTACCCATGTGATCTAGCTTCAATGGTTGGATGATCCGAACTTGACTAGAGGAAGAAAAAAGAGGAAAAAAAGTGTAATCCACTAAAATTTGATGAACTTGACCTATACTTATGGATGTAGCAGTTTAAAAGAGGGAAGGAATCTTCACAGCAAGGTTCATTCCCACCCCCTCTGTACACAGGGTTGATAGGGATGGGCAATTTAGACACTGACTACATAAAATTGTTGTTGCTAAGTGTCGTTGAGTTGATTTCGACCCATAGCGAACCTGTAAAGGGTTTCCAAGGAGCAACTGGTGAGTTTGAACCACCGACCTTGCAGCTCAAATGGCTTTGCAGTCTGGTGCATTAACCCACAGCGCCACACCTAAAATTAGAGAGTGCTATAAAGGCACAAAGTAACTGGCTTACGAGTTTTCAAGAGGGAGTTCAGTTTCAGAGGGTGCAGGGGAAGGTTGAATCTCCAGTGAGTGGTTTTCAACCTGTCTAGTCACCATACTTATTCAACCTGTATGCTGAGCAAATAATCTGAGAACTATGAAGAAAAATGTGGCATCAGGATTGGAGGAAGACTCATTAACAACCTGTGATATACAGGTGATACAACCTTGCTTGCTGAAAGTGAAGAGGACTTAAAATATTTACTGATGAAGATCAAAGACCACAGCCTTCAGTATGGATTACATCTCAATGTGAAGAAAACAAAAATCCTCACCACTGGACCAATAAACAACATTCTTATCAGTGGAGAAAAGATTGACGTTGTCAAGGACTTCATTCTTCTTGGATCAGTTATCAACACTCATGGAAGCAGCAGTCAAGAAATCAAATGACGTATTGCACTGGGCAAATCTGCTGCACAAGACGTTTTTAATGTGCTGAAGAGCAAAGATGCCAGCTTGAAGACTAAGGTGCACCTGACCCAAGTCATGGTATTTTCAATAACCTCATATGCATGCGAAAGCTGGACAGTGAATAAGGAAGATCGTAGAAGAGTTGATGAATTTGAGTTATGGTGTTGGAAGAGAATATTGAAAGTGCCATAGGCTGCCAAAAGAACCAATAGATCTATTTTGGATGAAGTGCAGCCAGAGCGCTCCTTGGAGGCCAGGATGGCCAAACTTCATCTCTCATACTTCGGACATATTGTTAGGAGGGACCAGTCACTGGAGAAGGATAACATGTTTGGTAAGGTGGAGGCTCAGAGAAAAAGAGGAAGACCCCCAACAAGATGGATTGGCCAAGTGGCAGCATCGATGGACTCAAGTGTGGCAACAGTAGTAAGGTTGGCCCAGGATCGGGCAGTGTTCTGCTGTTCTGCTGTGCATAAGCTCGCTATGAGTTAGTACCAACTTGATGGCACCTAACAACAACAAGAAGATGGGGCTGGTAAAAGGAGATGCAGATAAGACTCTTGTGGTTCAGTAGTGAGTAACTGTTATCATGACTGATGGCAATTGTTGCAAATGTAAAGGTAGACGTTTTGTAACAAAAGGAGGGGAGTGGTTGATCTTGTAGTCCAGGAGTGGAGGACCCTGGGACCATCAAGGGAGAAGAGCGGTAGCAGAGTGTGGGACCCTATCCAGAGAAGCAGCGATGCCAGAGATGGAGGCAGAGATGATGATGTGGTTAGATGGAGCGGCTGGGGGCTCTAGACTCATGGAGGGAGAGGGGCTATGTGCTGGTGGCCAGCGGACAGGCTTGCAGGGTATGTCCTTTGGTTGTTTGAATGATTGTATATTCCTAAGTGTTTTCATGTACATCAAAAACAAAAAACAGAGGGGATAGAAGCAAATGCTCTGAATGATGATGTGATGATGCAAGGAGGGGATTGTAATCATTGCAATGAAACGCAATACGATAGAATGAGTGTAAAGGTTAGGTTCTCTCATGTAAACTGTCACTCAATTCACAATAAAAACTTGAAAAAAAAAAAGAATTGATAAGGAATATAAATTCCACAGTCAAAAATCAGACTGAATGTTAACATGTGAGAAAAAGTCCCACCATACTTAGCTGAGTGTGCAATTGCATTGTTTTATCAGAAGAAAAGATGTGCATAAATATTTAACTACAGAGGTCTTGGTAGCAGCTGTATTTATGATTTTAAAAAATATTAAATCATGTATCAATAGCCAACAGACAGTTATGCACATAATCAATGATATACCTACTCACAATGTCTTGTTTTGGAATAATGATGAAAATGATTTTAAAATGACTGTTGGAAGAAAGGGTGAGCTCTGAAACAGCTCTGAAATAGATATAGCATTCTTTAATTTGTAGCAATTGCATATCTATTTACATGTGTAATTATATATACTATATATATATATAGTATACTCTGATGTTGTTGTTGTTAAGTGCTGTTGAGTTGATTCCAACCCATAGTGACCCTGTATAGGGTTTCTGAGAAGCAGCTGGTGAGCTTGAACCACTAACCTTGCAGTTCAAACAGCTTTGCAGTCTAGCGCATTAGCCCACAGCGCCACACCAGGACTCCTCATACTCTGATAGCATATACCAAAATATTAAGACTGATCATCCATTACTTCTGAGATTATGGATTCTTTTTATTTTTTGCTTTTACTTCTCTGTATTTCTGATTTTCCTAAAGACATTCGAATTGCCTATGTAATTAAACAAACAACATCTATTTTTAAGGCAACCTGAGAAGAACATTTCCTCTTCTAATATACTTAAATTCTTTATTAAAGTTTAACAAACGAAATTCCCATGGGACATTAAAAAGACTATTAGTAAACACATACTCTAAATTGTTGTTATTGTTGCATGTTGTTGAGTCAGTTCCAACTAACAGACACCCTGTGTGTAGCATTTCCAAGAGCAACTGGTGGGTTTAAACTGCCAACCTTTTAGTTAGCAGTCCAGTGCTTATCCTACAGCATCACCAGGTATATTCAAACTCAATCACTTTCATGCTCTTTAGAATGTGGCTTATATTCCTTGTCTTAATTAGAAATCATGGTTTTCAAATGATAACTGGAGTTAGTTGTGCCGGCTTTCCCTTGCCTGTGGGATTATGATGTGGTCTATTTGAAGTCTTCATCTCTTTTAAACTGAATGAGTACAGTAAAAAAGATAAGAAAAGTTTATCAATAGAAAACAGATATAACACATGGCCCAATGATCCCTCTACTTGGTAAATATCCTAGAGAAATAAGAGGCACAACACAAATAGACATATGCATACCCATGTTCGTTGCAGCGCTATTCACAATAGCAAAAAGATGGAATCAACCTAAGTGGTCATCAGTGGAAGAATGTATAAACAAACTTTGGTACACATACCCAATGGAATTCTATACAGTGACAAAGAATGATGATGAATCTGTGCTGAACCTCATAACATGGATGACCCTGGAGGGCATTGTTGTTAAGTGCCATTGAGTCATTCCTGACTCATCAAGATCTTTCCAAGGAATGGCTGGTGGGTTTGAACCACTAACCTTGTGGTTAGCAATCCATTTCTTATCTACACCAGGCTTAAGGGTAGACACGTGTTAACTCAGGCAACAAGTAAATCAATATACAATATGAAGGAGATTGGTTAAAAAAAAAAATGATGGAGGCAGGGAAAGTCATGAGAAGGAGAGCAAAGGTAAAGGTAAGACAAGTAAATGCTGTTATATACACAGTCCTGCAATAATAAAGATCTACACGTAGATATATGAGTAGAAACTCAGGCTAAATGAGTGTGGAAGGGAGAATGGGAATACACCTACAAATATATAAAGATTTAACAGAAAACATTTATACATGAATATTTACCTTTGTTGCAGATATATTCATGTATCTGGTAGAGCACACATGGGGAAAAGTTATGAAATCTTTTAAAACATAGCCAAATACTTTGAGGTCTCTAGACCTTGGGGCTCAAGACCACAGTCTCGGGGGACACGATGGTTAGTTGGTATAACAAAAGACAATGCTCTACCTCGTACTTCAGTGAGTAGTGACTTCCATTCAAAAGCTTAAAAGTGGCCATCAAAGGTTCCATTATTGGTCACACCACTCCTGGAAAAAAAATGTATATATATA